>NC_090269.1:248554211-249154836 GCF_040414725.1 Anabrus simplex
TTGGTATTTCTCGATATCCCTAAAGAGCATGGGGGTATCAGTTAAAATGGCATTAACATCAAATAGTGTGGACTCGGGAGGTGATGAACGGTCGACCGGTTCATGGTTCTCAACGTCGTTATGAAACATCCGGCTGAGTCCATCGGCAACAACATTTTCGGTACCTCTGATATGCCTGACATCGAATTGGAAGGCAGAAATACGGATAGCCCAACGGGCTATACGACCAGTACGACGCGGCCTACCTAAGACCCAGCTTAAGGCTTGGTTATCTGTCTCCAGGTCGAATTTGACATGTTCCAGATAGAGACGGAACTTTTCTAAGGCAAATAAAACTGCCAAACCTTCGAGCTCATAGATGGAATACTTGGCTTCTTGAGCCGACAAAGTCCTAGATGCATAGGCGATGGGGCGCCTCCCTAGTTCAGTCTCTTGAAGAAGGACTGCAGCTACCGCTGACGACGACGCGTCGGTTTGGACGATGAATTTCTTCGAGAAATCAGGCATAGCAAGAACAGGGGCATTACAAAGAGCTAATTTAAGGTCTTCAAAAGCGGCTTGTTGAGAAGGTCCCCACTCGAATTTGATGCCTTTCCTACGAAGAAGGTTTAAGGGCGCCGCTCTATTAGCAAAGTTAGGAATGAACTTTCTGAAGAAATTCACCATACCAATGAATCTGGCGATACCTTTAATGTCCTTGGGAGGTTTAAAATCACGGATGGCCTGTGTTCTAGAATGATCGACAGCTACACCATCAGGTGACACAATATGCCCAAGGAAAGACATAGAGGGCTTAGCGAAGGCAACCTTGGACAACTTAACAGTTAACCCAGCCTTACGAAGGCGATTCAGAACTTCTCGCAGATGATCTAGATGTTCTTCAAAAGTCTCGGAAAATACGACATCATCCAAGTAGTGATATAAGTACTCAAATTTGATGTCGGAGAAGACCCTATCTAGTAGCCTAGTGAGCACAGCTGCCCCCGTGGGGAGCCCGAAAGGCACGCGGTTGTATTCGTATAAGTTCCAGTCCGTGGCAAACGCTGTAAGATGTTTAGACTCTTCGGCAAGGGGAATTTGATTATAGGCCTGATTCAAGTCCAAGATGGTGAAGAACTTGGCCTTACGAAACCATGAAAAGCAAGAATGAAGGTCGGGAAGGGGCACAGATTGCAACACCACCTTCCGATTGAGAGCCCTGTAATCAATGACAGGCCTGAAGCCTCCTTGGGGTTTCGGGACTAGAAAAATAGGCGAAGAATACGCTGACTTAGAGGGCCTAATAATACCATCCTTCAACATCTGATCGATGATTTCTTTCAGAGCCTTCATTTTAGGTGGAGATAGCCTATACGGTGGAAAACGGACAGGAATTGAATCCGTGACCTCAATTTTGTATTCAATAAGGTCAGTAACACCAAGAGTATCAGAGAACACCTCGGGAAACGACTGACACAATTTGCGAATACTATCAGCCTGCTCCTCAGGTAGATGTCTAAGGTCTAACAACATCTCATCCTGGGTAGGCGAAATAGATGAACATGATACAGAATTACACTTTAACAAGGGAATTCTACAATTGGACGCAAATTTGAATGTGCACGACCTACTCTGGAGATCGAGCACAAGACCAGTGTGAGAAATAAAGTCAGCTCCCAATATAATGGGGCAAGACAATTGCTTGGCTACAAACAATTTAACTTTCCATGTAAACTTAAAAACACGGATTTTGACCAGTAAGGAACCTAGAATTTCTAATGGAGATGAATTAGCCGAAACGTATTGAACAGGAGAAGAGACATAGTCAGGGAGTTTACAAACAGATTTCAATTTAGAATACCAATCAGCCGAAATAATGGAACAAACACTGCCTGAATCTAAGAGAGCTGTTATAGGCTCGTTATTTAACTCAATCTTAAGAAAAGGAACAGGTGCGGGGGTATCCGCCGCAATCCTAAGACACTCTTTAGGGCATTCAAAAGATGAATTTGAAGGCTGGTCGTTCTCTGCATTTACAACCTGTTTACTAGGGGCTGAGTCTCGGGAATATGGATTAGTCGGCTCAGCCGACGCCACTAGTCACTTTTTATTATTGGCATAGCTGGAATTTGCACCAGAAGTTGAGCAGGAGGGGGTGCTATTTGAGTTTGGGCAATTCTTGGCGATATGTGAGAAGGCCCCACACTTAAAACAGCCTTGTGATGACTCTGCTCCATTCCTTGTCCCACTTGACTTGATCAGAGGACACTTATTCCGTAGATGGTCAGGCGACCCACAAGCATAACATTTACGGGGATTGACTGGTCGGCGAGGTGGAGGCCGAGTGTTACTAAAGGAAGGCGGGGGTTCTTTCGCCACACGCAAGGAATCGGCATACCTAACTCCTTCCGCAGAGACGGCTAATGCTTCCAGTTCAGAGAAGGTTTGCGGGCACGCCGCGAAACACAAATATGACCTGTAGGGTGGTGAAATCCCTTCAACAATAGCTTGCACGATCTGATCCTCAGGGAAGTGGAGAGCAAACACCCTAGTATAAAACTTAATATCTTGGATGAAGTCTGCCAGGCTTTCATCCAAGCGCTGTACCCGATAATAGTATTTCTGAATAAGGGAGGACCTGGCCCTAGCCGGGATGAAGTTAGCTAGCAAATGGGCATGGAAATCCTCAATAGAAGATTGCTCGGCAATGGCTCTAACTATTTTGTCAGATAGAACACCAATAGCATAAGGATAGATAATTTGCAAAATTTGACATGGGGAAAGAGAAAACACAAGGGCATGATCCTGAAATTCCACTAGAAATCTTAAAAATGAAATTACGTCACTGGTGGTGTTGACGGAAAACTTAGAGATACCTCTAAGCAACATTGCCAATGGATGAGGCAAGCTACTGAACCCAGGTGACATAGTCGTTAAAGGTTTCAAGGGCAAAGAAGTTAATTCAGAGCGGATGTTACTCAATGACGCACGGCGTTCAGATTCGTTGTTCGATGGGGCAGAGATAGTTTGAGCAGCAACGGTTATCCTATTGACTTCTCCCTGAGGAGGCTCTTCCTCGTTACCTACATTCACCGTGGCGGGTTGATCAGTTTTGGGAGGAGCTTCGCCGGTTAGCAATTGAGTGACCTTATTAGACAATTCAGAAATAGTTTCAAGGAGCGTATTAGCTTGCTTCCTCTGAACGTCATTCACCTTTAGAGACAATAGATCATTAACTCTATTTGCAAAGTGATACAGCCTGCCTTGCACACGCTTAATTTGATTAGGAGATGGATCGTTTTCATCAAAAAAGCTGACTACCGATGCTAGCCCAGTAATATTCTCGACGATCGTAGAAAGAGAGTCATCAATTTCTTTCTCTCCCAAATTGGGGATGGAAATGGGCAAATCAAGGGACTCTCTAAGCTTGTTAGTATCTATTGCAACCGTGCCTCCAGATTGAACGTTTCTGATAGTTAACTCATATATCAACTCCTCTTTGCGCAAATAGTTAAGGAGGAGAACATCGCGAGGGCCGGGCATGATGACAGAACAATTTTGAAAAACTCAAAAAATTCCAGCAACTGAGACAATTGTTAGAGTTCGAATCAAAGCAATGTTTAGCCGTCAAAAGGGGCTAAATTGAGACCCATTCAACCACGCTCTGCTACCCCTTGTTACCGAGTTTTTGTGGTAGTTAAGCATGAAAGAAGGTGCTGGGTGGTGAATAGGTCTCAAGCTACTAAAGAGAAATTAAATTTTAAAAATTTAACAAGGTTATATTTTCTTTTCAAAATTAGGTAACAACAAATAGAACAGGTACTTAGTAGCCGAAATACAACTTGAAATGTACAATTACAGGGATTAAAGAATTTGGGCTTCGAGCCCTGAAAACACAATTCTTGAGCAACTAGCTCAACTTTACGATATACCAATTTCAACAAAAGGGGCAGAAGACCCCACTCAAACCCTGGGGCCCTTGCTCCAAATTACACAGCAAAGCCTCCTCGAGGCATACAACTCTCAGTTTTAGAAAAGAGCCACTCGCTCTTAAAGTTAAGCCTCTCCCAGGCCACACCAAACTCAACTTTCAAGTTGTCCTCAAAGGACATATACACAGGGGTAAAATACCCAACCTACTGAGGTCTATTAGGTGAGAAAAGATTAATACATGACCTCTAAAATACAACTTGAGAGGAGGCGAACTTGCACTCCTAATACACTTTGCTTAAGACCTACTTGGCACTAGGCCGTTAATACAAGGGCTAATCCCATACTACAGAGGTGACTTAAAGGCAATTTACATTACATTACGGGAGAATTGGTTGAGAAAAGTAAGTTCACCTCAAGACGATGTGAGTGGGAACTCGAGAGGGTTAGCACTCTCTATCCCATAATGTAGCTTTACAAGAGAATAGAAGAAAAGAGTAGTTACATTTTAGGAAAAGGTTACATGATGGAAAACGCTTCGAACCCGCCGCGAGAGTTAAACTGCCGACCTAGCAAGAAAAGAAGATATTAATAGGCCATTACCTGGTAGTAGATCGCTGCCGAGGAAAGAGGCGCTTCCCGCCTCCTGCTATGTACTTAATACACTGAAAGATGGAACAGAAGTGGCGCGGAGACCCCAAAATCAGCAGTTTATATCCTCTCGCGGAAGATTCTAGGCGTTAGGGGAAATAAAACACCCTCCCTCAAAGTTTTTATTGGCTAGGGAAAAGAAACCCCTACATAGAGGAAGAAGAAACACATTATTGGTGAAAAATTAATTAAAGAAATTCGGGATTGGCTAGATCCAAAATAAGGGGAAAAAGAGGGGTATACAGCCAACTTAAACCATGACAGAAAGAAATTTAACAAAGAACAAACTCTTGAAATAAAAATTTCTCCAACAAAATAGTTCTTTGATTTCGCACTAGGTTGCACTAGTGTAATTCTTCAGTAGTGTCCTCTAGAAGAGAAAGTTCACACTTCTTACTTCAAGCGAAACAAAAACACATCAAAAGTGACACAGTTCAAAAACTCAAAATTTTCCACGTGGTGACATCTTCTGAGAAAGTAGAGAATTAATAGAATAGATAAAGTTCAACCTTCCTCCAGAAGAGGAGTTTCAACTGGCGCAACTTTTAAATAAACGGTGTAGAGGTGTACCGCCCGGTACAATTATCATCATCAAAATATGTTGCCTTTGTCTTAAAGCTAATATAATGCCCTTTTTACCTTTCACATAAATTTATAATAATGACGTGTGGCCTCCGGGGAGGTCTGGTGCAGGTCTTTAGAGTTGACGCCGTATAGGCGACCTGCACGTCTGTGAGGATGATTCCCTACCTAAGATGAAGGCTAATGCTGAACACCCAGTCCCAGAGCCATAGGAATTAACTAATGAAAGTTAAAATCTCCGACCGGACCGGAATTCGAACCCGGGACCCCGTGGACCCCTTGGACCAAATGCCAGCATGCTAACAATTTATGCATGCAGCCGGTCGACGTAAAATTAAAGTAGGTATATGGCCCGCTGCTAGTCAAAAGAAACTGGTTAGTTGGTAGTACTGGGGCTTAGTTCCATTTTCCAGCCAGGAGGCGGCATTTACTTGAATAAGGAATTTTATTTATATTGAAGATCAAGACAGTTAATTCAATTTAGTTTCAACACTTGGAGATTCATTTGAAAAAAAAATGCGTATTTCTAGTGTATATTTAGTAAGAGTTCGTCTATTCGCTTATATCAATAGATTGTCTACCCGATACACTTAAACCGAAAAAAATTACTCATGACGCATGTGATTATTCTTTGCCATATAACTGAATGATATTTGAAACTCACGCGATTATTTAAATAATCGGATTGAAATTATTCGATTATTAAAAGTATTACACTATCCCATCACTAATAGGGTGGACATTTATCCATTCAAAGAAGAACTGGCCCTGCTCGTGTGTTTTGAGACTAGCCCAGGAAGAGAAACCTGTTCTCACTAATCCTCTTCCTGGAATTCGTGAGTTTTGGGACTCGTGAGTTTTAGGACTCGTGAGTTTTGGGACTCGTGAATTTTGAGACGACACGGAGCTGAACGCTTCAAAAATATTCTGATTAATAAACGGACCCAAGTTTATAGATTTACGTGACTATTGATATCGTATAGTGCCGTTCACTTTTAAGTTGTACCCGAACAGAGGGACGTGACTGTACATTTCAGAAATCTCATATGCATTGGCCAGGTTTCGAAACACGACCTCCGTAGTGAGAAGCCAGAGGAAATGCTGCTCGGCTATCACTCTCCCTCCCTATTTGGTAATAACGTCATAATATTTAAGCCCCAATGACTCCTTTTACGGGCGCAGAGTTGCCGGAATTTTGACCTTATAGCTGCTCTTTCACTTGCTGGTAAATTTACCGATATTAGGCTGGCGTATTTGAGCACATTTAAATACGGCGGGGCTGAGCAGGGATCGAACGCGCTAACTTGACTTAGGAGGGCCAGATTTATTATTATTATCATTATTATTATTATTATTATTATTATTATTATTATTATTATTATTATTTCCATGGCTAAATGGTTAGCATGCTGGCCTTCGGCCACAGGGATACCGGGTTCGATTTCCGGCAGGGTTGGGAATTTTAACCATAATTGGTTAATTTCGTAGAGACGGGGGCAGGGTGTATGTGTCGCTTTCATCATCATTTCATCCTCATTGCGACGCGCAGGTCGCCTACGGAATCAAATCAAAAGACCTGCATTTGGCGAGCCGAACATGTCCTTGGATACTCCCGGTACTAAAAGCCATACGGCATTTCATTTTTCATTATTATTATTATTATTATTATTATTATTATTATTATTATTATTATTATTATTATTATTAACTAAAATACCCGTTCTTCGTACGGATTTGTGAGTCATTCGAGAGCACGCCACATAAAGCTGGCTGTGACTGAAGCACTGGTACATCTAAACAATGACTCAAAATTAAATGTGAATTATAAATTCACTAAATGTGAATCCTAAACCGGTACATTATAAAAAACATAGAAATACGGAATATAATGCAGGTTAACCCGTTAAGTTCGTTAACATTTGACGAGACAATACTTCACGAAATATTGGAGGCAGAGAGGTAATAATTGACACACATAATTGGTATGACATGGGATTTTATTGGCAGCAAAGTAAGGTACACAAAATAACAAACAGATGGTTTTATTGACACCAACAACGAGTGCACAATCTAACAGATGGCGCTGGGAAACAACACGTCCATTATGACGCACGAGACCCATGTGCGTTATAAAAGGAGCCGTCGTGTGAGAGGGCGTAGAGTGCGCCTACAATCACGGCATCCCGGTTCCCGGACCTCAATCCGTGTGATTAATGATTGTGGGCTTACCTGAAGTCGCAAATCTACTCCGATCGTCCGACCCCATTAGAGATGCTAAAAGACAACATGCAACGGCAATTTTCACCATATCTACGCATATGCTGTGCAGTGCTGTTCACAACATTGTTTCTCGTCTTCAAGTATTGTTGATGAATGACGGTCGACGTGTTGAGCATGTGTTATAAAGAACATCGCCTTTACTAATCCTCGTTTGTTATGCTAATTATTCCTTGTATATCGTGTGAAGCGCTATCTGTTGGTCATTTAGCGTACTTTATTTTGGTAGTATTGCCTCGTCGAATGTTAACGGACTTTTGGGTCACTCTGTACAAATACTATGATAATGACGATGAAGATGATAATGAAAATGGCCGAATAAATAAACTACAGCCCCCAGCAATTAACAGATATGGGTAAGCACGTTAGCACACTTAACATACAACTGTAAAATCCAAACTCTTTCCGTAGAAAGACGCGTCCATTCTTCAGCTGGCCTGTTGATAAACGAACGACTTACGCGCTAAATGAGTAGCCTGTTCATTAGTGAAGGCAATCAAAAACCAAAAATCACGAGAAAAATGAATTTTCTTGAAAATCGTTAGAGTTACGAAGAAAATGCTAATAAAGGTGCACTTTATTCTTCGATAAAGCCAACCGTTTACGCGCTATTCTAGTCATTTCGCTGTGGACCATAGCAAGAAACACGAGAAGCTGAATTTTCTCGAAAAATATTTTGAATTACGAAGACATTTCTTTTGGAACATTCGTAACTAACCCAACAAAGGAATCTCAACCTCAAAATCATATCAATCTAAATAAAATAATCAGTGACCTTACAGAAAACGAAAATAATTTCTCTTTTCACTCTGTCAGTGTAAATGATGTAAAGCGTATTTTAAATTCAGTTAAGTCACAAGCTAAAGGAGCAGATAACATCCCAATATGCTTTATAAAAAGCATTATTGGCGCGGTCCTACCAATTATTACCCACATTGTAAACCATTGTCTCACCACCGGGACGTTTCCAACTGCATGGAAGGATGCTCTAGTAACCCCAATATTAAAGCATACCGGTACCACAGCAAATGCGCCATCTGATTACCGGCCTATTTCGATTCTTCCCCCTCTCTCGAAAGTTCTTGAACGAGTTGTACACGAGCAGCTAGTAGAATTCTTAACCAGGCATTCTCTTTTTGACCCATTGCAATCTGGCTTCAGAAAGGGACACAGTACTACGACTGCACTTCTTCGGGTAACAGATGACATAAGACTAGCAATGGACAAACGGCAGGTGACGATACTGATACTCCTTGACTTTAGTAGTGCGTTCGACACGGTAAATATAGGCATACTATTATCCAAGCTACGCTCTCTGCATATCGGCCCGATAGCCCTTAATTTTTTTAAGTCGTACCTTACAAATCGTCGCCAGTGCGTAGTGGTAAACAATCAAAGATCCCAATGGGCTGTAAAGTCATCCGGTGTCCCTCAAGGGTCTGTTCTAGGGCCCTTACTGTTCGTCCTGCATATTAATGACATATCTTCCACACTTCAGTATTGCAACTACCACTTATATGCTGATGATATGCAGATATACAAACACACCACTACAAACAGTTTACATGAAACAGTTCAGCACATTAATTCGGATATTGAAAGGCTTACCGCCTATGCTAAAAACAACCACTTACTCCTAAATCCTCGTAAAACACAAAGTATTATCATAGGAAACTCTAAATTATTACATGTAATAAGCAATATCAATCCTCCTCCAATCATAATCAATGACATTGCTGTACCGTACCTTAAAAATGTAACTAATCTTGGAATCTCCATCAATGAGAATCTGACCTGGAATGAACACGTAACAAATGTATGTAGAAAGGTTCATGCAGCTCTATATCCCCTGAAACGTCACAAGAATTCTTTTCCTCAAAAACTTAAATTAAAATTAATCCAAGCACTACTATTCCCAATTTTAGACTACTGTGATACAGTACTAGTCAATCTAAATGCTGAACAAGCTTTGAGACTTCAGCGAGCACAAAACTCATGCATACGATATGCCTTCCAACTGCGACATGACACTCATGTTACACCATATTTCAAAACATTGGAATGGCTACGCATAAATGAACGAAGGAATTATCACCTAATGACACTTGTTTACCAAATGCTCTCGACGAACACTCCTACTTACCTCTCTTCTAATTTTCGTTTCCTTTCCTCATTCCATGAAATTAGTACCCGTTCTGGTTCCTTACTTGAAATTCCACTAAGTCGAACCAATTCCTACAATCAATCCTTTTTAGTTACCGCATCGAGACTCTGGAATACACTCCCAATGGACATTCGGCACCTTACTTCCTCTCATAAATTCAAATCTGCCTGCAGAAAGTTTTTCCTGGTAACATAAAACTGAGATGTGTGAGTCAATGTGTGTATGTTGTGTGAATGGGTTTTCTTCATTTACTATTATTATTATTATTATTATTAATATTAATATTGTTATTATTAATAATATTGTTATGATTATTATTATTAGTAATTATCACATTAATTGCTGTACTGATATGTAGGCCTAACTTACCGGTAGTCTTAGAATTATCTGTTTGTAGTATTATTTCTTTTTGGAATTTCTATGTCTTACTTTTATGTTTACATTTTTAAATTCTGTTTATAGTGGTTAAGTGTAAGAGAGGGCCGTGAGCCCTAACTTCGCCACAAATGTAAGTCAGGAATAAATAAATAAATAAATAAATAAGTTTCAAGGGCACTTTGCTTACTTCATTTTTCGATAGGGCCAACCATTTATCCGTTATTTTAGTTTATAGGGCTAAAGTAGCCCAAATTTGGAATAAATCCCTGTCAAATCTCCCACTAGCTTGAAACGGTGAAAAATATTAAAATTTAAAGCATCCGTTGGGTGATTCGAGATATCAAGCTATATTCTTACAGAATTTCAGCTCAGTCGTTCCAGAAGTTTTTGAGTTTGTTGGAAACAAACTAACAAACACCATTTCATTTTATTAACAGTCTAGATATATACACTTTTTCTTTTTTTTACAATTTGCCTTGAATAAGGTACAGCAACAGCTTCAGGGCTGCCGGCAGTGGGGTTCGAACCCATTAGCTCCCGGATGCAAGCTCGCAGTCTAACCGCACGGTCAACTCTCCCGGTTATAGATATATTATTATTATTATTATTATTATTATTATTATTATTATTATTATTATTATTATTATTATTATTATTATTATTATTATTATTATTATTATTATTGCACCACTCTGTTGCTGTCACCTGTCTACGCATGCGCATCTCCCGAGTAGGTTGATGTGTTGTTACGTGTGAGTGAGGGAGAGGAGCAGACGTGTTTAGTGACCAGCTGAACGCAACACAAAATGGTGCTCACGATAAAACAGCGCATGTTCATTGTCGAGTGTTATAAGAAGCCTGAAAAACCTCCGCGGAACTGTTTGCACAGGATTTTTTGACTGGAAATGTTTTTCAAAAACCTCCAGGAAAGTCTGCAATGCAAAACTTAATGTCTAAAAGGCGTGAAGCGGGCTCTGAAGCGAACAAAAACGGTAAGTATCAGAAAAGACTTCGAACACCCGAAAACATTGCTCGAGTGAAGGAAAGCCTGGAACGAAATCCAACGAAATCTCAACGCCGTTTATCTGTGTAAAAGGAAATTAAGAGATCGGCGTGTCGAAATATTACCAAAAAGGACCTGAAGCTGTATCCGTACAAATTTACTCTTATGCATGTGTTAAAGCGTCCAGACGAACCTTGGCGTGTTGAGCGCTGCTGATGGTTTCTGAGTGAAGTGCAGTCAGGATTTTTCGATCGTCACTTTTTCATTTCTTCAAATGAGGCCATTTCCAGCAACTTCTGTGATGTTTATTAATAAGGCTCAATCCCACTTTAGTCCTATTGAAAATACTCGGCGTGCCTGTTCATAGCTCACGACCTGTAGCGGAGTGGTTACACGACAATAACATCCCTGTCATGCAGTGGCCTGCACAGAGTCCCGACCTGAATCCTCTAGAACACCTTTGAGATGTTTTGGAATGCCGACTTCGTGCCAGGCCTCACCGACCAACATGGCTACCTCTCCTCAGTGCAGCGCTCCGTGAAGAACGGGCTGCCATTCCCCAAGCAACCTTCCAGCACCTGATTGAACGTATGCCTGCAAAAGTGGAAGCTGTCATCAAGGCTAGGGGTGGACCAACACCATACTGAATTACAGCATTACTGATGGAGGGCGCCACGAACTTGTACGTCATGTTCAGCCAGGGGTCCGGATACTTTTCATCAGATAGTGTACGTGAGATTGGTATATTTGAGCAAACTTCAGTAAACTAGGACTGATTGTGAGCAGGGATCGAACCAGCCAATTTGTGTGTTTTACCACGTGAACCAATCCTGGCACTCCAGTATCTGCAGGTCATCAGACTGGGCAATACCGGTCCTCTCAAAAACTGAGCTGTACGTGCCATGAGTTGCTATTATTATTATTATTATTATTATTATTATTATTATTATTATTATTATTATTATTATTATTATTATTATTATTATTGCTACATCATACAGGAGCAAATATTGTAGTACCTACAATTTTACACTGTATCTGAACCACCAGAAATCCCAACTGCATCGGATAGGTTTCGATCCACGCCTACCTTTGTGAGAAGCCAGTGGCAATACGGATATCACGCTTATTTCACGCATTCAGTTTTGGCATTGGACCAGTCCTTAAGTAGATAGAGGAAGCGGAAACTGAAGGCGTGTCAAAATTAGATGGATGTGTTAGTTACCTGACGTGTGTAATGATGTGACTACCTCTGTTATTCCACGTGGGGTCAATGAGGAGGCAACAGGTGGACATGCCATCAGAGGTCAAGGACGCACAGACCAAGATATCTCCTCTCAGAAGAACACGCCCTCACCGACCGCGGGGAATAAATCAAGGTAAGTCGACAATCCTATTGCTGAGGAAAGATGATAGTCAATTTACTGCAGGAGACCTCAATTGACACTCTCTTATGAAAGACTAGCAAATGTACCCGTGCTTCGCTACGGTACTCTACATTGTATACGGATATCGAAGTAAATTAGTACACATTAAGTGAATAAGATTTTAAAATTGGGTTTGTCTTGGCTTTATCCGAGAATCAGTATTGTGAAAACCACAGACGTTGTTTCGAATGAAAGTGTGATTTGCGGAATTGCGATGATAACGGCAAGTCCACTTGTTTACTGCAAGTGACAACGAAGAAAGTAATTTTCATTTAACGGCAGACCCCATTGCCTAGTGCGCGGCCAAAATCGATTTGGGGAGGTTTCATTACAATGGCAGACCCCACTTCCTACTTTCAGATAGATTACAGTTGAGGAACTTTTATTTTATTTGCAAGGACCTTCCTTACTGCCAGTCAAAAGTGAGTTGCGTTCTTATCTTTATAATGGCAGACGCATTTTCTAATGCCAGTCAGCTTCCTGCCAGTCACACCGAGTGGGTGAGATTCCATTATAATTAGCAGGCCACTATGCCTATCGTCAGTCACATTTTAGATGGGTCAATTTATTTATAATGGAAGACACGCTCCCTAGAGTTCTGCTAGTCGAATCGAGAAGGGATTTGTGCATTAAAATAGTGCACAAGAGATGGAGGACGACCCCATTCTTATTGCCTGTCAAAGTCGATGTGGGGAGGACTGAAAACAATAGCAGAAGTCCTCCTTCTGACACTCACTATCGATTTGCAATGTATTTAATACCAATGGCAGACAAACCCTTTCTAGATCGCTACAAATCGACGTCAATGAAAGAATACAGTCGTCATACGGAAGTATAAGGATGTTAACCATCATTTACAGAATAACTGCTGCAAAACGGTACATCAAATCGAAAAACAGATTGTACGATAAGACGAACTTTCTGGCCATATCTTGGGGTCATCAGCTTCTCCCGTACCAAGTTTCACATTTCCGAGATTTCTGGAAGTGCCTCATTAATTCACGTCTTTTTTCATTTTTAAATATTTATTTATACATCGCTCCAGCCCGACTTGCTTTTATATATATAGATGACGGATAAGCATGAGCACGTTGAAAAGTGCAGACTTCCACTTCGAGATTCATATCTCCTAAACGGTTTATGATATTAATAAACGGTTTGCGCCATCAGACGCCTCATTTATCGCTCTACATGTTTATTTCTAAACCATATCCTCGTATCTCCCATATTAAGGGGGTAAATGGAGTTCACATTTTGAATAGGGTGATATTTGGGTGCATTTTTAACATTTTACATTACTTTCTGCCTACTTATGTATAAGCTAGAATCATGAAATTTAGTACACAAATGTCCCTTAATCGTACCAATGTGCGCACCCAACGTGATGATCCTATCATTCTTATAAGTGTGTCAAACAATGAAATATACTTGTAAAAATCACCAAATTTACGAACAATCCCGAAATACGGCCAAATTTAACGTATAAGGGAGAGAGATACGACAAAATGTCACAGGACCAAAGTTGTAGATCACTCCGAATTGAAGCGACATTGTGCCATCCGTTTTGTGATACGACTTACCGTTTAGCCAAAAAATAGCTCAAAAGGAATGTCTGCACAGTCATTAAAATTGCCTCCATATTTCGATATCTTTGGGGGTAAAAAGTGAAAAATTTGAACATCTTGGAATTTTCCCGTCGGTTAGGGACCAAAAGCTATAATTTCACCAAATTTCAATTGTCTACCTCGTCTCGCAGGTTGTGCCGCCATCTTGATTTGGGGGGATCGGGGATAATAATGAGGAAATTCCCGAAAATTTTTAAGCCCACGAAACCTATAGGTTATCGTTTTGGATATACTATACGACTGTGTTCTTATACTGAACCCAAAATTTGAGCCCCCCCCCAGCGTGCCCCCTTCAGGGAATTTTGAAAATTTCCGATTTTTCTAGGGATCCTGGGGTCATCAGTTTCCCTCGTATCAAGTTTCAAATTTCTGAGATTTCTGGAAGTGCCTCATTAATTCACGTCTTTTTTCATTTTTAAATATTTATATATACATCGCTCCAGCCCGACTTGCTTTTATATATATAGATAGATGACGGATAAGCACGAGCACGTTGAAAAGTGCCGACTTCCACTTCGAGATTCATATCTCCTAAACGGTTTATGATATTAAGAAACGGTTTGCGCCATCAGACGCCTCATTTATCGCTCTACATGTTTGTTTCTAAACCATTTCCTCGTATCTCCCATATTAAGGGGGTAAATTGAGTTCAAATTTTGAATAGGGTGAAATTTGGGTGCATTTTTAACATTTTACATTACATTTCGCCTACTTATGTATAAGCTAGAATCATGAAATTTGGTACACATATGTCCCACAATCGTGCCAATGTGCGCACACAACGTGATGATCCTATCATTCTTATAAGTGTGTCAAACAATAAAATATACTTGTAAAAATCACCAAATTTACGAACAATCCCGAAATACGGCCAAATTTAACGTATAAGGGAGAGAGATACGACAAAATGTCACAGGACCAAAGTTGTAGATCACTCCGAATTGAAGCGACATTGTGCCATCCGTTTTGTGATACGACTTACCGTTTAGCCAAAAAATAGCTCAAAAGGAATGTCTGCACAGTCATTAAAATTGCCTCCATATTTCGATATCTTTGGGGGTAAAAAGTGAAAAATTTGAACATCTTGGAATTTTCCCGTCGGTTAGGGACCAAAAGCTATAATTTCACCAAATTTCAATTGTCTACCTCGTCTCGCAGGTTGTGCCGCCATCTTGATTTGGGGGGATGGGGGATAAAAATGAGGAAATTCCCGAAAATTTTTCAGCCCACGAAACCTATAGGTTATCGTTTTGGATATACTATACGACTGTGTTCTTATCCTGAGCCCAAAATTTGAGCCCCCCCCCAGCGTGCCCCCTTCAGGGAATTTTGAGAATTTCCGATTTTTCTAGGGATCCTGGGGTCATCAGTTTCCCTCGCACCAAGTTTCAAATTTCTGAGTTTTCTGGAAGTGTCTCATTAATTCACGTCTTTTTTCATTTTTAAATATTTATATATACATCGCTCCAGCTCGACTTGCTTTTATATATATAGATTGTGATGAATCATAGAATAATCTAACGTAGCCCCTTAAATGGCAGTTGGGAGGAGTGTATAAGAGACACTGTTTAAAAATTCGGGAGATAGTGGGTTCGAACCCCACTGTCGGCAGCCGTGAATATGGCTTTCCATAGTTTTCCCTTTTTACACCAGACACATGCTGGGATTGTACTTCAATTAAGACCACGATTGCTTTCTTCCCACACAGCCCTTTCTTATCCCATCGTCGCCATAAGACATCTGTGTCAGTACAACGTAAATCAAATGAAAAAAAAGCCTGTTTAAACATAGTTGACAGTAACTTGTGATTGTCCACATTCAACACTTGGTGATTCTTATCATACTGAATGGTATTTCAGAGTTGTGCCGGTACTATACAGCCGTCAAACTGAAAGCATGAGTTGTTGACTGCTTCATCTAGTATTGTTTCCACTTGCTTGTGCGAAGTTGCTAAATTTCAGCGTCATGTCTGACCTTCCTTGGTTATTTCTTGTTCTCTTCCGACTCCGACTATATTAGATTTGCGAAGTCTCGGTAATGTTTCATTCTGACTTCCAACATCGTCTTACCGTCTCATTTGTCCATACATTTTCGAAGCGTTGGGCTCTTCATATGGGATGACTGCCTAGTTGTACTTCTAACTGAATCAAAAATCTTCACCAGTAACTCTTTCGGTCCCGTATATCCTCTTCCCAAAGTTCCTTCTCCATCTGCATCCCCCTCTTACGTCCTCTTCTAGAAATTCCTTGTCCACCTCCGTCCGTCTCGTTTATCCTCTTCGAGAAGCTTCTCCCCATTTCCATCTTTACATTACATTCTCTTCCAGGTGTTCGAACCCACTATCTCCCGGATGCAAGCTCAGAGCTGCGCACCCCTAACCGCACGGCCAACTCACCCGGTTCCTTCACAACTGGAACTCCACAGAATAATCTGCTCTGCGTTTATCTGACGCATGTTTTCCGGTCAAAGACGGTCAGCAAGGTAGCTTAACCAGATGGTGAATATTTGCAAGAAAGTTTGCAACTAGGTTTTGCAGATCGCTTCCTATAGCTGCGAATCGATATGAATGGCAACTTGGCATAGTTTGGATGCATGTGTTTCCACTTCTAACCACTAAACAAAGCCGTAATGTCAATTAGGACGTCTGCCAGTTCAGAGCATACTTCTTCGGCAGTAATTTATGATATAAATCCCATTTAATTCCTTTGCACCACATTTCTGTTAACCAGTGACCTTGGAATGTCATTTAGTCTCATAGAATGACTCAACCAGAAAATTCCATCTTCATAGTAGAGTAGCGTAGTTTAAAAAGTCATTAGGTAAACGAGTAACTGCCACACTCGGAACTACGGTGGCATGTTTTGCAAGTAGCGTTTACTATGGACATTAGAACTAACCTCTCCTAGGAGACGGTTAACCTATTGACTACGACCGACGACGAGGGAAGCTCAGCAAGTCTTTATTCAGTGTACGGTAAGGTGTCCCCCTCCATTTGGGAGAAGCTGAGCCGAGCTGAGACATCCCCCTAACCTGATAGATCCAACGGTTGCCCAATGATACTATTTCTAAATCCACAAGGTAGAAGGAAGCATTGCACCGAGGACTGTGATTCTCAGCACTCTTTTATAGTACGTTCTCATAATGTTATTTGCCTTCATGGTAACACCTGGCTTAGTGTGAAAGATCAAATGTATCAGTAAGCATAATTAAATGAAAGAAATCACACAGGCCTATCAACCTAGTGTGGGCCCTGAAACAATTAAAATACAAACATAATGTAAACATAATAAAACCCTTTAACATTTACGTATTTACGATGGGCACGTAAAAACCAAAATATGCTCAGTGAGATAGCTACAACTTTGATAAAGGGCACCTAATAACATCTATCTTACAGTGACAATAAGACTTGTAAAAGCTTCTAACACTCGCAATATCACTTATATCACAGTGGAAATAGACAGTCAAGACATGCCCTGTGTTACAATGGGAATATAGACTTTTAAAAGCTAAGGGCACTCAAAATATGCCCAATGTTACGGTGGCATCACAGACCTGTAAACGCTAAGGCTCCCAAAATATGCCCTGTGTTACAGTGGTGACAGAGTCTTGTAAAAGCTACTGACAATTAAAATATGCCCTGTGATACAGTGGTAATAGAGTCTTGTAAAAGCTACTGACAACAAAGCATGCCCTATGTTACAGCAGCAGCAGCAAAGACTAATTTTAAAATTGTAATATGCGTATATTATGCCAACGGCCGTAGCCGTGTTGACACACCGCATCGCGTGAGAACTCCGAAGTTAAGCAACATTGGACGTAGTCGAGATGTGGATGGGTTGCCACGCACTTTTGTTGGGGGGGTACGAGAATGGAGGAGCGGAAAGGAACTGGCCACCCTACCGTACGTAAACTCCGGCTCAGGCACGCCTCCGTGGAGTTTCGGACCTGCCTTCGGGCAGAATACACCCTTACCTTACCTTACTTTATATTACGGTGGGAGTAAATTTGCCTATATTATAGTGGCAGTAGGGACTTATAAGAGGCTACTGACACTCAAAATATGCCTTATGTTACGGTGGCAGTAGAAGGTAGTAACTGTCCCTGTCCAGCACGTCCCGGGTAATAGCGGCTCACATTCCAGACCGTTGGACCCCGCCCGCCCAGCGCCAGTGGAAAACGGTTTGACCACGCACCAAATCACACCTCATTATGCAAGCCAAGCGGCCCAACTTTACACAGTGCACGATCCTGTGCGGTCAGCCGCCTTCATGGAGAATCTCAGTGCGCCAATTTACCAAGTACAGCATACACAGCAAGTATTGAAGTATTTGTACGACGCCAGAAATCTTTAGGCAACTGGATTCTCAGTTTCCACTGGTAATCAGGAAAAAAATGGCAATCATTTACAACTATTATGGAAACCATAGTATGTAGAATGCCTTTTTCATATGGTTACTTTTGATTTGCCTCCTGAGATTTGCATATTATCTAATAATAATTTTATAAGATACCAGTCTCAAAATATTTCTACCATTCAAATATACCACATATACATCATTATCTTCTGTAAATTTAGTTACTTATCTTCTTCTTCTTCTCCTTAATCTGTTTTCCCTTCAGGGTCGGTTTTTCCCTCGGACTCAGCGAGGGATCCCACCTCTACGCCTCAAGGGGAGTGTCCTGGAGCTTCAGACTCTGGGTCGGGGGATACAACCGGGGAGGATTAACAGTAACTCGCCCAGGCGGCCTCACCTGCTGTGCTGAACAGGGGCCTTTTGGAAGGATGGGAAAATTGGATGGGACAGGCAAGGAAGAGGGAAGGAAGCGGCCGTGGCCTTAAGTCAGGGACCATTCCGGCATTTGTCTTGAGGAGAAGTGGGAAACCACGGAAAACCACTTCCACGAAGGTTGAGGTAGGAATCGAACCCACCTCTACTCAGTCGACCTCCCGAGGCTGAGTGGACCCCGTTCCAGCACTCCTACCACTTTTCAAATTTCGTGGCAGAGCCGGGAATCGGACCCGGACCTCCGGGGGTGGTAGCTAATCACGCAAACCACTACAGCACAGAGGCGGACTAGTTCCTTATCACCACACTAAAATCAGTTCATTTACAAAATTTTAATCAGTTCGTCAATTTAAAAACAGTTTTTATATATTCGCTAAGAATTCGTCATATCATCATTTTCACATTTCGTACCGCCGTCTAACTGTTTGTGTTAATGATTAAGAAAGCTACTTAACCAACTCCTCACTGGCGTTGCTAGTGCTGTATCACTATACCGGTATGGCTTTAAAATTTTGTTTTGCGAAAAAAATATGATTTACGAATCCGTATTGTAAATGTACCAAAACTGAAAACACTGTACAATTCCTAGCAACATCGAACATCAAAAAACAGTAAATTGTTAAAATAGGCTAAAGCCTCATTCGTTAACGCATATTTTCTAGAAATCTACCGGATCATTTGAACTATATTTATGCCAATAGTTGGCTTTGAAGGAATGGATTTCAAAACAATTCCAAGGGGGCTGTGTCGGGGTCACGACGCAATTTTTGACGTGGAATACGTAATGGACATTTGCTGAAATAAAACACTAGGGGAGGCCGGGGCTTGTTGCAACAGAGGTAGGTTACAACACTTACGTTTTATTTGGAAGTTTCCAACGAAATGCTGCCACACAGGGACAGTTCATTCAACTGCTCTAGACCTTCATTTTGAGTACGAAGTCAGAAAATCCGTTCGTTTTGCATTGTGTTCTAAGACTTTGTCCATTTTTCTGCCCAGTGAGTAACTTTTTCTGACCTTGTTATTTTATTTTTGCAGGCAATGCCGTTTATAATTATTGTCCTAGTTTTATTTGAAGACGAATGGAAAGTTATTTTAATTCAAAACTGCGGTTAGTGCCTTAGCCTCCATTTTATTTGTGAATGACCGCCAATTCTGACAAGGAATGCATAACGGGTACTTTGCAACAGGTGGTGCAACTAACCCCAGCAGGTGTTACAACTAACACCTGATTTATACCTACTGCTATATTATGCTGTTAGCAGATCAAATAATACCTATCTTATAATCGCATTTGTGGGCGTGATAACTGAGTAGCATAGCGGTTCGAATCCCGGCCAATGCATGTAGGATTTTTAAAATGAAAAGTCTCGTTCCCGTGGTTCGGATTCCATGTAAAACCGGAGGCACCGTGACAATGATCACGATATCAACAGTCACGTCAAACTAGAAGTTTAACTTTAGCTTAATCGTATTTCTTGAGAGTTGGTTTAATAACTCTTTATATAATTGCACGTATTTTTGGCAAGCAACGTGTGAAAATATAATCGGAAACGAGAAAAGAGATTTGTCACCGTTTGGCTTGATGAAGAGAGCCGCGAAACTCGTCCTTGATAATAAAGGAGACGGTAATTTTTCAATTAGGAAAATTTCAAAAGTTTTCAATATCCACTAATCCATAATAGAGGACGAAAACGAAGACATTGTCCTATACGTACGGACACTCAACAAAAACAGTATATAGAGAAAGGCAGAGAATAAAATGAATAGCAAGAGGAAAATTTACCATGTGGAAAACGCTAGCTCGATGAAAGGAAAACCTGTGTCTAACGGTAAAAGTAAGATAACATTTGTAGACTCCTGTTCAGAAGAAGACAACTTTTATAATCTGAATTTCGGGGAAATGTATAAAAGGAGGGGGGGGGGGGGCAAGGATACAGTGTGTGAAGTGTAAACAGTGGTCGCATTGGGTGTGTACTGAAAACAATTCATACTATATATGTGTAGAGTGATCTAATAGTGATGAAGATTCAGACTGAGTGTTTCACCATCGTACATGCAATGTTGCAACTAACTCCCCCCCCCCCGTAGGAGGGGTTCATTGCAACAGGCGACACTCATTCTTCAATTGTCATTTTGAGGTAAATTATTATTTTCAAGTTATCTTTAAGATGTCGTGTTTGGTAGCCTATATGAAAATAAAAAGCATCTCTCGATTGTTTTTAGTTCAAATATGAATAAAAGTTATCTTAATAAAAAAAATTGGAGTGATTGTTGCAACATGCACTGCTTCCACTACAGTATGCTATTGTTAACTTTCTATTTCTTAATTCTAAACTTATTTACACATCTTGAAGACAAATCTGATATTCAGTGTTCCACCACTGGGACAGAAGATGTGCTCGACTATTGCTCTAGTAGTGTGGAACTCACCTCGCGGAGCTCGGCCACCTTATTTTTGAGATGCTCCCGAAAAGTCACTTCATATTCGAAACTGAAGATTTTGGACTTTTTGAAAAACTACTAAGCCTCTCTACCTTCTCGAAATCGTTTTCTATAACATTTTAGACATTTATTCTCCATGTACCACAATATTTCGCGAAAGGAATTTTGCACTGGATGCGGAAGTATTCCCACCATTTTTTGTTATACAGAAATGCTGTCACACACTCATTCTGGCCACCGATTTGGTCGCACATAACTTCTCATACAGCAGATCCTGTTTCCATACTTACAACATAAGGTTTAGGGGGTTGGTAAACCGTCGACCGCGATCTAATGATAGATCGTGAGAACTAATTTGTAAATGAATACTGAATTTTCAGGACCACATTGTAATCGAAATTAACTTTCAACCTATTAGGTCGTGTTCATGTTCAGTTGTTCTACCAATTGAGCTAACGTGTTCCGTACTTAACATCTCTTCAACACATACTATATGTTCGCAACCGAGCCTAATAGATTGGAAGTTAATTTCAATTACAATGCAGTCGTGAAAATTCAATATTCTTTGAATTGACCCACAACAGGCAACTTGCACGCACTCTACAGTGCAATGGCAGTTGTGCCAGATCTTTAGCTTAGATCGTTTCCAACAGAAAAAATACGACCTAGGGCATTTCTGCACACGTACAAGACGTCTGTCTGTCTGTTAGGTCAACAGCCCAGAGGCTGGTTGGATCCTCAAACAGCACCACCAAAGATTATGCGGTTATAAGGAAACCCCAAAAACCAATGGCAGCACCAAAATGAGGCGTACTAGGCAAGATGAGGAGTGAGATAGTTTGCCATTGCTTTCCTCACTGGGTCAGAAAGTACTATTGCAGCACAACTGACCCTGTGAGCAGCACCTTTCATAACACTCAGATGCACACTAGTCGTGCTCTGGAAGTCATTACTCAGCACTACCCATACCCCAGCAGCTTCCATATTGTCACAGCCAAGGATGTTGACTGGGACTTCGGTGGAAGCTACACTTTACTCTGGCCTGTGCCAAGAGATGGATGCAAAATTACTGTATCCATCAAGAAATGACAGCAGGCGGGTACAAGACGTAACATAACATAACCGAATAGGCTGAAAGTTAATTTGTATACTATTTTGTAGTTTGCAGGGTTTGAGGATAGAAAGAATGTTTCCAGACAAGATTCGAATTGCCCGCACTAAATTCCCATGCAAGCGCAAGGGAGAGATCGTTTTGCATTTTGAATTTCACTCGTTCGGGGATGAACAGGTTCTACAATGGCTAAAAATGTTATTCTACTCGTATGTGTATGCTGTAGTGAGACTGTACTGCATTCCATTGGCTATTCCTAAACAAGGGGGGGGGGGGGGGAGGGGAAGTGAAGCGTAATATGCCTATTCAGAACATGTTTTATTGTGAATTGGTCCCGTCATATTGTTATAACCAGTGATTTTAATCTGTGACCGGATGACGACTTATATATCCTGACATGACGTTATTTCTTAGAAAGTGCACAACACTAAATGAACTAGATATATTCTGTTTTACTCAAGAAAAGACTGACGTAACACTCCTTTTGAAGGCTTTTTTATGCTTCAACTTACTTTTGTGAATTATTATCATCAAGCATGATATTAATTACAAATGCAAATTTTGGAATCGTGCATTCGACTCAGAGTTATGTGTTATTTACCTATTCAACACTGTTGTTGAGAAATCATTCAGGTTTCACACTAAGTAGAAAGGTGATTATAAACGTTTATGTAATTGCAGCTGTTTGGAGATATTTCCGTCAGCTTATTAGGTGAGTTCTTGCAAAGACATACTGTCCATTTTAGTCCCGATTTTTCAAATATGCCCACCCAGAATTGATCGGACAGTTGACGACATAAAATCCAGTAGTTCTTCTGACTATGCCTTATCTTAAGAATAGAAACGAGATTATGTTTTCTTAACAGGATTCTTTCGTTCTCTCGAAAGCCTTGCCTGTCATGTTCCTTGCACACTAGCAACACCCAGCGCCTCCTAGAGAACAAGGCCTGGCAATACGATTCGTGACGTCACGCGACTGGGCTCAGCGCGAGTGGATAGTAGATGAAGCTAATTCCTTACGATAATTGAAAAATACGCTGGTTAAACTACATTCTACGAATATTCTTTATCGTAGGCGCGCATATCGGAAGCGAAATTAGTAATATACCGTAATAATTAGGAAGAACAATAATTAAAAATGCAAGAAAGAATTAAGTTCTTTTAAGAGTCTTAATAGTGAACAACTTTAATAATATGTCTATATGACACTTTCTTTCATATATTTAAGAGTCTAAATAATAATAATAATAATAATAATAATAATAATAATAATAATGGCGTATATGGCCTCCGGAGAGGCCTGGTGGCAGGTCTTTCTATAGTAGACGGCCTATTAAGCGACCTGCATGTCTGTGAAGATGAGGGCCCTAAATAGGATGATTTCTAATGTTGAATACGCCGCACACACCCAGTCCCCGAGCCATTGAAAGTAACCAATTAAGGTTAAAATCCCCGACCCGGCCGGGAATCGAACCCGGGACCCTCTGAACCTTAGGCCAGTACGCTGGCCATTCAGCCAACGAGTCGGACAGAGTCAAAAATGATCAGTTCCTTTTACAAAACTCGCAATAAGACCTCTCTGTGTCGGTGCGACGTAAAGCCACTAGCAAAAAAAGAAAACTTTTACAAAACTGAACTTGCTGATAAAAGATCAAAAACAACATGCAAGAACAGCAAAAGATATTAAATAAAAATAATAACGTATAAACTACCTTACCTACAGGATATTAGTAGCAGTCCAGGTACATACAAGCTGTAATGCTCAGTGTTGTCGCTCATGAAAACAGGTAAACATTTTTTTTACAATAGAAGCCTTACATAAATGAAGGGGGTGAAGAGCTCATAAAATTTGGCTGTTATGCAAAGAGAATGATTACAGTACATGCCAACAATAGTTTGTTCATCAAGTCATCAAAATTATATTCGCATTCCCTAGTGTATATAAATGTACTCTTATGATTTTGGACCCTGATTCAAATAACCAGAACAGGGGAAAAATTGAAGTTAAACTGGAAATAAAACATCTTATTAAAATGTATGAACTTAAATTTGAAAAGTAGCATTCCAATTCTGATAACATTTGAACTGACCTTCACCCAGACATTTTCTGAAATTGTTCTCAATTTAACTTCACCAGGTTGCTTAAAATTGAAATGGACATGAGGTGAACATGATATAAGAAAATATAAAAGGAAATCTCTTTGAACATTACTTGTTAAAATCCTAAGAAACCATATTAAGAACTTGCATCCCTGCCAATTCATAAAAATGTAGCAGAACACACACTGAACTAGTCATTTCATGCTTTATGAACCAGCTGCATTGTATAGATATGACACACATGAGATCAATTAAGTAATCAATCCCCAATTTTTCACAGATGCATGTTACATTCATTACATGCAATAACAAAAGCTGGAAGGAGTACTTTCTCCAAGACAAAATTCATAACCAAAGTGTGAATAGGCATAATGCTGGAAGAGGAAATTCATAACTGAATTCACAATTACTCAAACAGGAATGTTTATTACTGAAGGAGCTTACAGTGATTAACCGTGAATTCAGAGTTTACACATTCCCTTTCAGTGGAATTCATACAGGTTCATCAAATGAGTAATTAATAATAGTAATGTACTCAAAAAATGAGAAAGCCTCAGCTTACCACAGACAAAAGAAAAGGAGGGTTAATAATTTTGTAGGATATGTGCCACCAAGGTAATGAATCATATTTGTTAAATGGCAAAATACCTGTTTAACATAAAAGATGCCCTCTCAAATGTAACATCACTCCCTGAAAATTTGACATCTGGCAATAAACATGATAAAATAAAAGTGCTCTTGTGTTATTACTGTGTTCTCTTCTAAAGAAATTACTATGGAAAACACAGCTACTAAATTTGGCAATGTGTTAAGAAGTACATACTGTAGATACAGAGATCTTGTTGCCCAAATAATTAAAGAATAGCTCAATAAACTTCTAAATATTGTCACATTATCAACATAATAAATAATATGGCATGTACAAAATTAAAATACAACCCCCTCAGCTTACATTCACCTAGATAAAAATGCTCTCGTCTATTAATTCATGGCACCACTTACTTCATAGGACCATGTCATGTCTTAGATATACAGTATCTGGTTGATTTTAATATAAAATGAATAGTTTAAGGAATCTGCTACCTGGGTGACTGCTCTAAATGCAGATCAGTAGTGATTGATTTGATACATACTCAAGTATCAGTCAGTCACTACTGATCTGCATTTAGGGCAGTCACCCAGGTGGCAGATTCCCTATCAGTTGTTTTCCTAGCCCTTTCTTAAATGATTGCAAAGAAATTGGAAATTTATTATTCCACAAGCATACCACAAGTTCAATAATACCACACCCATACCTGGTAGGAATTTCTGGAACCAACAAACCCACCCCTGCATAAGCAATTCTTGTATTGGATGACAATTGTTGCAGAACAAGTAGCACAATTACCACAGTTTTGAGTGATGGAGCACCTGTGTTGCCACAGGTACTCAAACACTTCTTACCAATTCAAACAAAAATATTGCTATTCTTAAATCAACAAAGGCAACCAACCATTGCATTGAGAGATTTAGTAGACAGTATTACTTGTTTATCATAAGTAGTAAAAGTACCCTATGCAGTATATGAGATGAAGTTATAATCAATTTTGTGTTGTAATATGCATTTAATAATACTTCATATTAACACAAGAAGTGAAAAATCTTGTAGGACCTAAATTGCCTACCATGAGACACAAAGCTAGCAAATAACAACACACCAATATAAATGCAAGTGTTTCTAGGCTCATTCTTGATTAAAACGAAGTAAACACACTGTTCCTTTTCAATGCAGTTCCAGTCTTCTTTTAGAGATATTGAACTTTTTTTTTAATTCCTGAAGTTCTTGAAAGAAACAGTACTGACATGAGCTTTATAGGTCTCTAAACTTTGAACAAGAGTCTTGGTCAAACTTTCATTGTCTACTCGACAACGCCTATGATCTGGAGCTTCTCGGTGGGCAGATGTGGTATCAGACAAGTACTCTGGGCAGTTTGGAAACTGAGAAGGAACAGCTCCTAAAACGTTTAGACCAAATTAGAATGTATTCACCTAGATATAAATGCGCTCGTCTATTAATGCATGGCACCACTTACTTCACAGGACCATGTCATGTCTTAGATATATCTGGTTGATTTTAATATAAAATGAATAGCACACAAGGAGACATAGAAAATCATTGAGTGAATGTAATTTACAATAATTATACAGAACCTAACATAAATGAAATAAACACAATAACATTGCTGTCTAGCCTGAACTAAAGATATTAACCCACACTAAGGTATAGTCCCTCATGCGATATAATAAATATAACTGCCTCACGTGCAGTTAAGGGTTCAGCTAAGAAGGAATACTTGAAAGCCAATACCTTATATGCCTTCATAATTTAGGCCCGATAATTTTTCCCAGAATATCACTATACCCACAACAGCAGTCCTATAATGTAAGGTGAATACTCAGCACATCCCAAACTAAATGTAATAACTGGTAAATTCAATACAGCAAATGCTTAAATATAAATCACCCCCAAAAAATCTACTATTTCATTTATAAATAGCAAAGATATAAGAGACCTATCCACAAACCTTTCACAAGCCTTGGATGAGATAAAGGTGCAGTCAATAATTTTCCATTTCTCTCATCATACATGCTGGTCGTCCATTCAACCTCATGAGTTTTGAAATGGAGCTCGCACACCTACAACACAGGGCTCTATTTCAAGGACCATCCCACAACTTAAGTCATTGAATGATTGAAATCAGATACGATATACTAATAACTAAGACTTACCTTTGCATTTTTGGAAGGAACGAAATCATCACGGCGAATAGCTCTTAACCTCTTAGCTCTCTTCGAGTCATCAGTTGAAAATGAGAAAACATTCTCTTTAGGGCCAGTGCGATAATTGCCCTTACAATTTGGAACACTGCATTTCTGAGGCATCGTTATTCAAAATTTGAAAAATCGCAATTCACAACAACACACCATTAAAAATAAGCTCAATTCTAACATCAAGTGGTGGCCATACCGGCATTTTAAACACAATTTATTAATATTAACAATTTACAAGTACTAACACCCTTCACTGAACTTACACTAATAGGGATATTAAGCGAGTGTTAACACACAAGATTCGATTAAGATTAATATAATCGATGAAAACACACATAACAGGGAAACGCGTCCAAATACACCAAGCGGCAACAAGCTAACTGAGTTACGGGCGTGGGCCCAGTTCGACGTACGTCATCAGCTTCTCTCATTCGTATTGCCAGGCCTTGTTCTCTAGGAGGCGCTGCAACACCGCCACCTTGTCTGTTGCTGGCTGGTTATAGCGGCCCAAATGATAATGTTGTGGGTATTACCGTCTGGCATACCTCCTAGTCATTCTCAGTAGCTTCAGCAGCCATTAATTTGTAATGTTCTGTTATAAGATCTCACAGATTGAAGAAAATGACCTGAGTCGAAATATGTCCCTTGTCATAGAGAAATGTGATATTCTGGTGGATGATCTGTAGAATCCAATTCATTTTTACTTTTCATTCAGTATATCACTGCTTTTCACTTCATGTAGTCATAGTACAGCTACTTTAATTTTCTAACAACTGCAAGTCTTGCTTTCCGTGCTTTTAAGCGTTTATGATCTTTATTAGTGGTCTCGAATCAGTGTTACTCAGCTTGTCGACTTTTCTGCAAATATTTCTCAGCGGTTTGGTTCCCATGTCAGAGCGAGAGGAGCACTCTGCAGACTTTTATTGGAGCCATTCTACGATGTTTCCCTTAAGGGGTACTGTCTATTCGTCTCAGAGCAGAACTTGGCCTCATAATCAACATACTCCTAATATCGAGCAGCGCTCTTCTTATGTCTATTGGCAGAGAGCCTGGCCTCGCGCTCTGAAGCGCTATGCTGAATAAGTTGGATAGTGGATAGCTGGCTAGCTGTGACCGAGGTGGATGCTTTGATGCTGCCTCAGGCTGATAGTGTTTGAAGAGGTTCTTTTGCTCCAACGTCGTGTAGGTAGATCTACCGGCACATAAACGAACCCTTGTGGCACAGAATTTCTGAATCCTTGAAGTCCTCGGAAACCTTAAAACGCATAGTAGGAAAATTAATCTCAGACACCCTAGATATAGAACTGAACTTGGCTTGCTTATCAGTATCGTTCTCCAAAATTTTCCCTCTCCCGGCATTTAGTCCGGCCTCACGTTCAAAATAATTCTCAGCCGCCCTAGACTTGGATTAGTGCGCCCCCTGCAAATCAAGTCTGGGCTTGAGCTGGAAGGTGGTCTCATTACCTTGGATAATTTCACACTTAAGCTTTAATCGTTAATTTTCTGACGATAATTCGTTTCGTAGGGGTCACAGTAAGCGGCACGAACTCTCCAAATTGTCAAAATCCACCACCTGATTGTTACGAAGTTCCTGATAATGATGTTCGGTGACTTAATCAGAATTATCATAGATTTTTAATTAAATAATGCAGTTTTGTATAGGCGTCTCGGTAAACCGTAAAAGTAGTTAGTAGGACGTAAAGCCGATATATATATTTAACAAGTTGCTTTGCGTCACACCGACGCAGATAGGTCTTACAGCGACGATGAGATAGGATAGGGCTAGGAGTGGGAAGGTAGCATCCGTGGCCTTAATTACGGTACAGCCCCAGTATTTGCCTGGTGTGAAAATGGGAAATCAAGGGAAAATCATCCTTAGGGCTGCCGAAAGTAAATCATGTAGGGTTAAAATAGTGTACAATATCACTGAAAGAAAGGTGTGTCCAGGTTCTGGGACTAGAACTCCCTTACGTATGGGGAAATGAAGACGGATAAGATTTTTGTATTAGTTTTTAGATCTGCTTCTTTCTTAATTTCGCTCAGAACTTCACTAGAGTGGGGTTTGAATGCGACAATTTTGCTTCGAAACAAACTTCGTTGACTACCTTCCAAGCTAATTTTGAAGGAAAGGACATTTCAATATCAGAAATGGAAATAAATTTTTGTTCTCCTTCCTCTTTGCCTATTTTCACTCACCCTGTTGGAGCCACGGTTGCTGTTACTGGATAGTATGTTAGCATACTTTGACTCCGTTAATATTTTTAAACTCATTGCTTCTATAAATTATTATTCTTTTGTTTCTTTAATCCACGTTATTCTAAGTAAAATATGACGAAGCAACCTTAGATTTCACTTTCTTACCATTTTGATATTTCCAGCAGATGTGATCTATGTCGGACATGTGGAATCGTTCCAGTTTTATGGTTAGCTGCCCTTCCTGACTCCAAACCTATGAGGAGGAACGTATTCAATTATTACGTGGTTGGCAGTGTGTTGCCTTGTGTGTAAATGAAAACGTGTTCATTG
The DNA here is from genome assembly GCF_040414725.1 of Anabrus simplex. Taxonomy (NCBI): domain Eukaryota; kingdom Metazoa; phylum Arthropoda; class Insecta; order Orthoptera; family Tettigoniidae; genus Anabrus; species Anabrus simplex. The sequence continues at coordinate 248,584,011 of NC_090269.1, forward strand.
ATACGAACACAAACACTAGTCTCCAAGTCAAATGAATTATCCAGCCATGTCTAACCAGGAATTCAAACTGGGACCCCCTGAACTGAAGCCCGCTATGCTGATCATTCACTGAAGGAACTGAAGAAATACATAGAAATAATAATCACTTGTTAAGGTGAAGGCTAACCCAAGTTGGCGTATTCGTTACTGGAACAGCCCAGGGGTATTTTAAACTGCTCGAATACAGCGGCCTCATTTCCTATAGACTAATTTTCTGTCACCTTGGCATCTCCAAAATCCCAAATAATAATAATAATAATAATAATAATAATAATAATAATAATAATAATAATAATAATAAAAATAATAATAATAATAATAATAATAATTGTACCGGGCGGTACACCTCCACGCCGCTAATTCAAACTTTGTGCCAGTTGAAACTCCTCTGCTGGATGAAGTCTGAACTTTATCTACTGTATTAATTTTCAAGTTTCTCAGAAGATGTCACTACTTGGAAATTTTGAAGTTTCTGAACTGGGTCGTTTTCGACGTATTTTTGTTTTGCCTGTAGTAAGAAGTGTGAACATTCTCTTCTAGAGGACACTACTGAAGAACAACAATGGTGCACCCTAGTGCGAAGTGAAAGAACTGTTTTTTGGAGAAATTTTTATTTCAAAAGTTTGTTCCTTGTTAAATTTCTTTCTGTTATTGTTTAAGTTGGCTGTATAACCCTTTCTTTCCCCTTGTTTTGAATTTAGCCAATCCCGAATTTCTTTAATTAATTTATAACCAATCAGGTGTATCTTCCCCAACGGGGATATGCTGCTTAACCCTAGCCAATAAAATTCTTGTGGGAGGGTGTTCTCATTCCTGAAACGCCTCGAACATTCCGCGAGAGTATATAAACTGCTGATTTTAGGGTCTCTGCGCCACTTCAGTAACATCTTTCAATGTGTAAAGTACGTAGCAGGGGGCGGGAAGCGCCTCTTTCTTCGGGCGGCAGTTCATCCACAAGGTAATGGCCTTTTAATAACTTATTTTCTTGCTAGCTCAGCAGTTTAACTCTCGGGGCAGGTCCGAAGCCGTTTCCATGTAACTTTCCTTTAATAATGTAAAGACACTCGGTGTCAATTCTTTCGGTTTTAACTACATATTGGGATAGAGCGTGCTTGACCCTCTCGAGCTCCCACTCATATTGCATTGAGGTGAACTTATTTTTCTCAACCGGTTCTTCCTTAACGTAGGCCTAATGTAAACTGTTTCCTTCTATAAGTCACCTTTTTAGTATGGGATTAGCCCTTGCATTAACGGCCAAGTGCCAAGTAGTTTTTAAACAAAATGTGTTAGGAGTGCAAGAACGCCTCCTCTCAAGTTGGTATTTTAGAGGCCACGTAATTAACCATTCTTTACTTAATAGGCCTCAGTAGGTTGGGTATCTTTACCCCTGTTTTCATGTCCTTGGAGGACAACTTGAATGTGGAGTTTGGTGTGCCCTTTGATAGGCTTGAACGTTGAGAGCGGTTTGCTCTTTTTGAAATTTGGTTCTGCGTGCCTCGAGGAGGCTTTACTGTGTAATTTGGAGCAAGTGCTCCTGGGCATGAATGGGGTTTTCTGCCCCTCTGTTGAAACTTGTTTTGGGGTAAAACTGGGCTAATTGCTCAAGAATTGTGAGTTCGGGCTCGAAGCCCAAATCCTGTAAATACTGTAATTGTACTTTGTTGCCTTGCTACTCTGTACCTGCCATGCTTGTTATTTCTTGATTTTGAAAAGAAAATATAACCTTGTTAAATTTTAAATTAACTTTAATTTCGTAGCCTGAGACCTGTTCACCCCCGCACCTTCTTTCACCTCTGCTGTTCCACAGATACCTCGGAACAATAATAATAATAATAATAATAATAATAATAATAATAATAATAATAATAATAATAATAATAATAATAATTTTACTGGGATGTACACCCGCCCCGTTCATTTAAATCAAGCGCCTGGAAGAACGATATCTGCCATCCTAAACTTGCAACAACTAATACAATAAGTTTGGACTTTTCTCTACAGATTGCCAAAAAACCTATGTTATGCCCTCTGGTGTGAAGAGGGACTATTAAAATTGCAATGTAATTTGTTATTTTATGGTTTACTGCACTGAGTTGATTATTCTTCGTTTTTGGTGCGTCAGAGTTTACAACACTTCCATCTCTTTCCGCCAACTTTGGATGTTGTCCAATATAAAATTTTGTAGGCTATATTTATTTTTCAGCCAATTAGATCTGTCTTGTATTTATTTAATTACCCAATAAGAATTGGGGGTGTATCGGGCCTTAGCCCAGAGCTCTCGAGAACCTTCCTCTAGGGCATAAACCCTGTCACATTTTTCAACCAGGTGGTCTTATTCATCGCTGTGTGTGTGCTTATAAAAGAGGCGGGAGCCTCGTCCATCGTCGAGCAGTCCATCAGCTCAAGGTAATGGCAGTCCGGATTTTATTAAGTGATAGTCTTTGAAAGCTAGCTCGAGGGGAAGGTTTTCAGGCTTTAGTAATGTAAATTTAATTTTCTAAAATGCAAATTTCAAGCGAGTCAGAGTAACTTAAACGTAATCAGAGAATAGAGAATGACCCACCCTCTCGTGCTCCCTATCAAATTGATTTGGAGATGACTATGATTTTGTAACCTTTTTCAGTTTGTAATCTTTGTAACTTAAATATTTTCTCCATATAGTCACCTCGGCAGTATAGGCTTAGCCTCTGTAACTTCGGGCTATAAGCCCAAAGAGGGTTTTAAAATTTCATTTCGATTTTCAAGGAGCGCAAATGTCCGTTTCCACGCAACTTTGATTTTTGGGCCAGTTACTTTAACCTAATGTTTGTCACAAAGGCCCGGTAGAATGGGTATTCAATACCCCCGTGAAATTTAATTTCATTCCCTTTGTGTAAAGATGTTAGACTATTGAGCATCTAGGAATTTTCTGGAGATAGATCTCGAAGTGTAAATTTTATAGAGCATTGATGCTCTTTCTATGAATGTGGAGGTGTTAGTGCAACTGTTGGATGGTGCCTTTGGAAGGCTGTAATGTTATAATGTTCGGAGAATAGTCTCCTAGACTCCTAGATAATTTTGTGGAGCAAAGGTGCTCTTGGAATAGGGTATATTTTACACACATTGTATCCTAGCGTTATAAATGGACTCGGGAGGTCCTTTTCCTTGAACTGTCTTTTGAAAGGAGCCGCAGCACTCATGGAGAATGTATAATAAGCTTCAAGCTCAAAGTTGTTAATTGATTGCTAATCGATTTTCTAAAATTGTTGCCCAGTCTTATGAACTTCTCTACATGAACTGAAAAGTTTGTTTTCTGAAAAGAAACCAAAGGATAGCTTAGAAGGAAATTATACCTATAATTTAAAAGTTTCCAATTAATCTTCTGATTGTCCTATTTTGACCCATTCATGCCCGCACCTTCTTTCACCTCTTTCCACCACGGTATCCCCGGAATAATAATAATAATAATAATAATAATAATAATAATAATAATAATAATAATAATAATAATAATAATAATAATAATAATAATAATTCAATCGAGAAATTACCAGCGTTTTACCCCAGTGTAGCAGTGGGCTCATCAGTCGGATTGATACACCTTTCCAAGACGCAGCGCCGTTGGGACACCACTACAAACCTCCTATGTAGGACAATGCAGTGACGGTGCGCCAGGGTAATCATGTACCTCCACTCGGTAATTTCACGAATGTAAAAGTCCTAAAGAGCTCCAGTACTTTTAATATTTGCAATAGATGAAATTATATTATTATTATTATTATTATTATTATTATTATTATTATTATTATTATTATTATTATTATTATTATTATTATTATTATTATTATTTCTTAATCAGTTTACCCTCAAGGATTGGCTTTTCCCTCGGACTCAGCAAGGAATCCCACCTCTAACGCCTCAAGGGCAGTGTCCTGGAGCGTGAGACTTTGGGTCAGAGGATGCACTGAGTAGGAGGACCAGTAATTCGCCCAGGCGGCCTCACTTGCTATACTGAACAGGAGCTTTGTGGAGGCATCGGAAGATAGGACGGCATAGACAAGGAAGAGGGAAGGAAACGGCCGTGGCCTTGAGTTAGGTACCACCTTGGCATTTGGTTGAGGAGAAGTGGGAAAGCACGGAAAACCATTCCGAGGATGGCTGAGGTGGGAAACGAATCCCTTCTACTCAGCTGACCTCCCGAGGCTGAGTGGACCCCGTTCCAGCCCTCGCACCACTTTCCAAATTTCGTAGTAGAGCCGCGAATCGAACTCTGGCCTTTGGGGATGGCAGCTAATCACACTAACAATTTCACCACCGATGCGGATATTATTATTATTATTATTATTATTATTATTATTATTATTATTAATTATGTGGCAACTCAGACAGGTCCAAGGATAAACACATCGCTAGTCACGGAATGAATCAAGCTTCAACACACAGTGTCTACGACAGAAAGTTAGGAACGGTAAAGTAATAGTAAAACAAGACCTGATAGAGGTAAGAGAACCAAGGACACAACGTTGAAACCTAATTCTGACAAATTTCGGAGTCGCAACTGCTCTTGAAAACTGACATCTCCAAGAGAACCAAGGACACAACGTTGAAACCTAATTCTGACAAATTTCGGAGTCGCAACTGCTCTTGAAAACTGACATCTCCCCTCCCACCTAAGGTGCTATAACCCTGGTGGAACTTGACCTACAAGCAACCACTACTCAGCCCGAAGGTCACAAATTACGAGGCGATGCGTGGTCAGCAGAATGGTCCCCTCGGCCACTATATTTGGATTTTTAGACCATGGCCGCTATGTCAACGTCGCATAGCTCCTTATTGTTCTCAATTAGGCTGAGTGGACCTCGAACCAGCCCTGAGAACAGAAACAACAAACCCCATGGCGCAACAGCCCCAAAGGACCATGGTCTACCATGCGACTGCCGCTCAGCCCGAAGATTACGAGGTGACGTGTGGTCGGTATGACGAATCCTTCTGGCCGTTATTCTTGGCTTTTTAAACTGGGCCGCCATCTCACCGTCAGATGGGTACTCGATTGTAATTACGTAGGATGAGTCGACCTCGAACCATCCCTCAGATCCAGGTAAAAATCCCTGACCTAACCAGCTCTCAGCTCGAAATTAAAATCCTTGACCTATCTGGGAATCGAAACCGGTTTATCTGGGTAATGAAATGGCTAAATGGCGTATGGCTTTTAGTGCTGGGAGTGCCCAAGGGCAAGTTCGGCTCGCCAGGTGCAGGTCTTTCGATTTGACACCCGTGGACGACCTGCGCTTCATGATGAGGATGAAATGTTGATGAAGACGACACATACACCCAGCCCCCTTGCGTGCGGAATTAACCAATGATGGTTAAACTTCCTGACCCTGCCGGGAATCGAACCCGGGATCCCTGTGACCAAAGGGCAGCACGCTAACCATGTAACCGTGGATCCGGACTTTCTCTGGGTGGGAAGGAGGCACGCTACCCCTAGACTGCGGCGCCGGCGAAACCTGAAATCATTTGAGGTTAACCCACATAATTACATCTGCTTCTGAATTACTACACAGGTGAAACTGTACCTCTGGTTTCTGATGACGTACTTATGAAATCTTCGGTATCCTGCATTCCTTCCGTGAGTGGTGCCAGCGACCTCAGATGTGAGTGCAGATGGTGTGTATCAGATTCAGATGACGCCCAGTGGCAATGGAATGAAGCCCGCTGAGTGAGACTTGCAAATTACGCACTCTTCGATCAACATTCAATTGTTCTTATTCCAAACAATAGACAATCGGCGCCTGACCACATGTTGAGCTCCTTGTATGGCAGTGCGGTGCGCTGACTTCAATCCTGCGGTGCGCACATTCGTAAACTACAACACCTGTCCTCCCACGACCTCACATCACGAGATGAATCTCGTCTCATAATGATCTCACGTTCTCTACAATTGACATTGGATGGAGGACGAGTGAACGATATCTCGGATTAACTCTAGCAGATCGAAGTATCAGTCGTTCCACGTTGGACCAAGGGTAGTACTTTGTGCCCTCACCTTCACTTGCTGGTACTTATTTTTGGATTGACAGTTTTAAATTACATCTTCCTTTCTTAATCCGTTTGCCCTCCAGGGTTGATTTTTACCTTGGACTCAATGAGGGATCCAATCTTTACCGCCTCAAAGGCAGTGTCCCGGAGCGTGAGACTTCGGGTCGAGGATACAATTGGGGAGGACCAGTAACTCGCCCAGACGGCCTGCTATGCTGAACAGGGGCCTTGTGGGGATTGGAAACATTGTAATGGTTAGGCAAGGAAGAGGGAAGGAAGCGGCTTTGGTCTTAAGTTAGAAACTATGCCGGCATTTACCTGAAGGAGAAATGGGAAACCATGGAAAAACCTATTCGAGGATGGATGAGGTGGGATTCGACCCCCCCCCCCTCTATTCAGTTGATTTACCGAGGATGAGTGGACCCCGTTTCAGCCCTCATACCACTTTTCAATTTCGTGGCAGAGCTGGAAGTCGAACTCGGGCCTCCGGGGATGGGAACTAATCATACTAAAAACTACACCACAGAGGCGGACTTTAAATTACATTAGAGGGAATATTTAAATTTAAGTCTGCTTCACACTAATTTCAGATATATTATTACAATGTTAACCACATAGGCATGGAAAAAAAACATACATTTATGATCTGATGTATAGTTTCATCACCTAAACATCAGGGATCCTACTACAAAGTTGCCTGTGTTCAAACTTCCTATCCCCACCTAGATACAGGATACGCTGCAGAGTCAGAAGAAATGTTTCTGCTCTACATCAGTGGGTCTCCAGCTTGCTCCTGTGGTGCTGAAGTACAAGCCATCGTGTACATTCTGAATTACTGAATTACTGACCTTTTGCGACATACATCGTGTGAGCAGGCACTCTCTTGGTTTGAAGAGCAGGACATTCGTCTGTAAGAGAATAAAAGCCCTCCACATTAACCTCTTTAATGCATATATACTTTTAAGGTGTATATATAGTCGATAGTGTATTTATTACTTTTGTGCCAGAAACGTGTACATAGAGTCGATTGTCATCTGTACCATCATACACTAAATAAATAAATCTATGCACCATATTTTACGTCGCATACATTTTTGTTCTCTGAGCTGTAATAACGAAGCTATTGAGGAACTTGATTGTTATTGCTAAGTTCATCAGCTGCGAGCATCGCCGAAGTAGAAACATTCAATAACCTGCCAGCGACGGATAGTGCAATATTCATATCACACAGTGGGTAGCAAGTGAAATAATCATACATACAGTACATTTACAAGCATATAGTTCGAAAAAGTGGAATTTTTATTTTTTTGCAATGCTAGTTAAAATTAAAAGTTGAAGTATCTGTGTCAAAAGAAGATCCCAGAGAACGGAGTTTATATTAATAAAATACACTACCAGTATGATGTATTGCAAATAACTTCAACAGTCACAGCATTAGAACCAGGTTCTGGGTGGTTGAATGTGTATATATTATTAAAATAGTAACAAAATAGGCATAGATTGAACAAAAATGTATACAGAGAAATGTATATTATACAAAGAAATAAGTCAATTGAAGAATACACTGTTTTAACTCATTAATGTGTACCCTCACTTAAGTCTGGTCCTATTTAAACCCAGGAGGATTAAGGAAGCCACTCTTCCATTTTTTTCTTGTTACTTGAATTCTTTTTAGTAAACAACATGAATATAATATGTATTGTGACTTCAGATGTATACACTCACATAACGTAGGGATAATTTAGTTATTTACTTGTTCTAATCGTACGGAGACTTCTTTTCTACAGCAGCACAAAGTTCCGCCGATGATAGAATGTGATTTCCCATAATTTCCAAATTATTATTATAAGTGTAGAAGGGAACTTACTAGTGCTTGATCCAGCACGGGGTTGGATATTTGTGTTCTTTTTTACATATATCTTCATTTGCGAACAACACGTTACACTACAAACTACCACAGAAACATTCCTCAGATTAGAGAATATCACAGAATACATCCCTCTATATATGATTGGCGTCACGAAAGGTATCCGGCCATAAAACTGGACTATTTCTCCACAATGTAACGACCCCAGGTAATTGGAAAGATGCCAAGAGAATAAGATTGTGGATTTAGCTGAGTCTCCCCTACCTCCTATTAAGACAATAATCACCACCACCACCACCACCTGTAATATTAAGTTCCGTAAAAGTTCAGCTGTTTCATCACTGTGCCTTAAACTTAAATATTCGGTTGCAAAGGAATTTTCTTTCCTTGCACTTTCTCCATTGACTTGATGTCATTTCATCTAAGAGAGTGTAGTCATGCAGATGGCGGTGAGTCTTTCAGAATGCTCGTATACTGTCTGATACAGAAATTGAGGGGGAGAAACTGCGTAAAGCTTTGCCTACCTCGTTTTGTGCTATGGTCTCTCATGATAAAATATCTCTCGCCTTAGAATTTAATGTACATTTGTCCACTACACAGGTTCACCTATCAAAAATAATTTTTGTATCTCTATATTCGAAAAGACACAAGCAGCGTTTGGAGCAGTTTGTATTGTTCTTACAGCATATAAGTGCACCACTTGATTGCAAAAGTGTAGAAAAACCATCTAATGTTAACTAGCCATTAAATATGTTAATACGCTCCTTTCCTTCGACCGTGCTTGTACTCGGGGACTAAGTCATTCAACTCATCACGTTTTGTAAGTGTGCAATGAGAAAAATCGAACAAAGGACTAATAGTCCGTTAAAGTTATAGTACGCTTCTTCGCTGAATGATCAGCGTACTGGCTTTCGGTCTTGACGACCCTGAGTTTGATTCCTGGTGGTGCTGGAAATTTTAAATGTATATGCTTCATTCCTGTAGACCACAGAAACCCGCAGTAGTAGGTGCATCGTATGACTCTAAAGAGGCTAGACGTCAGGTTGGTCAGCAAATCTTGCGAAATTCCACATCAAGAGCTGACACCCCCAACAAAGAAGAAGAATAAAAAGAAAAATAAGAAGTTTGCAGTCCTGGCATTTTATTGTTCATAAAGCATAGAAATGCACCACCTGATTGAAAAAGTGTAGAAAAGCCACCGAATGTTAACTAGCCATTAAATCTCTATGTTAATATGCTCCTTTCTTTCGACCGTTCTTGTGCTCGGGGACTCAGTTATTCCGTTAAAGTTATAGTACGCTTCTTCGCTGAATGAACAGCGTATTGGCTTTCCGTCTTGAGGACCCTGAATTTGATTCCTGGTGGTGCTGGAAATTTTAAATGTAGACTGGGGACTGGATGTTTGCGTTCATCCTGATTCAAAGTTCTCTTTATCTCCTGTACATTTATACATCACATAACATTACCACCCACCACAGAAACCCGCAGTAGTAGGTGCATCGTATGACTCTAAACAGGCTAGACGTCAGGAAGGTCAGTAAATCTTGCGAAAGTCCGCATCAAGAGCTGACACCCCCAACAAAGAAGGAGAATAAAAAGAAAGATAATAGTTTGCAGTCGTAGCATTGTAGCATCACAAATACAAATACAAAGACTTCTGTCTTCACTGAGGAAAGCAAATATGAAAGACGAAAACCGAAAGTCAGTGCGTTGGCTAGGACTGAGATTACCCAGCTACAAAATTTACTGGCGCCGCCCAAGCCTTTAACTTGGAATGCTCCTTTAGAGATTGATGGATAACAATGTGAAACATCATTTGGTTACTAGAAATTGTAATTTCATTAATAAAACTATGACTTGTTTCTGGATGATGTTGCAAGCGATCCACTGTAGACTAGAGTTGTTAGTATGCAGTCTTAATGAGGGTACTAACCGTAGGAATAACCTTTCACCCCGATTGAAAGCAATGATTTTCGCATTTCAATCTTCCTTTGCGACTACAGTTATCGAGCTCCGTAAATTATCATATAAATTATATTAGAGAGTAGTGAACGGACTTCCAGACATGGATACGCAGCGCGCGTCCAGTTCTGCGCAATTGGAATAAGGGATGGAGGAGGTCACTGTTCACTGCCATGACGAAGAATGATGTAATAACAGGTTCATGTGAGCAAGGTATACAGTAACTGTGTTCTTAAATTATAAAACAAAAAGCCATCCAGTGTAAATTGTATTGATTCAATCCGTAAGGGGCAGGTCGGCTTGGGATCTGCTAACAACATCACGCACTGGCCCCAGGCACCATTGTTTACACACCAGAGTACACTACAAGACAAAATCAAAATCATTTAGACGTTAGGTGCAGGATATCAACTAGATTCTATTGATAAATTGCTTTCAGTACTCCCGTGTGTGGGCAATGACAGGAAATGTGTCCCGGGAAGTGTATTTTTTTTTTGCTTTATTGTTTTAAGTCGCACCGACACAGACAAGTCTTATAGTGAAGATGGGATAGGAAAGGTCAAGGAATGGGAAGGAAGCGGCCGTGGCCTTGTGGCCTTAATTAAGATACAGCCCCAGAATTTGCCTGGTGTGAAAGTTGGAAATCACCTAAAACCATATTCAGGGCTGCCGACAGTGGGGTTCGAACCCACTATCTCCCGGATGCAAGCTCACAGCTGCGTGCCCCTAACCGCACGGCCAACTCGCCCGGTAGAGTATTTTAAGCCAATGTTGTAGGCTTGATAGGGTGATTAGAAAGCGCTTCACCAAAGTCTGGTACTTGTGTTTATTTCACAAATATACTTCAGTGTTTACGAAAACTAGCAGGGATGAACAACCTATTAGGGCCCAGGTTTGTCAAGATGACTGCTGCTGCTACTTACTGCTTCCCAGCCAGATTACCTGCAGATACTGTAATGCCGGAGTCTTCAGCCGTACTGCTCCGCGTTCCTGCTACTGCAACAGAGAACTCTTCAGTTGGTCTTATGAGGCTGAGTGAACACTTTTCCTGCCCCCAGCCCAGAATCAAGCTCCCTGGACTGACTGCAAATTGAACCCAGAGCCTCTTGATAAAAGGCGGGCTCGCTATCCCTCTACACCCCGGTGCTAGTAGGATTGGGAAATGGCAGTCTTAATCGAACGCCAACGCCTTAACTGTATGAGCCACTCAGCCAGGTGAACTGATGTGTTCAATCAATCAATCAATCAATCAATCAATCAATCAATCAATCAATCAATCAATCAATCAATCAATCAATCAATCAATCAATCAATCAATCAATCAATCAATCAATCAATCAATCAATCAATCAATCAATCAATCAATCAATCAATACTGATATGCATTTAGGGCAGTCGCCCAGGTGGCAGATTTCCTATCTGTTGCTTTCCTAGCCTTTTCCTAAATGATTTGAAAGAAATTGGAAATTTATTGAACATCTCCCTTGGTAAGTTATTCCAATCCTTAACTCCCCTTGCTATAAATGAATATTTGCCCCAGTTTGTCCTCTTGAATTCCAACTTTATCTTAATATTGTGATCTTTTCTACTTTTATAAACGCCACTCAAACTTATTCGTCTACTAATGTCATTCCACGCCATCTCTCCGCTGACAGCTCGGAACATACCACTTAGTCGAGCAGCTCTCCTTCTTTCTCTACCGGGTGAGTTGGCCGTGCGCGTAGAGGCGTGCGGCTGTGAGCTTGCATCCGGGAGATAGTAGGTTCGAATCCCACTATCGGCAGCCCTGAAGATAGTTTTCCGTGGTTTCCCATTTTCACACCAGGCAAATGCTGGGGCTGTACCTTAATTTAGGCCACGGCCGATTCCTTCCAACTCCTAGGCCTTTCCTATCCCATCGTCGCCATAAGACCTATCTGTGTCGGTGCGACGTAAAGCTCCTTGCAAAAAAAAAAAAAAAGCCTTCTTTCTCTCAATTCTTTCCAGCTCAAACTTTGCAACATTTTTTTAACGCTACTCTTTTGTCGGAAATCACCTAGAACAAATCGAGCTGCTTTTTTTTGGAATGTTTCCAGTTCTTGAGCCAAGTAATCCTGGAACCATATTCTAGTTGGGGTCTTACCAGAGACGTATATGCTCTCTCCTTTACATCCTTACTACAATCCTTAAACACCCTTATAACCATGTGCAGAGATCTGTACCCTTTATTTACAATCCCCCAAAAAGAACTTTTACCCCATCAACACAGTAATTAAAACTGAGAGGACTTTTCCTATTTGTGAAACAACCTGACTTTTAACGCCGTTTACCAACATACCATTGTCTGCTGTCCATCTTACAACATTTTCGAGGTCACGGTGCAGTTGCTCACAATCTTGTAACTTATTTATTACTTTATAGAGAATAACATCATCCGCAAAAAGCCCTAGCTCTGATTCCACTCCTTTACTCATATAATTTATACATTAAATAAGAAAATATAATGGTCCGATAATACTGCCTTGAGCAATTCCCCTCTTAATTATTACAGGGTCAGATAAAGCTTCACCTACTCTAATTCTCTGATATCTATTTTCTAGAAATATAGCAACCCATTCAGTCACTTTTTTGTCTAGTCCAATTGCACTCATTTTTGCCAGTAGTCTCCCATGATCCACCCTATCAAATGCTTTAGACAGGTCAATCGCGATACAGTCCATTTGACCTGAATCCAAGATATCTGCTATATCTTGCTGGAATCCTACAAGTTGAGGTTCAGTGGAGTAACCTTTCCTAAAACCGAACTGCCTTCTATCGAACCAGTTATTACTTTCACAAACATGTCTAATAATTTCGTGTGGCTATTTCTAGCCGAGTGCAGCCCTTGTAAGGCAGACCCTCCGATGAGGGTGGGCGGCATCTGCCATGTGTAGGTAACTGCGCGTTATTGTGGTGGAGGATAGTGTTAAGTGTGGTGTGTGAGTTGCAGGAATGTTGGGGACAGCACAAACACCCAGCCCCCGGGCCATTGGAGTTAACCAATTAAGGTTAAAATCCCCGACCCGGCCGGGAATCCAACCCGGGACCCTCTGAACCGAAGGCCAGTACGCTGACCATTCAGCCAATGAGTCGGACACAAACATGTCTAATATAATCAGAAAGAATGCCTTCCCAAAGCTTACATACAATGCATGTCGAACTTACTGGCCTGTAATTTTCAGCTTTATGTCTATCACTCTTTCCATTATTGCTCCATTTGAGTGAAGAGAAAAACATGTTCAAATCGGATGAATAGGGCATGCTTTTATAGCCTTGGCAAGATTTCCCTCGCTTTATTTATACAGGCACTGTTTTATTTCACACTATAGGACTTGTAGAGAGAACTTATGGCAGTACCAGGTATATAGACCTTGCATTACACAGTTGATGTGAAGTATCAGGAAAAGCTGAACATATTTCTATAAACAGCAATTTACGAATTGGATAAGAATGTCCATACTTGACAATTAAAACTTATTTTTGGCTGATATGGTGGAGAAGGGGCGAAGCACTTTTTCTTGTCGAGAGGTTATAGAAAGCACAAGCTTTTATATTCAGAGCTCTTACTCAGATGTGTGTGTAAGTGTGAAGTTATTGGTATTTAGAATCATGCACGTATTGAGACTCGACCGGTACTCCAGAGTGAGTAGGAAAATTCTCCCTGAAGTCACTCTAAATCATTTTATTAGCAATTGACTGAAACAGTTTTTTTTTTTTTTTTTTTTGTATGATTGTCTCGTGATGATGGCCATGGACTCTCCAGTTTTACCTTTGGGACGTACAGTTCCAGTGTGTCGTTAGGCTACAGGCAGAAGAGTGAATAATATTATTAGTTTATCATATCTCCATTTGCAGTAGTTTTTAAGAGACATTGTGAAATCGGAATTTTGTCCCGCAGGAGTTCTGAATTATGCCAAAATCCAACGACATGGAGTTGTTGCATTTTTTCTACACCGGCATCTGTTGAAATCGAACCATTGTCTCGGAAGGAGGAAGATGACGATCAATCAACTGCACCTCTGAGATCAGTGCCTTTAATGAAAGATTTTAGAATGGATAGCCAAGCACAGTAGCTCGTAGATTTAGCACTAACAGAAAATGCATATCTTTTAATTCATTTGAATATCTAAGTTTCTCTAATCGAACTTTGGGGTAGTCACAGAATTGGCACAATAGACTACAGAATTACCTTAAGTGACTACAGACTAGAATTTTGTGATGTATCTTGTACAACCATCTTGGAATTGATATTGACTGTCTACGTCTATCCCGAAAGAATCTTTTCTTGCTCGTGACTTTACGTCGCACCGACAGAGATAGCTCTTATGGCGACGATGGGATAGGAAAGGCCTAGAAGTTGGAAGGATGTGGCCGTGGCATCAATTAAGATACAACCCCAGCATTTTCCTGGTGTGAAATCGGTAAACCATCTTCAGGGCTGCCGACAGTGGGATTCGAACCCACTATCTCCCGGGTGCAATCTCACAGCCGGGTGCCCCTAACCGCACGGCCAACGCGCCCGGTCCGAAAGAATCTAAAGGCTTGTCCACAACGAAGCACCGCACAGTACTCCACCTTAGCACAGCTTTTACTAGGCTCTGAACTGCCAAATTAGACTTATTATTAAATGTTGGTGGCCGAAACACGGCTCCACACATTGCAATGACCCTAGCACTCAAGCACCGCACCTGTAAATCAGTATTTCCATTTGCTTAGCCTGTGTCTAGCATCTCATTTTATTGAGAGTTTGATGAAACTCTTGTTCAAGGGTTTGAAAAATGAACTGAAATGAAATAACTAATTATTCCCCGTTTTGCTATTGGTTTTACGTCGCACAGGCTTGGTCAGGTCTTACGGTGGTGATGGGACAGAGCTAGGACACGAAGGAAGTGACTGCGGCCTTAATTAAGGTTTGTTGGTGTGAAGATAGCAAGCCAAAGAAATCCATCTACAGGTCTGCTGACAGTGAAGTTTGAAATCGCTGTCTCCCGAATGCAAGCTAACAGCCATGTTACCCGAACAGGGCAGCCAACTGGCTCGGTTAATTAATTCTGTCTAGGATATAATTGAGTGAAGTGATTGTAATCCTTATGTATTAGTTGTATTAGTACATCGTTATACAACGTGTTCCCGAACATATGCGAAGTAATCGGGGCTGGGTAGTAGACCCCAAAACAACACAAAACGTCCCTATGGACATATGCCCAAAAATCAAAAAAATTTCCCAAAATGCTGTCCTTCCTTGTTCACTTGTTCCTTGTCGCCAAAGCTCAACTGGGACAACACACGAGGGGTGCCTCTCCAAAAGGCTACTAAGAAAGTTGTGGAGAAACGCAAGGAACACATGGAACGTACCCATGATCGGGTATGGTACTATTTTTAAGGAATTAAATCTTTCTGCTCTGAATTGTTCATGGCATTCAATAGTATTCAAATACTGCAAATCATATGTAAGAAATACTAAAATGTATATGAGGTGGAAATAGTACCTTTTGAACAGACAGTCCTCACGTGATCTCAGGTCTGACTTATGCCCCACCGTGGCCACGTTAGTCCGAAGTACTAGGGTGCTCGGGTCGATGATAAAGGTGGTATAATGAAATGTCATATGAATTTTAGTGCCGGGATATCGCAGAACGGTTTCGGCTCGCCAGGTTCAGGTCTTTCTATTTGACACCCGTAGGCGACCTGCGCGTCATGATGAGGATGAAATGATGATGAAGACAACACATACACCCAGCCCCCGTGCCATTGGAATTAACCAATTAAGGTTAAAATCCCCGACCCGGCCGGGAATCGAACCCGGGACCCTCTAAACCGAATGCCAGTGCGGTGACCGTTCAGCCAACGAGTCAGACATAAAGGTGGTGTAAGTTATGGACAACATCTTGGACCCACTTTTTACCGGTGTCGGATAATGTATTGTGAGGAGGGGAAGTCTCAAGTTCATTGAAAGTCAACTCGTAAAAGAAACTAATTCGAGGCAAATAAATCAGAGCTCATTCTAAACTAATTGAACCTTGATTCGACAATTGGACAAGGGACAAGGCCATGCCGTGTTGACTCGCTATGGACGACGTTGTCCCTCGATCAGGAGGTGCTACTCCATAATGACCGGCCGATGACCGACGCTACTTTATGACACTTCTGGTGTATAAAACAGAAGAAAAACCTCCGCTACTGAAGGACCTAGGGGCATACTAACTGCTTCCGTGAGTAGTTTACATGCAAGAACAGAATGTCAAAATATATGTAGGACTACTAGCCATTGTCGTATCGTTTACGGAGATCTGATGCTTAAGAGACACTGCTATCATGTTTTAAATTCTGTATTAATGTAATAAAGTTGCGGAAGTAATGTGAGGACAAAATCAATGTTGATGAGGAAGAATGATAACATTTTAAATAGTGTTTGGTTTAGTCATATACATATATTTAATTTGTTTTACTATTTTCTTTACGTAGCACCGACGTCTCCTGGTGACGATGGGATAATAAAGGACTAGTAGTGGGAAGGAAGTGGTCATGTCTTTAATTAAGGTACAGTACCAACATTTGCCTGGTGCAGAAATAGTAAACCACGAAAAATCATTTTCAGTGCTGAAGACCATGGGGTTCGAACTCACTAACCCTCTAATGCAGACTGACAGCTACATGATTCAAAACACGAAGCCACTCATTCGGTATTCTTAAAATTAGGTTTATGCTCGACGATGCCGAAATATAAATATTATATGCCAGAAAACTGACTCTTAATGAGGATCATTATAGTTCAAGTTTCATTATGATACAGGTTCTCCACCAAACAGAGTTCAGATTTTCATTATGATAGAGCTGTTTGACCAATTAGGTAAGGATAGCTTCGCACTTGTTTACAAAATCAAACATGTCGGACACATATTTTAACATCAGTTCCAATATTCCACAACCACACGGCACATTCCTGCAAATTCACTTCATCAACTGAACAATAAACAATTTGTATTTGAAATTAAGCCAGGTTATGATAACATTCTATCAAAGCTTTGAAAACATATGACATCGTTAAGGTCTCTGATCCACTCACGGAAAATCAATAACCCAGCGCATGCGCTCTGTACTCTGTTCAGTATACTCAACTGTCAAGCGACATCTCGACAGAAATTTATGAATATTTGAAAAAATAGACTTATAATTATCGTCGAGCATAAACAGTCGTATGTAACTCGCCTATAATAGTTTTAGACACTCGTATGGAAATAATAAAACTCGCTTCGCTCGTTTCATAAACATACTCGTGTCTTAATTATTGCCGTTATAGGCATGTTACATAATGAACTATTTTGATAAGCATCTGTGCCTTTGGTGGCGAGACCTATGTCTTCTACCATGGGCTAGAACAAATTTTGACTTTTATTGATCAGTCTCATTCTAGACTTTGAAAAAATGAAAGCGACTTAAATATGAGTGTTGCTAATAATGCAATATTTTATGCAGTCAGTATCTGTTATGAATTGTGTGAAAATGTGACTCATAGGGTCGCTTTTATACATGAATTTCAGTTGACTTGGCGGACTGATATGTAATAGCATCTTCTGGCTCTGTGAGGATAGCAACAGGAAACTATAACACTTCTCATTTCTCTTCTGCGACGTCTAAGCCAACTATGACAACTGATGTTAGAGTTGTGGATGACTTAACCATCCTCAGGGCTGAGTACTCGACATACATACAATTTTGATATTCTTACTTAGCGCCATTGCAATCTGTGTGGTCCAAACCAAACAGTTCCCTTATCATCACAGTCTGTTGAAATATGTTGAGCGTGTGGGTGGTTTTCTCTTTAGTGGCTCGTCGACTTGACAGGAAAAATCTATTTCGAAAGAAAAAAAAGTGGTTATATTATGATCCAGTATGGCACGTATCCTATGAAAACAATATCTAGGATTGTATTAGTTCATTGTAATTAATATACTGTATATAATCTACGTTATGCATATTTGCCTAATATAGTAAAGTATAAGTTAATGACACTCAGTGCGGGCAAAAGACAGGGATTATTGAGTTAGGGTACGTCCAAGATGCACGCTGGTTTTCTGAGTCTGACAGTCGGCGCTGACTGTCTGACTCCGAGCGGCAGGTGAGATGTGGCCATTATGAAAGATGGTTGTCAGCGCAGACAGAGCTGCCACAAAAGAAAATATATGAGATACAACTGATCAGTGTAGCATTGAACTAACAAGAGAACAGGCTGCAGCTCTGTTGCTGCTAAGTGACAATGTTTCAACCAAGTTAAAACGAATGAGAAGTGATACACAACCAATTAATGAATTAAGATCTATTTACGGGGAGTACTAACACCTTTCTCCACAGTTATTTGCCGACGAAAAGAGATTTTTCGAATATTTCAGAATGATTTCGGATAAGTTTTATTTTATTTTGTTAAAAATTGAACACAGGAAGAACTGGGCGAATTACCACAAAACCCCTATTCTTCCTCGATATCCATCGTTAACAAAATGTCAGACACACTCAACACGAAAATCAACAGGCTGCGCGGCAGGTTGTCTGAAACCAGAATGAACTAATCATTCCGGTAAACATCTGAGTCAGACTACCAGTGCGCAGGCTTCTTGCGCGCAGGTTCATTATGGCCAGTCCCGCTTAGCAACAAAGGATATACTTATGCCGATTCGGCGCCGACTGTCTGACTCGGAAAACCAGCATGCATCTTGGACGTACCCTAAGGGATGATATCCCTTGGATTAACCGTCCGCGAGCGTTGGAAACAAAGAGTGAAAGGCAGTTAGAATGCACTGTTATCCTATTTTCTGAGGAAATAGGGCATGTGGGATTTAATGGAATTGTGTTTGTAGATTGTTCGTCATGTTTTCAAAATGAATGACATTTTAATTATCAGTTTGGAAAGAAACTGTAGAAGGAGTGTGAATTGTTTCATGCTCCATAAAGACCTAGTCGACGTCTGAAAACAGAGATATGTAAAGCTAATTTCGACTGAGAGCTCAGTGCATTAGCTGTTTTACATCTTCATTCGATTTCACTTATTAGGAGAATACGCAACCTAAGTACTCAAACTGACCCACTTGTTCTTTTTGGATTCACAATTCTTCTTCTTTGTTCGTATCGGCCTACTAAGGGCCACGTTCTTCTCAGGGCTTTGATCTTTGCCCAGTGCTCCTTCATTCGTTGCCGCTGTTGATTTTTTTTCCTCCATCCATGTCTTTCCCGTGTTCAACTTTGGCCTTTCTTGAAAACATTGGTGTTTCCTTCTGAGTGGATTATGTTCTTGTATATCTTCATAAGGGATCCCCATTTCCTGTAAGTCCATTTCCACCTCCTTGAACCAAGCTGGCTGTGTCTTCTTATCCTTAAAATAGGTAAAGATATGGATCGACAATCGTGTTAGTTTTATTCTTAGCAAGTGGCCATAAAATGCAATTCTCCTTCTCGCGCGACGTCAGAGACCTTCTGGACATGAGTATCCAGCTCATGGTTATGACGACGTCTATATTCATCTTTGTATTTAATTGGGCCAATAATTTTCCTTAATATCTTTCTCTTTAATTTCCAAGTTTTCTATCAAGCCTATTATTATTATTATTATTATTATTATTATTATTATTATTATTATTATTATTATTATTATTATCAAACCGAATATATTGAGAATCCTTTGTATTATGAACTAATGAATTATTATTATTATTATTATTATTATTATTATTATTATTATTATTATTATTATTATTATTATTATTATTATTATTATTATTATTATTATTATTATTATTTTCCTAGCTGCTTTACGTCGCACCGTCACAGATAGGTCTTATGGCGACGATGGAACAGGGAAGGGCTAGGAATGGGAAGGAAGCGGCCGTGGCCTTAATTAAGGTACAGCCCCAGCATTTGCCTGGTGTGAAAATGGGAAACCACGGAAAACCATTTTCAGGACTGCCGACAGTGGGGTTCGAACCTACTATCTCCCGAATACTGGATACTGGCCGCACTTAAGCGACTGCAGCTATCGAGCTCGGTATTATTATTATTATTATTATTATTAGTAGTAGTAGTAGTAGTAGTAGTAGTAGTATCATTACTACCATTATTATTATTATTGTTGTTGTTGCTACGGAGATATCCGTGGTAGTTAGAGGTGAAAGAAGGTGCGGGCTGGAATAGGTCTCAACTACAAAAGTTCGAATTAAAATTTCAACAAGGTTATATTTTCAAAACTTAACAATGGTAACATAGAATTTTGAGCGTACAACAAATAACAACAGTTAAATCAGGTACACAGCAACTTTACAAATTCTGGGCTACAAGCCCCAAAGTCTGAGCTCCCAGCTCACACCCACAATTTAACAAAGGGCAGAAAACCCCTTCAATACATGGAGCTCTTGCTCCCGCTTAATAATGTCAGGCCTCCTAGAGGTTCCTTCCAAAATACCAGAAAGAGCTGACCTGCTCTCGATGTTTTACTAGCCTTATCAAAGGCCACAACAACCCTTACTCCTAATTGCCCTCAAGACACACATACAGTGAAACAGGGGTATCTAATACCCAACCTACAGGGCCTTTGCATGAAGAAAACAAAACATCAGGATGAGTTACTGGCCCAAAGTACAGAAAGAACTGGAGGCGTGAACTTGCACTCCAAAATGCACCTTTAAAACCTAAGTGGCTCTAGGCCGATGCACAGGGGCTAGTCCCAAGCTAGGGAGGTGACCCGTATGAGAAAACTTTAATACATTAAGGAAGAGAAGAAACGGTTATAAAAACGTGGTCACCTCAATTTCAAAATGAAGGGGAGTTCGAGAGGGTAAAGCACTCTCTATCCCCGCTTTACAGTGAAAGAGATTTGTAGTTTTCACATAGACAGAAGAGGAATTTACATTTTAAAGTGGTAGGTCACATATTAAAAGTTTCGAACCCTCCCCGAGAGTTAAACTGCTGAGCTAGCAAGAAATAAAGATGCTAAAAGGCCATTACCTTGTTGAAGATCTGCTGTGTGAAGAACGAGGCGCTTCCCGTCCCCTGCTACATATTCACACACTGAGTTAGATGTTATACTAGTGGCCACGAGACAAGAAAATCAGCAGTTTTTATACCCTCGTGGAAAATTCGAGACCTTTCAAGAATGAGTAGACACACCCCCTCAATTTTTATTGTGTCGCTAAAAGTTATACATCAACATCGAAGAAGAAAGACACTATTGGTCAAAAATTAATTAAAGAAATTCGGGATTGGCTGAGTTCAAAACTGGCGGACAGAAAGATTAATATTGTCAACCCAAAAAATAAAAGAACAAAATTTAGTACAGACAAAAATTAAGAATACAAAATGCCTTCAAGAGAGTTCATACCATTGCGCCAGAGTGTATTACCATAGTTTTTTTTTTTTTTGGTAGAGACATCTGTTAGAGAATGTTCACACTTCTTGATCAATGAAAAACAACGGCAAATCAAAAACACTCAGTGACCTCTTCTGATAACTAGTAGAGTTAGTTCAGTGGTTAAAGTTCCGGGTTTCTCCAGTAGAGAAGTTTCAATTGGCGCAAGATTTGAACTTGCATCGCGTAGAGGTGTACCGCCCGGTACAATCATTATTATTATTATTATTATTATTATTATTATTATTATTATTATTATTATTATTATTATTATTATTATTATTAGCATGGTTGGTGGATCAGCAGAGGTGAAAGAAGGTGCCGGGATGAATGGGTCTAACTACTGAGTCAAAGTTAATTAAAATTTTTAACAAAGGTTATATTTTTTTCTATTGTAAAATTTACAACAAGTAACAAAATCACAGGTACTACTAGCAAAAGACAAGTCTAGTTAAGACAAGATTGTTGGTATAAACAGAACTTGTGCTTTAAGTCCTCATTTAACAATTCCTGAGCTTCGCACTAATTTCTACAAAGATCACCATATTATGTAAGGGCATAACACCCCTCAATACATGGAGCACTAGTTTCGTAATTTACAATGTCAAGCCACCTAGAGGCACTTTTACAATACCTGAAAAGAGCAGACACGCTCTCAGTTTTTCAAGCCTAGTCAAGGCAACACCAAAAATATCTCACACTTTCTGGCCTCCCATGGCCCAGCTTACAAATTGAAACAGGGTATCTCGTACCCAACCTACAGGGCCTTCGAGTAAAAGAAATAACCGTTAAATAAATGGCCCAAACAAAAAAACGAATGAGACGGATACTTGCACTCCTCAATGTAGCTTCCTAAAACCTAACGGACACAAGGCCGATGAAACAGGGGCTATTCCCAAACTATGAAGGTGACCCGTATAAGAAAGAAATTTTATTAAAGTGAAGAAAATCAGTTACCAAAACGTAGTCACCTCAAACCAAAATTAAGGGGAGCTCAAGAGGGTAAATCACTCCCTATCCCCGAATTACAGTTACAGATTTTATGAAGTTTTTATATAAACCGGCAGAGAATTACATGTTTAGAAGAGTAGGTTAAATTGTAACTGTTTCGGACCTTTCCTGCGGGTTAAACTGCTGAGCTAGCATGAAATAAAGATGTTAAAGGCCATTACTTTGCTGAAGACCTGCTGCCTGATGAAAGAGGCGCCTCCCGCCTCCTGCTTTATTCACACACTTAGTTAGATGTTGATCAAGTGGCCAAGAGCCGTGAAAATCAGCAGTTTATAAACCCTCGTGGATAGTTCGAGACCTTTCATGAATAAAACAGCCACACCTCTCAATTTAATTGGCTAGCTTAAAGTTACACACCAAATCGAAGAAGAAGCCTGTGATTGGTAGGAAATTAATTACAGAAATCCTGGATTGGTTAAATTCAAAACTGGCAGAAGGAAAAGCTAAATATTGCCAACCCACAAAAGAATGAACGAAATTTAGTAAAGAAAAAACTTATGAGTACAAAATTTCTTCAAAAATGTTTCTTCACTTCGCACCAGGGTGCATGATCATAGTTTTTTTTGTAGAGACATCTATGAGAAAATGTCTACACTTCTTGAAGAACGGAAAACAAAACAAGTTGAAATCCACACAGTACTGGCAACTTCTTAATCACAAAATTGAGGTAGTGACATCTTCTGAGCAAAAATTTAAGGTGGTCTAGATTTAAGTTCAGTGTTTCTCCAATAGAGGAGGTTTTATTGGCGCAAGATTTAAATGTGCGGCGTAGAGATGTACCTCCCGGTTTAATTATTATTATTATTATTATTATTATTATTATTATTATTATTATTATTATTATTATTATTATTATTATTATTATTATTATTATTATTATTATTATTATTATTATTATTATTATTATTATTATTATTATAATTATTATTAAGTAGTACCATATATCAATATTTCAGAAATCCCATTTGCTTTGCTGTCTATTGTAGTTAGACTTTTGAAAATGTTCTTCCTTCTGGCCTTTGCTCAGTCACCTGGGTTAAGACACACACACGTGAGTACTAAAATCTGTTTTACGATGGGGTGAAAATCTTGACGCCAGTACTATGACTAAATCTTGACGCCAGTGTACTATGTATAGGGATGCATTAACAATTTCAGTAGTGGTTGGTAGTGCGATGAGCTGTGTGTTAATGATAATGTTGAGTTCATAAACACCCGGTCTCCGAACAATTAACCAGGCGCTGGCAAAATACCCGGAATATAACTTTCAGCGCTCTGAACCGAAGGCAACTACCTGAAAATTCAGCCAAACAACAGGACTCTACACGGATAATCAATCAATCAATCAATCAATCAATCAATCAATCAATCAATCAATCAATCAATCAATCAATCAATCAATCAATCAATCAATCAATCAATCAATCAATCAATCAATCAATCAATCAAGCAAGCAAGCAAGCAATCAATAAATAAATCAATCAATCAATCGATCGATCAATCAATCAATCAATCAACATACTGCTGAAAATATAATATCTTGGACAGGATGCAGCCGGTGGAATAGAGGGGAGCAGTAAAATGGTAATGGCATGGCCAAGAAACTCGTACAGTCGAATTCGTTGTATGAGGGAGAATATAATATTTTTCTGAATATCAAACAATCCATGATCGACTGGCAATGCTGAATGACACCGTCCGTGATGATATATTATCGCTATAAAAAATATCAGCTTGGATTAATGCTTTAACATTCGAAGATTCGTTTCCTTCTACCACTCTTCTCAGTTCTCGATTGGGTCCCGGGTGGTTTGGCACTGTTTTTCGGCCGGATGCCCTTCCTGATGCTAATCGTAGCAGTAGGGGTGTATTCACTATCGCACGTTTATTTTATGGTTAATAGTGTGGTGTGTCGTGTCTCGTTGGCTGAATGGTCAGCGTACTGACCTTCAGTTCAGAGGCTCCCCGGTTCGATTCCTGGTCGGGTCGGGGATTTTAATTGCTTCTGATTAATTCTTCTGGTTTCGGGACTAGGTGATTGTGTCCGTCCCAACACTCACCTCTTCATATTCACATAACACATCACACTACCAACTACCACAGAAACACGCAATAGTGATTACATCCCTCCATATAGGAGGCAGAAAGGTGCATCCGGCCGTAAAACGGGGTCAATTCCACATGTACGACGCAGTTCGCACCCGCGACCCCACACGTGTGGGAAAAGCTGTAGGGAAAGAAGAAGAAGAAAGAAGAGTGTGGTGTGTCGTGTATGTATTAAGGGGGGAGTATTGGGAAAGAGACTAACACCCAATTCCCGTGTCAGAGGAATTAACCAGACCCCAACCGGACCGGGAATCGAAGTTGGTACTCTCCTAACTGAAGGCCTCGACGCTAACCACTCAGCCAAGGAGTCGGACGCTTAGACATTCGGAAGTGTGAATTAAAAATTATTGATAATATTGTTAATATTATGCCAAAGAGTAGAATTCGTCATTAAGTGTCAAATGACTATATTGAAAATTGGAAAAGGTTTTACAAGTGACTTTTCGTCGCACCGACACAGATAGGACTTACGGTAGCGATGGGATAGGAAAGGGCTGGGATTGGGAAGGAAGCAGCCGTGGCCTTAATTAAGGCACAGCTCCAGCGTTTGTCTGGTGTGAAAACGGTAAACTACGGAAAACCATCTACAGGGCTACTGACAGTGGGGTTCAAACCCACTATCTCCCTAATGAAAGCTCACAGCTGCGCGCCCCTAACCGCACGGCCATCTCTCTCGGTAAATTAAGAAAGCAACGCATACATCGTTACTGTATAAGGTCATAGGGTTGATACTAACTGGAAAACAATTCCTGTTTATTCTCAACTCAGTATGCCCATTTCAGAATTATAGCAATATTAATATCAGTTCAGTTAAAGATGTAAATATTATTTTGTAGTAGTATTTCTTACCATTTGTCCATGGCCATATCGAGGCTGAGCCATGAACTCGCGCTTGTTTATCCGTTCCACCTGCTTGAGTGCCACAACCCATATAGGGATTACACGCGCGGCCGCCTTAATCAAAACCCTTCTGACTTCCGCATCCCACACACCATCAGCTTCTTGTAAACTTCATTCCAATTGTTGTAAGGAGAAGAGTTTTTGTGTGCCGCGCTACTACCAATCTAATACAAGTACAGTCTCATCAGTGCCTTACTGTAAATTGGTTTACTTAATGGAATAAGAAGCAAGGGAGAAATGAGAACGCTATTGAATGCTACCATCTAAAGACGATGATTGCTAGAACAGCCTCAAGCCTTCATTAAATGAAACTGAAATAGGTATAACGGGGTCTACGCGGCCAGTGTTTGCGGGAACAGACGATACCTGCGTATCTAAGCGGAGAACGTGACATTTTAGGTCAAATTCTTTGTTCTCTCCTATTTTTCTGCTCAGCTCTTTTGTATTTCCTTTCAAAGCTAAGAATTTGTTCAGAATTTGGGTCACATAGTTCAGTGTTCGCGTTATTCTTCTACATATTTGTTTCTTTTTTTTTAATTTGACCACAACGGGCCTTAATTGGTATTGGCCTGTGCCGGTCTTTCGTCAGTCACTGCTGGTATATTCACGGTATCTTTTCACTGTCTGTAAGGGGGTAACTTCCAGGGGTTCTCAACTTAGGAGTGTGGACTGGCAGTCACGGGTTCCCTAGTTCAGTGTAGTATTGACTTCATTTATTTATGGCGGGGTCAATACTTTCATGTTTCTTCTTCGTCAACTCTTATTCCCTTCATTTTTAAGCCCTTCATCGCCATTCTCTCCTTTTTTCCGATATATTCATTCTTCAAAATGTCAGTATTCTCGTATTGTTACATTTGGTTAGTGTTAAAAGAGATAGATCACGAACTACCATTCCCCTCAAAACTGTAAACACCACCAGCACCATCTATATGCATAATGTGAGGTGTCCTGACTGACTGACTGACTGACTGACTGACTGACTGACTGACTGTCTGACTGTCTGACTGAATGAATGAATCAATCATCAACGCCATCATCTTGGTTCCCACTAAGAAATGATTTCTCTAAATTCAACCTCTAAGAGGGTAAAAAAGAAAAACAATTACACGTCTTCAGATGTAATCAGTGCATGGAGAAAGAAAAATAATTCAATATACTGGTATGATTTGATGTAGATAATAAAATCCTAACAGACTAACGTACAATAGCCTTGCGTTCTTTCATGAATTCAAAATAACTACAGTAGCAATTATACCAGACGAACACTTGCAGTAGACGTAATGAAAGCGACATTCAACATGTGACCCCCAGCAGAGTAACTGCGGCTTAACGAAGGCTTTGGCTCTACAGTTCTGCTTTCGAGAGGCAATAGGCTGGTCTCACCATCAGTAGTCCTGAGAATGGTTTTCCGTGATTTTCCATTCTTCTCACTAAGGCGAATGCTGGAACAGTTAATTTTATGGGCCACAGCCACTTCTTCCTCGTCATTCCCCGCACCTCATATCACCACAACACTTCTCTTGGCCTGAGGAGGGCCCGCTGTACCCCAGGAGGATACGCATGGAATGAAAACAAAATATGCGACACCGATCAAATCACTGTGGAGCAAGTCTGCATTCGGGAGGCGAGTGGGTTCAAACCCCACCGTCGATCCCTTCTCCTTTGTCCTTCTCTGCACCCCAAGTCACCACACATCTCCTGTCCAGAGTGAGGGCATTATCCTCTAAGTGGCGCGCCATACTCTTTCAGGGGACGGAATGAAAGCAAGAAAACATAACAAAAATAAACATACAGGGTTGTCCAAAAAGATGTTACCACTTATATGGTACTACATCATCTTACATCATATATTTTTTTCTTTCGTTGTAAACAAGACTTACTTTGGAAAACAGAAGAAGGGTAGCAGCTTGGATGGAAGTGTTTGGGTCGCCCTGAGTACTACGGAAACCATTTACGAAATGGTTTGAGAAGGATTCTCGAAGCCGTCTAGCAATCCGTCAACTGCATGATAAATTTGTAGGCACCGGGTCTGTGATCAATAACTGTAAAGGAGAGAGTGGACGTCCAAGAAGTATTCGAACGGAAGATAACATAATAAATATCCAAGGCACATTGATTATGAGCCCGGGAAAGTCAACTACGAGATTACCACCAGAAACCGGCATCGCGCGGAAAAGTGTCTTCTCCACCTCGATCTAGGAATTAAGCCGTACCACGTACAGATCATACAGGTCTTTCCTCACACTGATAAAAGTTCTCGTGTAAGAGCTGCAGAGGTGTTCTTAGAGATGATGCCCAAAGACTCTAATGAAGCCACAGTTGAGGTTTTTGTTTTCTTTTTTTTTTTTTTTTTGCTAGTGGCTTTACTTCGCACCGACACAGATAGGTCTTATGGTGACGGTGGGATAGGAAAGACCTAGGATTTGGAAGGAAGTGGCCGTGGCCTTCATTAAGGTACATCCCCAGCATTTGCATGGTGTGAAAATGGGAAACCACGGAA
Source organism: Anabrus simplex (assembly GCF_040414725.1). Lineage (NCBI taxonomy): Eukaryota > Metazoa > Arthropoda > Insecta > Orthoptera > Tettigoniidae > Anabrus > Anabrus simplex. Next base: position 248,611,824 of record NC_090269.1, read on the forward strand.
AACCATATTCAGGGCTGCAAACGGTGGGATTCAAACCCACTATCTCCCGGATGCAAGCTCAAAGCGGCGCACCTCTAACCCCACGGCCAACTCGCCCGGTATACATTTTATGTCAGCAGCAACAACGTGAATAAGCACAATTGCGCCATTTGGAGTACAGACAATCCCCATGCAGTAAGAGAGCACACTCGATTCTCCCAGAATGTTAACGTATGGTGCGGTATTTCAAATTCTGGAGTAATTGGTCCATATTTTTTTAATGATCAGACTGTAACGGGAGATTATTATGTAGATATGTTGCCCCTGTATATTGTTGATAATCTTCTCCTCCCGATTTTAACATCAGGTTACTTCCAGCAAGATGGTGCACCACCACACTTCCTGGATTAAACATTTGGTGAACGCTGGATTGGAAAAGGTGGAGCTGTGGCTTGGCCAGCTCGGTCACCAGATTTAACGCCTTGTGATTTCTGGCTGTGGGGAATGGTGAAAGAACGCGTAGATGCTACAAGACCTACTGACATTATTGACCTTAACCAGCGAGGGGTCGCGTCACGGTCTTTTAGACCGAGAGCATACATTTTTTATTCCTTCGAAATAGTTTCACGGTATATATCTTAATCCTTCCCTGTAAATTTCAATGTACTCGTCCACTACACGTGCTTACGTTCGCTGTTCCCCACTTACATCACCAGTCAGTCAGTGAAAAATTTTTCTGTAAGTCAGGTCGTTTCCACCGTGCGCGACTTCTGGTGTTCACCGTCCGCGGTCTTTGTTGTCGGGATAGAAGTGTTTCTGCGAGTTTCATGGATAGATTTCTCTTCAATAATACAATGCGTTTTTCTAGAAAAAAAATCGTATTTTGTTTCATAGATATATTTGTCTTTAATAATACAATGTGTTTTGCAATAAAAGTGGTACTTTTTTTAAGATATGCTTTTCATTAATAATATAACGTGTTTTGCCGGGTATATTTTTAAATGGTACAATTTTACTTAAACAATATATTGCGTTGTGCAAGAAAATTGGTATTTTATTTTATGGATATGCTTTCCCTTAATAATATAGATTTGTTTTGATATAAAAGCTAGTATTTCGTTTCATGGATATAGTTTTCTTACAGAATACAACGTGATTTGCAAGAGGAACTGATATTAACTTCACGGACATGTTTTTCCTTAAATATAGAATGCATTTTGCTGCAAGAACTGGTATTTTATACTCCCCGGACAAAGCGACCGTGCGCGACCAATCACGCCACATTTTGGACGCGACCCCTCGCGGTTTAAAGAGCGCATAACAACAGTTATCCGCTCTATACCTACCGCTATGTGTGAACGCGCTATGGACTGAATGGTGCAAGGACTTTACACATGCATTGAGGACAAAGGAGTACAGGTTGAAGGAGTGCACTGGCTTCATTTGGAATTGTGTACATAGTGTGTTATTATGTTATTCACATAAAAGTCAATCCCATGTAAGCGGTAACATATTTTAGGACAATCCTTTATATATGCGATGTATATCCTTCGATCTCCAGCGCTTTTGGTGGAGAAGTTTTAAGCTTCGTTCTATTCTTTCCAGCAGTTGTTTCTACGATATTAGTGGCACTGTGATCATTGCTTTCAATAGGCAAACCTCCCAGGAGGATTATGTGATAACCGAGTGTTTTACTTCAGCAATGTTCTCTTCACACTGCCAGATCCTAATCTATCTTTGAGGTGATGCTAACATGGCAGGTACGATCCTAGGTCGGTCCGGTGGTATTTGAAGATGTTCAAATATATCAGCCTTGCATAGGTAGATTTACTGGCACGTAAAATAAAATAAATAATGAGGAATTAAATGCAGGAACCGAGGCGTCCCTGAAAAGTAGTTTGTGGGTCAGAAAGCAAAATAACATAATTATTGTACTTCGTGTAACAACTCCATTGCCATATCTCACCACCATCGCCACTACTACACATGCCTACTCACTAGCAACCATCACCTGTGCAGTTCACCATTCTGCAACTACATGCTCCTCAGTAACCCCAAGACTTACCCACACCATCCTCTTGCTTCGCCGACTCCTCAGAGTGAACCCAGTAGAGTTCAGTACAAACGAACAGCACCCACCAGAAACCAGAAGAAGCACCATCGCCGTAACGACTAGCCATCGATATGTCATAAGCACCATCCACGAACTCACTGGAACTGGACATATAAACCTTCCCAAAACCCCCAACACCTCCTCACACATTAACTTTTCACCACACCCCAAAACTCACCACCCTTATAGCCTTAATTTAAAAGTTAAGGCAATGCCGCCAACCAACCCGCATTAGGTAACCCACGTCAGATTCAATATTCACTTTCAGTTCAGCCAACTTGAAACCTTAGTCTAATGGTGGTCCCTAATTATATACGAGCCCAAGCACCCTCCAGCATCACCATCCTCTTCCTGAACATAAAAGTCATCCTTACCTGACGCATCCACCTGTACACCCCTGCCCTTTATCACCGAAAACTTTCCATCCTTCTCAACTAAATCATCAACCTGGCTCCTAACTGGCTTCACACTCCGCCGATCCGATTATCCAGATTACATCGGTCCCGGGATTCCAACCATCGGCGTCCAAACCTCCCTCCTGGCCCGAAAGCACCACTCTCCCTATCCGCCCTCTTTCTACCTTCATACCTTGAATCTCACACCTTGTCATCATCTATAACTGATCCGAACACCCTCTTCCCAAGAAATTTATGGCACACCTCCATAGCATCTTTTCTCACTTCATATTACTTGCCGAACTTAATCTACACAATAGAACTGCCCGAGAAATCCAGAACCTGTACTTCCTCCCTAGTCAGATTGATTACCCCCTAATCACACTCCATGGTTTTCCCGTTCCAGCGCTTAAAGCACCGCAGATGCCATCTTTGCCCACAATTCCCACATCCACCCCATGACATTTCCCACCTCCAGGGGCGTAGGCAATGAACACCTCCTCGTACAACTGATCTTCTCCACCCGTACTTCCGTCCTTCCCACCTCCATCAATTTTCATACCCAGCCTCTTCCGAGCTAACTGGCCAGCCTATCACGACCAAATCAGCATCTCCGTCACACAACTCCCATCCTTTTCCACAGACGACAAAACCGTAGATATCTACGGCAAATTCATAATGACCACCATCACCTCAGCCGCTAATTGACACATTTCCACAACCAAATTCCCCCCTCCCCCCTCCCAACCCATACTTCTTTATGCCAACATATAAAATTAAATGGCACGTTTATCAGTTGGTTGGAAGACTGCTATAATTATTTCAGCATGGATCTCAATTTATGCAAATATATCTTGCTGGCTAGAGGATCAAGAAGCTAATTTGAGGTGCACTGACGTTCCTGATGTAGGGGCTCCTGAGATGCTACTGCGGAACCTCAGTTTTACCAAACTTTGCAATGGTATCCGGATTCGTGTGTCTACTCTTCAAAACAATGTAATTGAGACCACTGTGATCATCGGCTGTGCTGAAGGGGAGTCAGTGTACATTCCAAATATCATCAGAGTACCCCTTCGAGCTCATGAGACTACAGTCACCTCCCACCTCCAAGGTCTACTTCGCTATGACCACCAGCAAGGAAGAATACAGTCACTGAAGGTAACACAGATTTACCTGCTGGTGGACTGATTCTTCCACGAACCGTTCTACGTGGCTTGCTGTAGAGTGAGCTCATCCACCATCCTGGTCATTCCAACTTCAAAGGGCAGAATCACTAATGTGGTCTATATAGAGATCCTGTAGAAGAAAACATGGTCGTACTTGCTGGATCGAGCGAAGGGTTTAGTACGACAATTTATCCTTAAAGAATTCAATAATATAATAATTTCATGTGTTATTGCTTACGGTATTGACCATGAGTGTTTGTCTGGTTGTTCCATCACTTCCTGTCTGTGAGTCCCTGGGATACTTCAAGGAGTTTTTCTTGCTTCAGCTGCTTCCTTCGTTACAGGGCGAGTTGAATATTTACTGTTTCCGCAACGCCCATCTATGATATTAGCCTTGACAATGTCGTGTAAGAGCGAGTTTTCTTCAGGATCAGGGATTTCTGCACGTAAGGCACTGAACGTTTCGACTGGTATGTGACCCACTCGGATATCTCTTACACTTTTTGAGTTATGAAGAAATGTTTGGTATATAATTACAATTTCTTGCATCGCCACCAGCCTTAGGTATTTCAATACGTACCTAAGAATAAAGTCAAAATATGCAGGAGAAGGATTATATTAAATAACATTTCATTCTTATTAATGCACATTAGACTATATTTATATTAAAGGTAGATATTTCACCGTTAAGTAGTACAGTTGGTTAATGATTTCACCTTCTTTGGTTCCAAAATTAATCTCGATAGTGACTCTGACCCTGAAATCAAGCAACGTCTGGTGTTGGGAAGTGTTAGTGAGAGAAGGCAATGTGGATTTTCCACTGCCATTCTTTACCCTATAGCCACTTACGACTGCGAAACACACACCATGAAGAAAGCTGACAGAAAACGGATCGATGCAGTTTGGCGTAGACAACGTCTGCTGAAAATACCATGGACAGCCAGAAATAGTAATAACAAAATCTTGGACCAGTTCCATCGAACCATCTTGTTGAATTGTTAAGTTTCAACATGGCGGATAGATGTGCGAAGTGCTTCGAGGAATTTAAAGATAATAATATGAAGGTAAAGTGTAAAAAGTGCCTTAAGTGGTTTCACATGAAGGAAGAATGCATGAGGTCAACCAAATACGAAATAGATCGCCTGCTTAGTCTTCCAAAAAAAAGATAGGCTATAGATATGTTTGACCTGCAACTCGGCGTCACTCGAACCTGAGGTTGTCGTTCCACCACACTCAAATTTACAAGACTCTATTTTCACAAGATTCAACGTAATATTAAGCAAACTTGGTGAACTAGAATCAGTGTATAAAGAACTGAAGACTTCTGTCCAATTTGTCAGTGACAAATTTGACGATTTTAGTGTTGAGGTGGGCAAAATGCAATCAGAACTGATAGTGCTGAACAACACAGTACAAGACTTAAAATCGAATAACTGCACCCTTTCCGGAGGCGTGACACAGCTGAAACTCGACGTTGAAGAACTGAAACAATATTCAAGAGCTAATAATATGAAAATATCCGGGATTCCGTACCACTCAGAAGAAAACTTAACTGAAATTGTCCAGAAAATTGGAGACATCCTTGATGTACCAATATATCCGGACAGCATCGACACTGTTCACAGGGTTTCTTCTTTCAACAAAAACAGTGTGAAGCCCGTAATCGTCAGATTTGTCCAACGCTCCAAAAAGGATGCTCTTTTGAAATCAGCAAGACGCCAGAAGATCCTAACCTCTTCTCTCCTAGGCTTTGGTGGTCCAAAAGTGAATATATACTTGAACGAACACCTTACGCCCTACAATGAATCTCTCTTCAAGAAGGCTCGTGACGCTAGGACAAAGGGAATTGAACGTGCATTTGTGAGACAAGGGAGGATTCTGGCAAAAATCTCTGACACCTCCCTCGAAGTATTTACAATCAAATTTGAAGACGATATTTAAAAATTGATTAGGCTCGCAGCATCTAGGTCTAAATGAGCTGTCAGTCTTCACAGAGTCCTTCTTATGTTTTATATCTATGTATGATTGTATCTCTTCCTCTTCTTTTAAACTACACATGACAGAAAGACAATGGAACTCATACTTTCAATATAGTAACTTGGATACCTCACTTGGAACAATTGCTCCATCCTTGAGAATAATGTATCTCAATTCTCGTAGCATACGAAATGGTAAGTTAGAGATGATTGCTGATCGCATGGAGTTAATTCAGAATATCGATTTTATAGTTGTTGTCGAAACATGGTTGTCTGTAAAAGGTGATGAGTCTAACTTTTACAATATCACAGGTTATGAAGCATTTCATTCCTTTGGAATTCCTTCTGAAAAATCACTTAAAGGTGGGGGAGTATCAATTTATGCTAAAAAGAAATTGTGGCAATGTAATATCATCTATAATGTCCAAAAGCATCATAATATTCTGGTTTTGGAGATTTCTAAGTCAGGGTGTAGTTATATTATCATAGCTGTTTACAATCCAGTCACTTCAAACTGGACACAGCTATGTGATGACATAGAAATAATACTCAACAAAACAAAACATAGAAATATAATTGTTGTTGGTGACTTTAACATAAATTTACTCTCAAATGCAGTATTAACTAATGAATGTAAATCGTTCATGCAAAGCTATGGCCTTAAAAACTGTAACACAATATACCCTACCAGACTGAGTTCGAACAATTCACTAATCGACCACTTTCTATGCAGCATAAAACTTAATAACTGGTCTGTAGATAACATAATTGATGATATGAGTGACCATAATATCTTGCACTTTAGTTTAGATATTTCAAAAACATCTATTTATAGGCCTACTCCCAGTGAGCCAAAACGATACTAATATAAACATTTAGATTATGAAAGGGCTAGATCATATTTTGAGCAACACCAATTCCAGTGGGTAGATGGTGGGGACATAAATGCTTCATATGATATTTTAACCAGATACATTCAAAGTGGTCTTGACTATGCATCAACAGTTAGAAAAATTTCATCATCAAAATGCTAACACCATTCTGAATGCATGGCGCACACCGGAACTTGCATCGCTCTGCAGGCATAAAGCACTTCTCTATAGTAAATTGAGAAAACACCCACACAGCAGTATAATTAAAGAAGAATATGAAAGTTACTGCAATAGAGTTACAACCCTGAAAAGGACTCTCAAGAAGTCGTACCATGATAATCAATTTATAAACAATCTACACAATACTAAACACATCTGGTAACTCATAAATGAAGTTCTTGGTAAACCTTCAAAATCAACAATCAATATTGCACGTATCAAGTTAGGGAATGAATGTTTTGAAGATAAAAGTGACATTTGCAATGCCCTGAATAATCATTTTATCTCAATCCCTGCCACACTATCTTCAAATAATGTTCCACATCCTGAACATACTGCTACAATCAATAATCATCCTAATTCCCTTTTCCTAGAACCATGTTCTTCAGAAGAAGTGTCTGCAATAATCAATTCTCTCAAATATGCTCGCTCAGTTGTTAGTGATGGTATTTCCAGTAAACTTCTCAAAATCTGTAATCGAGCACTCTCTGGTCCAATATCTGAATTTATCAACTGCTCTTTGGCAGAAGGCATTGTCCCTGATTCGTTAAAGATCTCTAGAGTGGTTCCTATACACAAACAGAATGATAGATCCGACCCTGGAAACTACCGACCCATCTCAGTACCACCTGAATTATCTAAAATCTTAGAAACTGTTGTCAAAGTTAGGCTTATTAGTTACCTCGAAAAATGCAATTATTTTTCCAGATTTCAATATGGCTTCAGAGAAAAGGCTGGGGTAAATCCAGCCTTAATGGACATTATAATTGAGCTTCAAAATTATATTGATAAAGGTTACAAGACTGCTGGGTTGTTTATTGACTTAAAAAAGGCTTTTGAAACTGTTAGCCATGAACTTATGATATACAAACTGGAAAAGGCAGGTGTGAGAGGTCCCTCGCTGCTCTGGTTTAAGGATTTCTTATCAAATCGACAATAATATGATCAGATTGGCATGAATAAAAGCGAACTGCAAAAGATCTGCTTTGGTGTTCCACAAGGTTCCATATTGGGTCCAATTTTGTTTCTCATGTATATTAATGACATAGCCCTGTGTTCGTTTAAGGGTAAAATATCACTTTTGGCAGATGATACTTCACTGTTCTATTCATCAAATTCTGAAGATGAAATAGTTGCAGATACCCAGCATGACTGTCATATCTTAGATGAATGGCTGAGAAAAATCTTCTAACAGCCAATTACTCGAAAACTGTCTGTATGAAGTTCGATAAATCACAAAATGACCTAAATGCAACTACAAATATATTATTTGGCACTACGAAGTTGCAAAGGGTTAAAGAAGTTAAATATATTGGACTAATAATTGATAGCGCCCTCTCCTGGACACCGCATATATATTAAATATAAAAAATAAAATCTCTGTCTTGGTTGGTATCATTGGCAAGATTAAGTACCTACTAACAATTGACACTCTTCGTCTAATTTATTTCACAATAATACAATCTCGACTTTCTTACTTGTGTTTCATTTGGGGCAAAGCAACCCAAAATAACGTAAATACTTTGGAGGTCTTACAAAACAGAGTTATTAGATTTATGTATGGATTTCAACAACTATATTCTCAAAATAAAATGTACTCTGAAACAAATATATTACCTCTTAAGAAATTAATCTCATTAAATGCATCACTTATTATCCATAAAGTCTTGCATAAAAAAAATGTTCAGCAACTCTGAATTTCCTAAAGTCACTGACATCCATTCATATAAGACAAGGCAAAAAAATAAATTACATGTTCATCAAAATTATACAACAAGGTTTGGCACTAAGGGAGTGCAACACTTACTAATATCTGAATATAACAGTATTCCTGACAACATAGCAATCATCTCTAAAACTGTGCTATTTCGTAATAAGCTTAAGAAATAACTCTTAGGCACTATAAATGTGTAACAGTTATTTCTCTGATATTTCCATTTCCAAATCTTAAAAGTCAAAAAGTTGTTCCTCCTGTATTGTTACTCTGATAACAATCCACTTAATATAATCCTATCCATTAGGTAAATTGTGATACTGAAAGTATATGTAAAACCACTATAATTACTCTTTCACGTTTAGACCTTATGTGTTAATCCGCCATTGTTGTGGTTATCTATGTATTGTTCCTCTTGACAGACCTCTTGCTCTCTGGAACCCTATTTATCAATAAATAAAATTTTAAAAAATTCTTCCTGGAAGGGAGTTGAGTGAGACAAAAGCTATCCTACAACGGCTAAAAGCGTTTCTCAGCATGGAAGCGCGTTCTCCATAATAATTATTACATCAAGTATACAGTTCCTGACGTTGTGTACATACATACATACATTATCATTATAGACTGTTATGCCTTTCAGTGTTCAGTCTGCAAACCTCTGTGAATTTACTAAACGTCGCCACAATCCTCGATTTTCAACTAGTGTTGTGGCCTCATTTAGTTCTATACCTCTTATTTTTAAATCGTTAGAAACCGCTCTAACCCCCGTCGTCTTGGTCTACCTCTACTTCTCTTACCCTCCATAACACAGTCCATTATTCTCCTAGGTAACCTATCCTCCTCAGTTCGCCTCATATGACCACACCACTGAAGCCGGTTTATGCGTACAGCTTCATCCATCGAGTTCATTCCTAAATTAGCCTTTATCTCCTCATTCCGAGTAACCTCCTGCAATTGTTCCCACCTATTTGTACCAGCAATAATTTTTGCTAATTTCATGTCTGTTACTTCTAACTTACGAATAAGATATCCTGAGTCCACCCAGCTATCGCTCCCGTAAAGTAAAGTTGGTCTGAGTGTAAAGATAGTTTCGTCTGGGAGCTGACTTCCTTCCTACACAATACCGCTGATCGCAACTGCGAGCTCATTCTACCATCAATTCTCACTGAAGCCCAATTGTCAACATAAATGCCTTTGATTGATTTTAATAATCTACCATTAATTCCATAGTCCCCCAGTATAGCGAACATCTTTCCCCTCGGTACCCTGTCATATGCTTTCTCTAGATCTACGAAACATAAACACAATTGCCTATTCCTCTCGTAGCATTTTTCAGTTACCTGGCACATACTGAAAATCTGATCTTGAGAGCCTCTCTGTGGTCTGAAACAACACTGGTTTTCATCCAACTTCCTCTCTACGACTGATTGCACCCTCCCTTCCAAGATGCTAGTGAATAATTTGCCTGGTATACTAATCAGTGAGATACTGTCCCCGACGTAGTCAGTCAGCGAACACGAGACACCCCAGGGGTGCTCAGTTCGATGGCTGTAGGCTTATAAAAATAAATGAATGTGGCAGGATTAACATAGGGTTCATCGAATAAGCATGTTCAAGGTATAGAACAAATATGACACTTTTATTGAATTAATTGAAATATTAGTCATCCTGAAGTCTGTGATTATGACTATGATCACTACTTTATGTAATTTAATATGGCTCTTGATGTAACAAACTCAAATGCAAACAAATGGGATGGTACACGGCAGTTGTTTTCCCTAATATTCTAACAGAGTATTTTACATTGTTAATTTTCTTTATCGTCTTTAAAGTCATTAAATTTTTAATTTAATGTTGAATCAAAATTGTTATTCAAAAAATGAGGTCTGGGCCAAGCCTTCCTCGAACAATCTGGAAAAAATGCAGTAATTGTAAGAACGAGTATAATAAATAAATATCCAAGATTCATTATTTTGACTGTTATGGCAATATAAAATTTACATTCGTTATATCAACAATTTTGTAGTTATAAATGTAAAGTTGAATTTGCCTTTGTTTTCTCTAAGTTATTCCGAGACGTCGGATATATCTGTTCACGTCGTCTCACATCTCTTTTCGTGAGAATTAATACTGAATATTAAGCATCTGATCAATAATTGAACAAAATAAAACACCTTCTGAGCTTACGAACATTCATAAATGGAGAAAATATCATCCATGTTGAAATCCCATCCACTATCCATCGATAATATCAAAGTGTCACACATTATCAGAACAAAACACATAGAAAATAATTCTCTAACTACTAGCAAATTACTACATCTACAGCTAACTGTTGAAATTATCAAGAAGACTGTAATTATCAAGAAGAAAATATCTACAATATTTATATGTCGACGAGTGTCGATCAACTATATCACTCTCATGTTAACAGATTTATTACGTTCCGACAAGATCGAGTTACCTCATGAGAGCGAAATATTGCATTAACGAATGAGCTTGCCTAGTCACGAACCAAATATTAATGAAATGTTTCATCGAAGATCTGTTCTTCAGACCTAAGGCCTTCGCGAACATTCACCTGTACCTTCCACTTGAAATTATTAAATTACTTGAGCAAAACTGGGATATTCTCACGAATTAAGAAGTGCATCGATTAACATGGACTTTCATTTTCTTCATCTGAAGACACTAATATTAGACTACACTGCATTCGTCTCGAATAATCCATATTCACATTACAACCTAATCAACATCAGGCTTAATAATATTTCAACATTAACATGTGAAAAACTCAGTTTCACGAAGATTCATATCATGCGCAATTATTCCACATACTTTACATGTACAGTGAGGTGAGAGAAGAAGTTTGCTATCATACTGAGGTAAGATTGCTCTGTTATCTTACTGTTCTGAGGGGCCCGATTATCAATATAGTGGTAGTGAGGGTGTTCAGGAATAATACAGATACCCTCAGCTATCGTCGTAGGTACATACGAAGCAGAGATAAAATAATATACAATATTAGTTGATAGCTCAAACATATACGTGGTAGAAGAAGCAACACGATATAATAATCATAATAATAAGAATAATAATTTACAGCATAATTTGCGCAGTGAGAAGGAATAGGACCAAAAGAAGGTGACAGGAACAAGAAAATCTCGAATTTAACAAAGCAAACAGGATATGTAATTAACAGATAATAAAAATAGTAAACATTTTTCAACAAGTTTAGTAAATCGCAGACAAGCGTTTGCTAGACTGAAATATATAGAGGAAACCTTGATAGACAAGGAAAATGTGCCACATTTACAATATAAAACATCAAAACCGTATGAATAAGTATACAGGGTACAATGAAGAATATGTGATAGTACATATATCACACCCCCGAATTATATGTAGAAGTTAGAGATATTATTGTCAGTATTCGATTTGTATTATTATTATTATTATTATTTCATTTGTATATTTTGCCATTTATATTGGTAAGCTGGAAGATATCCACATATGTAGGTATGAGTAATTTGTTTTGCACCAGTGGGAAAACATTGCTGTAATAACTCTGGTAATTTGAATGAGTCATCTGGCTACCCCAGTGTCTGTTGTGATGTACTTGTGTCAGGAAATTCCATTTGTCATGTATATATCCCAGCCTGATGAGATGAGCTTGTTGTTGTACCAGGGAAAGTTTGGTGATTCATGAAAACTCCCCAGAGTTTGTTATTGTCTTGGGAGGAAGAAGTAGTTCAGGGCTTGGTCTTGATTTGAGATCACTCATGATTGGCTGGCAAGCACCAATCCAGACGTCTCATCTGAAAGGAGGGGGATGTTGATGTCTATAAAGGTTGGTCATACGGCGGCAACCAGATGATTGTATAGGAGTTTGTAAGAGACATTGTAAGGGTGATTGTGAAGGTGATTGTAAAGGAACGAGAAGGAAGATAACTACAACTACAACTACAACTGAGGCACTGTACGGGAAGGAAGTGGTGCTGATATACGGTACTGGAGTGACACGGCAGCAATGGACTGGACTTCAAACGTTCGTGGAGCGTAGTCGTGTTATGTTTGTGGAGAGTGCTTGCACATTAAGTATTGTAGCACTTGTGGCGGCTTAGCATTATATGTTGGTGAAAGCTATCTCAGACTTTCCATAAATTTATATGTTGAGGATCGACAGACGTGTGTATATATCTTTACAAGTGTTAAAATATGTGAACACAGTAGTACAAGGTACAGTATCTGTGTGAAGTGATAACTGCCGATTATGAGAATCGGTAAGTCGAATTGATATAGAGACAGTGAAGGGTATTTATCTTCATACATGTACATTGTTCATCGGACTATCTGCAAATGGTAGCTTAGTTCTCACTTTCGTTTTCCCACGATTTTCATTATTATTGTTGTTGTTGTTGTAAATATGGAGTCTTCCAGCAATATTTTATGTGTGTATTATATGTCTAATGTTGTATGTTGATGAGGTGCTCATGCACGGAATTTGTTCAGAATATAGTTAGCTATTTTAGAATCAGTGTTATTGATAAACCTAGGTGCAGTTCCTACCTAATTAGTCGTTTTCAGGAGGTTAGGTAAGGCCTGCAGCAGATGTACCAGTACGCAGCATTATGTACACGCCCTGGGATATAAAGTTTACCATGCTCTTATCTAAATTCGAGGGATCCATTCTGGTGAACTCTGGCGCCCATACTACGGACATTTCGGTTAATTATGCTTATTAATTTCATTAAGTTTTTGAGTAATTTTATTTATATATTTTATTCATGATTTTATTTGTTATTATTATCAACTAATTACAATTGGCTTCCCAACGTGTGGCTGAATGATTGGTACATCTGTTAGGCTTATAAGCGTAGGTGCACTTGTCAGGTGTGGTTGGAATTCTGCGAACTATGTCAGTGAAGTGTTTTATATGTACGTGATATGTATGTTGGAGTATGAAGAAATGTTGTAGCGAGTCGAGTATTATAAAGTTGAGAAGTAGAGAGGTTGTTAAAGTTGCTGGTACCATGAATCAGGATAGGAGAAGTCAAAAGAATTCCACCACATTGAGTTTATCTAATTTAAGTGAGAGTAGCGAAATGGCTGATAGTAGGAAAGATCAATCGGCAACGATATGTGAGGAACCAAGTAACCCGTCTCAAACTCAGAATGTAGGGGATCAAGACGAGTCTTCAATGCTCAGTATGCTTAAATCGCTACTTGATAGTCAGAGTAAAGAGTTGAAGAGTGAATTGAATTCCTTAAGTAATGAAATATGCAGTATTAACAGTAAAATCGATAATAATAGTATTGAATTGTCCAGTAAGATTGATAGTCAAAGTAAGGAGTTAAATTCAGTGAGTGTTGAGTTGTCCAGTAAGATTGATAGTCAGAGTAAAGAACTGAAGAGTGAATTGAGTTTTTTAAGTAATGAAATATACAGTATTAATAGTGAATTAAATTCAGTTAGTACGGAATTGTCCAGTAAGATTGAGAATCAAAGTAAGGAGTTAAATTTAGTGAGTGTTGAATTGTCTAGTAAAATTGATAGTTTAAGTAGTGCTGTGAATGGTAGAATAGATGAACTGAACCAGAAGTTTGACCATCAAAGCAGGGAAATTCAGGAAGTCAATAATAAGGTAGAAGCTCAATGCTTGGAATTGACTGAGAAAATTGAATGCCGATTTAATGTAGTTAGGAAAGAATTTGTTGAAAACAGCAAGGAATGTGATAAGAGAATAAAAATAGTGGAAGATAAAGTCGAAGAAATAGATAGAATTAAATCCAATCAGAACGTTTTAGCGAAGCGTATAGATGAGAAGGATGAGAAATTGGAGAAAGACCTTAAGTCGGTAAAAGATGACCTCAAGTCAGTAGAAGGAAATGCCAGAATGGTAGTTGAAGAAGGAATTAAAGCATGTCATGTAAAGTTAAGGAAGGAGATCAGTCAAATCCAATTAGGTAGCAGCATATGTAATAGGTACGTATCTTGTACGAAGGACTCCCCTGAATTACCCAAGTTTAATGGTCGACAGTTTAATCCGATGGAATTCTTGAAAACGGTGGAGAAACGGTTTTCCAAGAATCTTGACGATGGTTTGATCGAGTGGAGTATGGTTGATGAGCTGTTGGATGTTGCATTTGTTGGAGAAGCGAGATCTTGGTTTCAAGTTTATAGACAGGGTATTTCGAGTTTGGAGGAATTTAGGGAGAAATTTAGTTCTAAATTTTGGAGTGAAGCTATTCAGGGAAGGGAAAGAGATCGCGTGCTATTTGGCAAGTATAAACCTCAGGAAGGTGTATCTATGACGGAATATTTCTTAGCGCATGTTCTGATCAGCCAGAATATTGAAGGTCTAGCATCGGAGAGAGATACAGTCCGCCAGATGTTGAGGCATTTTCCTGAGAAGGTCGGATTAGCTGCATGTATGCAGAATATTGTTACGATTAAGGAATTAGAGCAGCTGTTAGAGAGGTTTGATGCTTTGGAAGGGCAGGGGAGGACTAGGCAAAGTGAAGGTAGAAATTACGGGGATAATGGGAGACAAGGTAATCAGGTAGCGGGAGATAGGAATAATCAGAATTTCAGTCATTCTAGGCATGGGAATCAGGGTGGTAATTCCGGAAGGGGAAACAGACAGTCTAATCAGGGAGTTAATCACCAGGAATATTATGGCAGAAGACCTAATCAAGGGGAATCAGAAAGTAGGGGGCGTACGGATCAAAGACCTCCAGATCAAGTGCAGAGACATGATAACAGTGAACAGTCCACGTCAAGTAATTTAAACCGGAATCGGACTTCTTAGTTGGGTCAGATAGGCAGTCCGATACCGAAATTCCTATTCACGTGATGAAACAGGTAAGTTATGATTTAGACGTGAAAGAGGAATTATTGTATGACCCTGTGTTTTGTGTTCAGGGAGATTTTGAGAATAGGGGGCGTGATGAAGGTAAGAAAGCTGTGTCGGATATCTTACTTTGTGCTAGTGGTGATGGTAATAGCGGTGTTGCGATCGATAATCTTGTGGAAGTTTCTGAAATTGAAAGTGAAGTTTTTTGTGAAGTTGATGAAGGTTGTTTTGTGAGTGAAGAGTGTTCACGGAGTATACATCATGAGGATGTTTTTGTTGATTTATGTGTAAGTGAGGAGAGTAAAGTTAGGACCATTATGTGTGAAAATGGTGACTTTGAGGTTAATGAAACTTCTGATAAGAGAGTCGAGAGTAGCAGTGTTGTTGGCATGAAGGTGGTGCAAGTAGGAGCTGATATGGAAGGTGGTGAAGATGGATTAATTGTTGGGTCATTAAGTAGTAATGACAGCAATTTCAAAGTGTATTATGGTAAGAATTTCTGTAATCGAGTGAGCGTGAGTGAGAATGAAGTGCGTATGTTTGACAAGCGTATGTGTAATGTTTCATTTAAGACTGAGAGATGTGTGAATGATGTGAACGACGTGCTGAGTGATATCGAGGTGGAATGTGTGAAAAAGTATGTGATCTGTTTGTCTGCATTAATTATGGTTTTGTGGAAGAGTAAACGTAGTGAGATTCCCGCGCATTTCAGAAAGAGGGATTTCCTTTTTATGAATGTTCCGAATGAAAGTTTGTATGATTCTTGTGTGACTGGATGGTATGAATGTTTGTGTGTGAGATAGAGTGGATTCTAGACGTAATTAGATTTTATTGTGGTACGCATTCTTCGCTTATCGATGCTGATGTTAAACGATGCATAAGTTTTTTCAATTGTATCAGGGTCCGTATACGGTGGACAGTAGAATAGGCAAGTGTGCTTATAGGCTCCTAACCGCTGAAAATAAGGTCCTTGGGACATTTAATATCTATAGCCTTCGCAGATATAAGAGATAGGATCTGCACCTTGGATGTATATATTATCATTTATGAGTTATGTGTACAGTAGCAAGAAGGGATTGTGTTCAATGTTATATGAAACAATCAGAGTTGTGTATATATAGCCCTATTATTATTATTATTATTATTATTATTGTTTGGACAAATTGTATTTCGTGTGTGCGAATACAATGCAGTAGACGCAATGTATATATCATTATTACAGTAAATTAAGAGTTCAGTTATATAATTTATGAAGTTCTGTTTTATGGTGAATCATAATATATGATATCATCGATTCACCAAGGGGGCGTTATGTGATAGTACATATATCACACCCCCGAATTATATGTAGAAGTTAGAGATATTATTGTCAGTATTCGATTTGTATTATTATTATTATTATTATTTCATTTGTATATTTTGCCATTTATATTGGTAAGCTGGAAGATATCCACATATGTAGGTATGAGTAATTTGTTTTGCACCAGTGGGAAAACATTGCTGTAATAACTCTGGTAATTTGAATGAGTCATCTGGCTACCCCAGTGTCTGTTGTGATGTACTTGTGTCAGGAAATTCCATTTGTCATGTATATATCCCAGCCTGATGAGATGAGCTTGTTGTTGTACCAGGGAAAGTTTGGTGATTCATGAAAACTCCCCAGAGTTTGTTATTGTCTTGGGAGGAAGAAGTAGTTCAGGGCTTGGTCTTGATTTGAGATCACTCATGATTGGCTGGCAAGCACCAATCCAGACGTCTCATCTGAAAGGAGGGGGATGTTGATGTCTATAAAGGTTGGTCATACGGCGGCAACCAGATGATTGTATAGGAGTTTGTAAGAGACATTGTAAGGGTGATTGTGAAGGTGATTGTAAAGGAACGAGAAGGAAGATAACTACAACTACAACTACAACTGAGGCACTGTACGGGAAGGAAGTGGTGCTGATATACGGTACTGGAGTGACACGGCAGCAATGGACTGGACTTCAAACGTTCGTGGAGCGTAGTCGTGTTATGTTTGTGGAGAGTGCTTGCACATTAAGTATTGTAGCACTTGTGGCGGCTTAGCATTATATGTTGGTGAAAGCTATCTCAGACTTTCCATAAATTTATATGTTGAGGATCGACAGACGTGTGTATATATCTTTACAAGTGTTAAAATATGTGAACACAGTAGTACAAGGTACAGTATCTGTGTGAAGTGATAACTGCCGATTATGAGAATCGGTAAGTCGAATTGATATAGAGACAGTGAAGGGTATTTATCTTCATACATGTACATTGTTCATCGGACTATCTGCAAATGGTAGCTTAGTTCTCACTTTCGTTTTCCCACGATTTTCATTATTATTGTTGTTGTTGTTGTAAATATGGAGTCTTCCAGCAATATTTTATGTGTGTATTATATGTCTAATGTTGTATGTTGATGAGGTGCTCATGCACGGAATTTGTTCAGAATATAGTTAGCTATTTTAGAATCAGTGTTATTGATAAACCTAGGTGCAGTTCCTACCTAATTAGTCGTTTTCAGGAGGTTAGGTAAGGCCTGCAGCAGATGTACCAGTACGCAGCATTATGTACACGCCCTGGGATATAAAGTTTACCATGCTCTTATCTAAATTCGAGGGATCCATTCTGGTGAACTCTGGCGCCCATACTACGGACATTTCGGTTAATTATGCTTATTAATTTCATTAAGTTTTTGAGTAATTTTATTTATATATTTTATTCATGATTTTATTTGTTATTATTATCAACTAATTACAAATAATATAACTCGATATAGAGGAAGCAACCTGAAAGAAAAAGTGAAAAGAAGGAAAAAGGATAAAAATGAAGTTGGGATTGAACTGGGAAAGGGATTCTCTTCGCCGGGTGAAGTTACGCTGCATAATGTGTTAAATAAACATATACCAAAAGGTAACGATGATCCAAGGAAACAGATATTGTGGTTTCAAAATTCCATTGTCCGTAGTACAGTTCGTGTTTGAAAGGTTTTAGTCGAAATAATGTCTTGCATATATATTTGATGCCGTAATAAGCTGGCCAAAGTAAAGTTCAAGTGGGGCAGATGGCCCAATGAAGAATTTAATGTCCAAATAACATTATGATAAAACTTGCTCACCGGATAACCTGAAGAAAATAACAGTCCAGATGGTAAATGAGAATATCGAACGTAGTAGTAGTATGGCTGCTTCCACCACTCCGTAACGAAGCCAGACTCAATATTTTGAGCGGTGGAGTGAGATTATATAATCGTACAGAAACATCGAGAAGAATAGAGAAGTTGAAAACCAGCATATTCCAGAAACGTCATAATCACGTGTCCAATAGAGGTTAGCGCAAGCACACACACAGGTAGAGGAGGCGGTGCGTGGAGAAGAAGATGACGTCAGGATCACGTGATGAACAGAGTAGGCAGGCGACAGGTGAGCATAGCAGAAGGGTGAATGAAGCAGTGGTGGCGTGATCGGCGAAAACCAGGATGCGAAGGTAGGATGTATACGTAGCGGTAGCGGAGATCGTAACAACAGTGTACCACAATGACGACTCTAACTTGTCGCATCGTAATGTCAAATATGTGTAGCCACGAAATATAAGAACCTGCCATCGTCCTACAAATACATAATATCCACTTAAATGCGTCTCGATGATTAATTAATCCAAATAACTATCACACGCTACAATGCACGTATTCCAATTAAATTCATACATAGAATTCAGATTTAATATCCCGATGACACGTTATCTCAAACACGAGGTACAAGTAGAAGTTCCATTTCAAGGAAAATATTGAAAATATTGACAAAATATCCCTTCATTAAATCCATCGGACATAAATTAACTCATATTCGTAACGAAATTCACTCAATAAGCAAGGATGGTTTCGATAACCCATGGATAACTCTATCAGAACCCTCGCTGTCAAATTCATTGCCACATGGTCATTAAGCAATCGCATGTGCTAATTTTACGACATATCCGAGCGAAAGATACAACCATAAAAGTGTGTCAAAATAAATTACTAAAAAGAAAGAAAGAATAGAACAAAACTACATAGAACAGATATAAATGAGACGTAATCGACTTAACTAAAGGAGATATCTTCACGTCTGGAAGTCTGGATTCTCAATCAGCCATGCTAGGATGAAAGAATCTGCATCCCGACGCCGCCGACGGTGATCGATGGTTTAGAACTTCATGGTGAAGCACAGGTATTTCGTAATACGAAGTTCCGTCCTCTTCTGGAAATGATCACGTCCAGGTCCTCCACGTTCACTCGTGAGAGAGCTGAAACTTACACAAAGTGCTTTAGAATAAACTCCAAACACACACGTAACTGTATTTTGGAAATGACACGTACTTAAGGGATTAATATCTGCACATTCGACGTCTGATCACAGCACTGTTCCACGTTGTAGACAATTATCAGAAGTGTAGAGCACAGGAGTGAAGCCACTATTCCTGACGACAGTATTCACGATGTTCTACGTTGAAAATCTTGCTGGCAAGGACTCTCAGCGACTGAAGATGATAGTTCGGGAACACATCAGTATGTGAGAGTGAGTACTCTTATCACATGACTTAAATATCGTGTCTGGTGCTCATGCATGGAAGTAAAGTCAATTTAGATACTGAATTCTTCTACCGTATGAATATATAATTTTATCACCATTTTAGCCAAAAGGTCGTGTAAATTAGTTCAAAAATTTTAGTTTCTAATTTATATCATCTTAACGTGCTATTATTCATCCAGTTTATTTTAATTTAATCCATGAGTATTCCGTAATTATGCATGTCACGCCACCAAAGATATTATAAATATTTCATTCATATCGTTCCTCGCAATTACAAGTGACACGCGCTAGCAACTTTTTTCTTTCGCCAACCTTCATTTTTTATTTTATTTTGTTAGTCGACCAGCCACCCTCTTCACGTCAAAAACACTTGTTCTCGTCCCCACCAAGGTCAAGCACACTCCCTCTCGCCGACAAGCGAACACAAGCCACACACCAACACCTGTGCAGTCAGCTGTGACCTAATTACGGCCACAATACCTCCATAGTTGTTGCAACCCTTCCTGTTCCCTTGCTTATAGAAGGGTGAAATTACTGCTTTTGTCCAATCTGAAGGTACCTTGTCAACACTCCATGCTAATTTTACTACTCTATGAAGCCATTTCATCCCTGCCTTTCCAATATACTTCACCATTTCAGGTCTAATTTTATCTATTCCTGCTGCTTTATGACAATGGAGTTTATTTACCATCCTTTCCACTTCCTCAAGCGTAATTTCACCAACATCATTTTCCTCCTCCCCATGAGCTTGGCTGTTCGCAACACCACCAGGATGATTTCCTTTTACATTGAGAAGATCTTCAAAATATTCCTTCCACTTCTCCAGTGATTCCCTGGGATCTATTATGAGTTCATCTGAATTACTCAAAACACTGTACATTTCATTCTTCCCTCCCTTCCTTTCTTTATTAGTGTTCGGAAAGGTTTCCCTGCTGCTTGACCGAGCCTTTCCAGGTTTTTACCAAAATCTTCCCACGACTTCTTTTTGTATTAAACAACTATTTATTTCGCTCTGTTTATTTCATCTAAGTACAAATCCCTGTCTGCCTCGGTCCTTGTTTGGAGCCATTTCTGATAAGCCTTCTTTTTACGTTTACAAGCTGCTCTCACTTCATCATTCCACCAAGATGTTCGCCTTTTCCCATCTTTACACACAGTTGTTCCTGGGCATTCCCTTGCTGTTTCTACTACAGCATCCCTGCATGGCACCCCTTCACTTTCTATATCCTTAACCTGCTTACTGTCTACTGTTCGAAACTTCTCACTAATCATATCCATGTACTTCTAATTTCCTCGTCCTGGAGATTTTCTACCCTTATTCGTTTACAGACAGATTTCACTTTCTCTATCCTAGGCCTAGAGATACTTAGTTCACTAAAGATCAGATAGTGGTCTGTGTCATCAAAAATCCCCGGAAAACTCGTACATTCCTAACAGATTTCCTGAATTAGAAGTCGGTTATGATATAGTCTATTATGGATCTGGTACCCCTAGCCTCCCATGTGTAGCGGTGAATATCCTTATGCTCGAAGAATGTATTCGTAACTGCTAAACCCATACTAGCACAGAATTCCAGCAAACGCTTCCCATTCCCATTAGCTTCCATAACTTCCCCACATTTACCAATCACCCTTTCGTATCCTTCAGTTCTATTCCCAACTCTCGCATTGAAATCGCTCATTAGCACTATTCTATCCCTGCTGTTGACCTTGACCACGATGTCACTCAAAGCTTCATAAAACTTGTCAACTTCATCCTCATCTGCACCCTCACATGGTGAATACACGGACACAATTCTAGTCCTCATTCCTCCAACTGAAAAATCTACCCACATCATTTGCTCATTTACGTGCCTAACAGAAACTATGTTGCGTGCAATGATATTTCTGATTAAGAGCTCTACCCCAGACTCTGCCCTTCCCTTTCTAACATCCGTCAAGTACATTTTATAATTTCCTATCTCTTCCTTGTTATCTCCCCTTACCCGAACATCACTTACTCCTAGCACATCCAGATGTATCCTCTTTACTGACTCAGCCAGTTCTACTTTCTTTCTTCCATAAGCCCCATTAATATTGATAGATCCCCATCGAATTCCATTTCGTTCGCCAAGTTGTTTCCAAGGAGTCCCTCGTCTGTCAAATGGCAGTGGGACTCCGTTACTCCCATAGGTCCGAGGCTTGCTTAACATGTTCTGAGCTCGGTAAATTCATGAAGCAGGATGCTACCCTACATGCACATAGTACAAGTGAGGATCTCTCCTGTAACGGGTTATGGACCACCTGTGAATTGTATAGTCCTAGCCGCCTGAGCACAAGAAGGGCCATGACTCAGAATATGTCCGAGATGCCTCTCCCATTCCATAGCAACTGGTATCCCGACTCTCAGGACTACTTACTGGGCTACTCAGCCGTTGCCTGTGGTTCACGAACTAGGACGTGACTAGAGTAACCCACACCATGAACCATGACACCATGAACCATGTACTGTAGCATTATGTTAGCTGAATTAGCAATCCCTGTTTGACATCAGGAACGTCAGTGCACCTCAACTTGGCCTCTTGATCCCCTAGCCAGTAAGATATATTTGCATAAATTGAGATCCCTGCTGAAACAATTGCAGCCGTCTTCCAACCAAGTGATAAACCTGCCATTTAATTGCATATGTTTGCATAAAGAAGTATGGGCTGGGAGGAGGGGTATTTGGTTGTGGAAATGTGGCAATAAGCGGCTGAGGTGATGGTGGTAACTATGAATTTGGCGTAGGTACCAACGAATGAAAAAGGCTGAGAGTAACATAAA
The DNA here is from genome assembly GCF_040414725.1 of Anabrus simplex. Taxonomy (NCBI): domain Eukaryota; kingdom Metazoa; phylum Arthropoda; class Insecta; order Orthoptera; family Tettigoniidae; genus Anabrus; species Anabrus simplex. The sequence goes on from NC_090269.1 coordinate 248,634,493, forward strand.
TCTTGAAATCGATTACGCCATCGCACAAAATAAGATGGTTGCAAAATATATGTGTAAAATCACACCGGCGGAAAATTAGTGTAGTTCAATGTAAAATCGTGCGAAGAGTTCGCATGTGGGTTCATTTTAAAGCGTGTAGAATGTTCTACTTGATAAAATTACGAAATAAACCGAGTTCATAAAGATTTTAATCTTATTTAAGTTGTGAAATAATGTAATTACTGTAGTTTACATTTAAATTTATCCAGAATGAGAAAGTGAATGTGTACAGAAAGAGGTTGCGGGATAAAATAGCATTGAATTATCAATCTGTGAAGCCCAGAATGTCATTCTCTGAACGTTCCAAAAACATTCGTGACCATCAGCCGAGTCTGCGCCGACTGTAATTGTGCAAGCAATGGAAGTTGACGGGGATGGTGGCGCCACTTCTAATGCTGACGATGGTTCGATAGATTGCGACGATACTGAAGTGTTAGAAGGCGATATACGATGAGATCAAAGTTTCTAAATTAATTTCAACTCTACCACATCCCTGACTCATAAGAAGACGTTTCACACAATAAAAACCTATGGTATCGACGCGGCCACTACCTGCTTCTTTCATTTCATGCAAAAGTAAATGAAGTGTTTTATTTCTGGGCAAGAAGTCCTTCGAAAGGAAAGTAGGAGTGAGTGTTGACAGACGCGCCCTCCTGTCTGAGTCCTTTCAGTCTTTCAGTTCGTTACGTACGGTTACATTGTGTCGTCCAGGGACTACAAATACAATGAGGGCAGAACGCGTGCGTACGATACATATGCAGTTTAAGGAACTTCTTCAATGTGTCACCATCGTTTATTCTTCCATTTTGGCTACGTCTAAACTAAACGTCGGCTTCACAAACCCCCATACCTGAGAAATTCCTATACTCACATCATGACAGAAAAATCCGAGCATATAATATCAATCTCATTCCCATAGAACTACCACGTCCACCAAGTCCTTCATAGTGGGTCACATCTTGTAAATGGAACGAAATTCCTAGGAATAACAGGGTTACACAAATGGGAAAAGAGTTCGAGGCAGCTATGAAAAAGTTCTTGTGCGACTAAATTAACGTATCTACTTCCCTACTTATTAAATATATATATATTTACAATTCGCTATACGTCGCATCGACACTGATAGATCTTATGGTGACAGTCGGACATGAAAGGGCTAGGAGTGATAAAGAAGCGACCGTAGCCTTAATTAGGGTACAGCATTTATTAAATAAAGTCCGTGTTCTTTATATCCAGCAAATGGACTCGCTCATCCACGTTAAATTCATATGCACCTACAGTAAAAATTTAAATAGCGTTGTTTAAATTTCCTTGTACTCTTAGTTTTGTTGGTTATAAATAATTTAAATATTAATTATTTATTTTGCCTTATTTCTGACTTGGTAAGGATATCAACCGGAAACTACTTCGCACTTCTTATACCTAGTGCGGCTTATACCTATAACAGCTAGTGGTTGATTCGCTGAGGGACCGACCAGCCTTAGTGCAGACGATTTAACAAAGTTCATTATCAAATGCAATCGATAAGAAATCGAATAGGAGCGATATATATATATATATATATATATATATATATATGCATCCCTCGGATGGAGACGTTAAGCTTTGAACAGACTCCTTGGTACTATTCGACAGCAGTAGGTTATGCGCCGACACCGCGTTTCATCATCTCTCTTCCTGCTATCATATATGTACATAGCGTCATTCATTTCATCTCATTTACTCCTCTGGTGAGGTTGATGTCAGGAAGGGCATTCTGTCATAAAAGTTCGCTATGAAGTTTCATCTCACTTCATACCCGACCCCGTAGAGAAACGGGAATGCCTTGGACACTAACATATTTACATACAAACATACATAATTACATAGCTCATGGAAAGGAGGTGGGGAGTAGTGACTAGCCGTGCAAGCACACGTGGATAAAGTTCACAAGAAAGAACCACATGGGTCCAAGTTTTTTGGCTACAGTCTTTGTCAAATGATATATGGGATAACTCAATCGTTAACAAATGAAAGAGTGAACGAATGAATCAATCAGTTAATCAAACAACTAATCGTCAATCAATGAAGCAACTCGGCTGGGTCAGTCTGTTGAAGGCTTATTTCTTGTTTGTTGATTGCTTACGGCATTGACCAGGAGCGTTTGTTGGCTTCCTCCTTTTGGCTAATCTTGCTACTGATAGATGTACCGTTATTTTACCGCCATCCGTTCATGTCTGAGTTAAATCTAGCCTATATTATGAATAAAATTCCGGCAAGTTACTTTCTCTAAGAACTCATGGGTGCAGTTTTGTTTAGTGGTATATTTCGACACAATTGCACTTATAGACGTTGTCCTTATTTCACAGTTTGTGGTTGTCCAAGATTTAACTATGAAAGTGTTTTGCTGTAGATCACGTTAATCATAAGGGGTCATTGATATACGTTAGTGAGCATTTGCCTTAGAAGAGATCCACCAGATTAATTATGGCCACAGATACTTATCATTACGATGCAATTTCATTCTATACTGTTTCCGAAGGTTTCTTCAATCAATAATGTTTGGGTTTCGAATTTCTTTTTCCACCAGTTAGACAATTTTGTCGATATAAGGCTAAATGATGATTGGCACTAGATTATGCCTTTCGTGTTCACAATTACAGTATATTAAAACGAAAATAGCTACTTCGTTCTAAAATATGCTTATTTAAGAAATAAATTGTGATACCTGTCCTAAAATGAAACATACTTCTTATATCCTTTCCTTTGAAATAAATCATATTTGCTTTAATTGTTAGCATTAAAAATGCAATACCGATTCACTGGTTGGCTGCCTGACAGGATACCACTGTTATCACCTGATTCCTTCTCTCCACTTCCCCCGCCCCGTCCCTTACAGCCTTCTTTCACACACGCTCCTTGAAGTACAGGTCAGTGCAGGCGAGTAACCTACACGTAGCGTTCTGAGATAATGGTTCCAGGAAATCAAACCAAAAAAACCACGGCACTTAACACCCTTGAAAGGGCCTTGGCCTGCCCAGCGACCGCTGCTCAGCCCGAAGACCTCAAGATTATGAGGGGTCGTGTGGTCGGCACGACGCATCCTCTCGGCCGTTATTCTGGGCTTTCGAGACCGGGGCCGCCATCTCACCGTCAGATAGCTCCTGAATTCTAATCATGTAGGCTGAGTGGACCTCGAACCAGCCCTCAGGTCGAGAGAAAAACCCCTGACCTGGCCGGAAATCGAACCCGGGGCCTCCGGGCGGGAGGCAGGCATGCTACCCCTACACCACGAGGCCGGCTATGGTTCCTGAGTTATATAACAATACTCTAAAACATTCATTTGTCCCTATTTGGCCTGCACTCACCAAAGGCCACGTGCTAGCCTGAGAAGTGAAACGTCATAGGATCTGACCCTGGTTTCTGACCTCTAGCGTTGTCAGTCTCAACACGAATCTCTGCCAAATAAGCTGACTAATGACACCCATAAATGAGCTTAAGTAACAAAGATAATCAATTCAGCTTCAACAGGTGTTCTACTGGTTCCAAGCAATTTGGAGATAACTATCAACACTCACCGGCTAATCTGTCTTATCTGTTGTGCTGCTTGGTGATTCCAGTTCCGGCAAGAATATGAAGTACACTGACTGACAGAGCAAATGCAACACCAACAAGGAGTGGTCAGAACTTTATGCCAATTGCAGGGTAGACTGACGTCACTGAGGTATGCTCATGATGTGAAATGCGCCGCTGTGCTGCGCACGTAGCGAACGATAAATGGGACACGGCGTTGGCGAATGGCCCACTTCGTACCGTGATTTCTCAGCCGACAGTCATTGCAGAACGTGTTGTCGTGTGCCACAGGACACGTGTATAGCTAAGAATGCCAGACCGCCGTCAACGGAGGCATTTCCAGCAGACAGACGACTTTACGAGGGGTATGGTGATCGGGCTGAGAAGGGTAGGTTGGTCGCTTCGTCAAATCGCAGCCGATACCCATAGGGATGTGTCCACGGTGCAGCGCCTGTAGCGAAGATGGTTGGCGCAGGGACATGTGGCACGTGCGAGGGGTCCAGGCGCAGCCCGAGTGACGTCAGCACGCGAGGATCGGCGCATCCGCCGCCAAGCGGTGGCAGCCCCGCACGCCACGTCAACCGCCATTCTTCAGCATGTGCAAGACACCCTGGCTGTTCCAATATCGACCAGAACAATTTCCCGTCGATTGGTTGAAGGAGGCCTGCACTCCCGGCGTCCGCTCAGAAGACTACCATTGACTCCACAGCATAGACGTGCACCCCTGGCATGGTGCCGGGCTAGAGCGACTTGGATGAGGGAATGGCGGAACGTCGTGTTCTCCGATGAGTCACGCTTCTGTTCTGTCAGTGATAGTCACCGCAGACGAGTGTGGCGTCGGCGTGGAGAAAGGTCAAATCCGGCAGTAACTGTCAAGCGCCCTACCGCTAGACAACGCGGCATCATGGTTTGGGGCGCTTTTGCGTATGATTCCACGTCACCTCTAGTGCGTATTCAAGGCACGTTAAATGCCCATCGCTACGTGCAGCATGTGCTGCGGCCGGTGGCACTCCCGTACCTTCAGGGGCTGCCCAATGCTCTGTTTCAGCAGGATAATGCCCGCCCACACACTGCTCGCATCTCCCAACAGGCTCTACGAGGTGTACAGATGCTTCCGTGGCCAGCGTACTCTCCGGATCTCTCACCAATCGAACACGTGTGGGATCTCATTGGACGCCGTTTTCAAACTCTGCCCCAGCCTCGTACGGACGACCAACTGTGGCAAATGGTTGACAGAGAATGGAGAACCATCCCTCAGGACACCATCCGCACTCTTATTGACTCTGTACCTCGACATGTTTCTGCGTGCATCGCCGCTTGCGGTGGTCCTACGTCCTACTGAGTCGATGCCGTGCGCATTGTGTAACCTGCATATCGGTTTGAAATAAACATCAATTATTCTTCCGTGCCGTCTCTGTTTTTTCCCCAACTTTCATCCCTTTCGAACCACTACTCCTTGGTGTTGCATTGTCACTGTCAGTCAGTGTATTTTTCGACTGCTAGATATTACCGTAGCCGCCTCTGTGATGTAGTGGTTAGTGTGATCAGCTGCCACCAGCGAAGGCCTGGGTCCGATTCCCGGCTCTGACACGAAATTTGAACGAGGACTGGGACGGGGGGTCCACTCAGCCTCGGAAGGTGAATCGAGTAGAGGGGGATTCGATTCCCCCCTCAGCCATCCTCGTTTTCAGTGGTTTCCTACTTCTTCTCCAGGTAAATAACGGGATACTATATAACTGAAGGCCACGGCCACTTCCTTCCCTCTTCCTTGTCTATCCGTTCCAATTCTCCCCTCCCCCCCGCAAGGCCCCTGTTCAGCATAGCAGGTGAGGCCGCTAGGTACTGGTCCTCTTCCCCTGTTGTACACCGACCCAAATTCTCACGCTCAGGACACTGCCCTTGAGGCTGTGGAGGTGGAACCCCTCGCTGAGTCCGAGGGAAAAACCAATCCTGGAGGGTAAACGCGTTAAGAAAAAATAGAAAAAGAAAAGGTGATACTGTATTACTGTGAATTATCCCTACACAAATACTGCCGAGATTAAGTGATCCACATGCAGTGTAATAAGAAGTTGCTGTATGAAACAAAGCCGGACCCACGTTGTAGGGGTAGCGTGCCTGGTTTTACCGGAGGTCTCGGGTTAGATTCCCGGCCACGTCTGGGATTTTAGCTGGATGCGTGTGTTAGTTCGAGGTGCACTCAGCCTACGTGATTACAATTGAAGAGCTATCTGACGGTGAGATGGCGGCCAAGAATAACGGTCGAGATAATTCATCGTGCTGACCACATACCACCTGATAATCTGCAGGCCTTCGGGTTGAGCAGCGGTCGCTTGATAGGCCATGGTCCTTCATGGCTGTTGCGCCACGGGGTTTTCTTGCTTTTGTACAAAACAGAAAATGAGGTGTTTTATGAAATTAAATTTCATAGACTTCTTAGCCCCGTTGTATTGGAATAGTGGGCCTACCTTTTACCTTGGATTCTATTCCCGGCTAGTACAAGGATTCTGGATTGAGTACTGGAACAGTGTAGAGCCTCGTGAGTCTAACTGCCTGACAGAGAGGGAGCTGACCCGGTCACTAAAGCTCAACAGGGCGAGTGAGGATGTCATTGCCCTGACCAGTGCTGTTCTAGACAACTAAATTATCATACTAGAAATGTTTTGAGTAGTAGTATAAGGATCTTTGGAGTGAATGCTGCGCTCTAGCTCAATGAGCAGCTGTAGCTTGTGAATTTAAATCCCCAGATGAACTCCTTGTGTGGCTTCATATCAAATGTCCTGCAACTGGCGAGCCGAACGTGTCCTCGGACACTCCCGGCGCTAAACGCCGTACGCAATTTCATTCATTTTACCTCAAATAGAAAGTTTATATCGATGTACCAACGACATGCGGAACACATAGGGAGAGCATGAGACATGTTTGTGTCGATAGTACGAGGGGTGTACTTTTGCATATACATCAGTCGTTCCTAAAATTTGTTGAATATTACTTTGGGAAGAAAGGTGTGTTTAAGCAATTGTTATCCTGATATAATTCAATTTTACTAATGAAATATCTATGACAATACACACTGGTCGGAAAAAGGGTCCATTCATGTTATTCTACTGTTAACAAAATGTAACCGTACAAAGTAATGTGGATTAAGTTGTGAACTTTATGACTTTCGTTTAACACTATACAGATTTAGTTGCAAAAGAGTTTATTCAAGTAGTTGTTTCGTTTTTTTAATGTGGGACAATTGCACGAAACAGATTTCTTTAAGGCATGCTTACATTTCATCCCACATTAAAAGGTAAGATCCCAAGAAATCCCTAATGATATATATTATCGGCTATACCTCACATCTTTTATTGACTTGAACTTTACACAAACTGCACAAAAGCTAGTTCAAAGTTTATACAGAAAGACAATTTTCACATTGTATTATGATTGGTAATGACTTGAGGTGATTAATGAAAGAGCGATTCCTACTAGCATGTGCTATATTAACTGTTACGAAGAAAAGGATGAGTATTATGGTGTAACCGTATTTATTGCATCACCGTAATTAGGACTTGAGAATGATTAATGTTTCATCAATACGGTAGTTACTAATATCTCCATCTTACATTTAAATAATTCACAAATCACGGCGATGGAGCTTTCTCTAAATAAGTAGTATTTTTGGCGAAGTTTTGCACGCGTGGAATTCCTTTCAGTTTGATCTGGATTTCCATCATTAGTAGTTCGTGTATGATTTATTGTGAGACAACGGCAGTGCTTCAGCGCTCCATACGAACAGTACGTGAAGCTGGTCAGTATGAACGCAGACTGGCGGAAGCGACACGTATAATACCTCAGGCAGACAGCTGAGAAAATTCTGGAGCTTCGGCGATACCTGGCAATTTTGCTAATCTCTGCGTCCCTCAGCAAGCAAGTAGGAGCTGTATACCTTCCTTTCCTCCCCGCCTACTAACTGAATGCAAGTGAGCTAAAACTGCCTCATAAGAAGCCCTTTTGTTTCCTTAAACACGCCCTAATGCAAGATTTTAAAATATTGGAGCGTGGTTCATATACTTTCTGGCATTTTTCCGGATACCTGTGTTTAGCAATTTGAATGAATTTATTCAAGTTTTACGGCAGAGTGCCTTTCCTGACTCCAACCCTATGTGGGAGGATGAATTCTCTGTTGCGTGGTTCTGCTTTGGGTTTTCATGTGATTTGTTGTGTGCATTTGAAGATGTGCATTAGGACGAACGCGAACACACATCCCCGAGTTACAGGATTTAATCAGACGCATTTCAAATCCATGTTCCGGCCGGAAATTGAACCGGAAGGCCCTGAACCGAGTTGACCATTCAGCCAAAGCGTCGGACAGTGTTGGTACGCGTATTCTACGTACAGTTTTCACACACTGCATTGGAGTTCGAACACCCTGGGCCAAATGCTCCTTTTGTAGGCCGCTTTACCACATAAAATGTTCAATATTCTAGAAAATTATTCGAGTTACGGAGAACATGCATATTACCATTTTGATAGGAAAGTTATTTATACATCACGTGTGTTCGTAGAAAACTGTTACAGTTAGGAAAAAATGTATATTCCAAGTACACTTGGTGGGCTCTGTTGTTTAGTGGGACTAACTATTAATGCAGTCTATTAAGTTTTATGAGTCGCATGCGTACAATTTTCTGGCTTACACAACTTTTTTCAGATCTATCTCGTACGATGCTAACATGTGAATGATCTCTGCTGACACTTTTAGAATTTATCCGACTAAATTAATTACCACTCAGCATTAGATCTACCAAGAGAGATCTGGTTCACTTTGTCACCTGGTAGAGTAAACCGGAATATTGAAACTGACTCTCAGGCAGCGTATATGGCGCCAAATTATTATTATTATTATTATTATTATTATTATTATTATTATTATTATGATAATAATAATTATTATTATTATTATTATTATTATTATTATTATTATTATTATTATTATTATTATTATTATTATTATTATTTCATTAATGTCCTATCGGCTCACTGTGGACCACGTCATTTCAATTGGCTTCTTCTGGCTTTGATGTCTGCCCAGTACTTCCGCATGCGTTCTCGGTGCCGTTCTTTCCTCTCGTGTGTCCATACCCTTCCTGTTTTTAATTTTGGCTTGTCTTGGAAACTCGGGAACGCTTGAAGTTTCTCCTTAAGTGGGACACACTCCTGGATGCCATTTATGTGTGAATCCCACTACTTCAAGGTCTCCGCCCTACTCACTGAATCACGTCCCTTTGGTTTTCTTCTGCTGAAAGAAGGTAATGATGCTTTAGTCTTGTTTGGTGCATTTCTGTCACATGCCCATAAAAGATCATTCTCCTTCTCCAGATGGTGTCGGTAATCTTCTCTACGTGGATGTACAGTTCATCGTTATGCCGTCTTCCCTACTCCCCATTGTCCTTGACGGGACCTAAGATCTTTCTCAAAATCTTCCTTTCCTTGGCCTTCAGTTTCTCGATCAGGCTTTTTTTGTTCTTTGCAAGACATTCTGAAGCGTAAATGAACTCTGGACTGATGACACTGCAGTAATGCCTCATTGCCTTGCAAGATATGGACCTATCGTTGTAGATGCCTTTGGTTAAATGGTACGCCACTTTCATTTTGTTTGTCCGTAATGTAAAAGGCTTCTTTCTCTGACTCGTATAATTTTGTTTTTTTCCACTGTGAGTACTCCGGGTGCCAGCTTGATATCACTTAAAATAGTTTTCTCAAAAGAGATCTGGAGGCCTGCCTTTGCTGCTAGTGTTCTAATCTGAAAATCCTGTTTCATGACTGTGGAATTCTTCTTCTTCTTCTTCTTCTTCTTCTTCTTCTTCTTATTATTATTATTATTATTATATTATTCACCAATTGTTGATAAAAATCAGGGATGGCGAATAGAGAAAGGGTAGGGTCCCATGTGTACGAAGGTGCCTCAATCCCAACATAAAATATTATAGTGTCAAATAATTACATAATTACATAATGTGCTTATATACTATTACTGTGTTTGCATCCACGTGTTATTTACGTAATAATCTCAGGATATGTTACAAACCACCACAGAACCACTCAATAACAATTATATCCTTTGGCATCAGGAAATGCATAGGGTAAACTTGGCAAATATGGGCACTATAAGGTATATCTGAAGAAAAGGAGCACTAAAACAACTTCCATTTTCCTGATAAAAAAAATCCTTGAAAACTTACAACCATTTCCATTCGAATAAAGCTTGAACTAGCCTCTATCCCATAGTGGTTGACATACTGTGCAGCTCCACAGCAAACCCTGCAACTGCCCATATTTGCCAAACTCTTAAGGTAATATGGGCACATTTTCTGGTAATATGGGCACAAGTTATTAAATCACAATTAGAGCCACTGATATGGTTATATTCATTTTGTATTGTAACAAGGTGGTTGTATTGAACATACATATATGAAATAAAGGTAAATATATATTATAATTAAACACTGATCATGAACAAATGTTACCAAGGAAGTAGAACTAATACCATTATTAAGTTATCAACTCGGAATCACTTGAACTGAATTAGAGAATGTAAGTAACATAAAACTGGCCATAACTGTGTGTAATATGAAAAGTAAAAGGATTAATCTAACAGAAACAGTCACATGAGAGCACTCTGAGTCATAAATACTGACAAGGTTTTTAACTGCCCTCATCACAATAGAAAGAATCACCTTCCATCTCTACGCACTCCTTATGGAACCACTTAGCACATGAACCACAACACTTAGCCCACTTTTGCCCTTCATTCTCATCATATTAATTCCCCTTACACACAGGACAAATACAGGAAACTTTGTTGCTCCGTATGGCTTTACGCTTTGCGGCTAAACCTCCTCCACTGACTCCTGCGATAGGCCTAGCCCTTTTTTGCGCTGAAGCCAGATTTTCTTCACTTGCAAGTTCTCTTGCAGAACACTTACGTCTTCCCCGGTTACAAGTCGTCCTCTTCAGTTTTGGAACTGGACTATTTTTTTCCTTTTTCACATACAACATGGCCACCCCTCGTGTTCATTTGGAGTCCTGACTAGTCGGCATTAAATATTCTGGCCGGCTTGTTTATCAGATTCAAATCCTTCATCTTTTTTATCAAGAATTTTGAGTTTGTCTAGGCACATTATAAGTTCTAGATGCTTGTAAATGATTACAATAGCCATTTCTTACTGTTATTACAACACGCGACATATCCTCTTTATCCCATTTCTGGCGGATACCCGCTCGTTCATTCCCATTTTGCATCATAATCCGGAAAGAAAGGAACAATTATTTATTTTTTGCGAAATAGCTACATGCTATATTAATCGATTAACATGAAAACGTACAGATTGCCGTAGAAATAAAAAAGAATAAGTCTATCTCAGAGCCCGTCACGTAAATACAATGTAATTTGATGATGCCCATATTACCTACAATGTCACTGCCCATTTTTGCCTTAGTCCCACATTTCAGAAGTTGGCATTAATGGGCGTATCCTCTCGCTACAACATACCCTACACTAACCCTGCAAGCTACCCCTAGTAATATTTCTTGAAAAATAAACTTATTTTGCGTGTAGTGCCTTAAATAAATTAACTGAGTTATTATAACGCCTCGATTTTGGAAGAGTAGACTGGTCTACTTACCTCAAACCATGTTCTTTTCAGCTTCCGTTAGCACAGTAGAAGACAACCTTTAACATACTGAGCAGGCATGACACTTCACGATCACCAGCCTAGCAGAGCGCATGCTTCTACTAGCTACGATTGTGTGAAAAATGAAAAATTTCTTAAATCTGCCCACATTACCTTAGTGCCTATATTTGCCAAGTTTACCCTACGGCTGAAAAAATGGACCAAATCTTTACGAAGTGTCTATCCCAGTTAACTAGGAAAGAGCTAACAAGTAGGAAAAGGTTAATTGGTTCGATAAATTACTTTCCAGTTGTAAACAAACTCATAAACGTTTTTATTTTCTTATTTTTACAATTTGCTTTACGTCGCACGGACACAGATAGGCCTTATGGCGGCAATTGGACGGGAAAGGGTTACAATTGGGAAGGAAGTGGTCGTTGCCTTAATTAAGGAACAACCGCAGCACGTGCCCGCTGTGAAAATGGGATACCACGGAAATCTGTCTTCAGGGCTGCAACAGTGTGGTTCGAACCCACTGTCTCCCGAATACAAGCTCCCAGCTGCGTGCCTCTATCCGCACGATTAACTCGCTCGGTCAAACTTTACCTCTTCAGAATATTATTAGAGAATCAGGAAATCTATTGAATCAAAATTACATCTGGCTCCATGGATGAACGGTCAACGTACCCCCTATTGATCTTAGGTTTACAGAGCCCCACGTTTGATTCCCGGCCGGGCCGTGGATTCTAACTGTGTATGGGTAATTCGTCTTGATCGGGGACTAGATATTTATGTTCATCATCTTAATAAACATCTTTTAATGTACATAGAATGCATCAAACTATCAACCACTATACAAACATGGTATAGTGAATACATACCTGCCAGGGGTTGTCAGGAAGGGCATCAGGGTGTAGAACTGGGCCAAATGCACATTTAGTGCCAATCCCAATAATTGTGATAAAGGCCGGGAAGAGAAGAAGAGAGACTGAATCGAAATTAAACTGATAGGGAGATAAATAATGTGTGAAACATTTTCCATTAAACTACTTTAACAACCACAAAATACAAAGCACAAGTTGATTCTTCCTCGCGGAATCGTACATAAATTATCTCGATAATGCACGTCTCTAATTATTACTCATCAGTTTTCATTGAGTATTCTCCGTCGTTTAACTTCCGGAGTGTTATTAAAAGAAGCACATTGTCCGGGTATTGACATGCACCACCACACTGTCCCACGTGCCACCCTCCATGGTTTGTCACGTGCTCACCGCTTACATAATGAGCAGCTAAAATGCTGGAGACGTGACCTTTGACTTCTGCCGTCACTTACAGATACTACCTACACAATGGTAGCTCCTCTTCGCTGGGCTATAAACAAACTGATTGCGTGGTTTTGTCGACCCAGTTCCTAGGGCCCACGTCCTTGGATTAATCTCACCCACGTCAGTGATCCAACGGGAAACCTTTGGTCGTTTGTTTCCAAAACAGTGGGTTCAATTTCTTATCCGGTGGTGTGTTTCAAGAGAAAGTATAATTCAGTATTCATCTTCTCTTTAATGAGAAGAAACAAAGAAAAACAAAGCGAGTTGACCGTGCGATTATGGCCGCACAGCTGTGATCTTACCTGAGGATAGTTCTCCGTTTTTTCCTATTTTCACAGCAGACAAATGCTGAGGCTGGTCCTCAATGAATGCCACGGCCACGTCCTTCCCACTCCTAGCCTTTTTCTGTCCCATCGTTGTCATAAGACCTACCTGTGCGTGTGCGACATAAAACCAATTGTAAAAAAAAAAGAAGGAAGAAGGAATGAAGATGTCAGCATGAGAAATTCCACACCGCGTCGTATATTCTTCTTCTTCTGGTGCGGTCTCCTCACATAATTTTGGCGACCAACATGGAATAATACTTCTTATTTTGCAGTTGCGATGTAAGCAAAGTTAACTCCTGTCCTCAATCCAGAGATTGTGGAGCTCCTTTCATGCACCCGGGCCTCCGAGGACAGCAGCTAACAGTGCTAACCGTTACGGTACGGAGGTGGGCAATTGCGATATCAGAGGTGTCGTATAGTGGATATGCAACCATTGTCGGCTGCTTGACCGAGACGGGAAGGGCGTACTGGTTTCATCCAGAAAGACATGGGTTCGACTGCCCGTCAGGAAGCCAAAATACATACGAAAGAAGATTCATTTCCGGTGCTGCATAAGGTCCTGAGATTCGCTCAGCCTAAACCAAGAATGAGTACTAGGGTAATTCCTGGGGGCAAAGGTGACCGGGCCTAGAGCTAACCACTCAGCCCTAGCAAGTGCCAAGGTTACGGATACTGGAAGCCTTTACTCCCTGGGCCTTAATAGCCTGTCAGAGAAAACTTTCCTACTTTGCTTTCAGTCGGCGATTCTCAGCCCAGCATAACTTTCCCCGCCTACGTCCACGTTTCCCTTCTATCTTGTCTTCTATTGTCGGTTACATCAGGTTGTTTTTGTCATTCCAAATGATGTGACAGATGTAGGATGCTTTCCTGCCTACTGGTACTTCACAACATGTCTCGCACGACGAAGTACCCCCTTGTTGCTGACGTGGTCTCCACTTGGGATCTTCAATATTCTGCGATACAGCCACAGATCAAAGGTCTGCAGTTGGTTTATTTCTGAAGCCGATAATGACCATCCTTCGACACTATCAATTAGCACGTATCCCAAATAACACTTTACGACACGCCTACGAGTTCCGGATGGGAAGTCACGATTGCACGCAAAATATTTCAATTTCGGAAACATAGTTCTTGAGATGTAGAATCTCGATTTAATTTACGAGGGTGAGTCAATAAATAAGTCGCAAACACGTGAGTGCCTTATACCATTTGAAATTACGCGCGTAAGTTTTGGCAGCAGATGGCAGCATATATATGCTTGTCGTACGATATCTCGCAGGCACTCAGTCAGTCAGAGGTTGTTAGTACACGATGGCACATGTGTTGCATGACTGTACACGAGAAGAACAGAGTGCAGTTGAGCGTTTTTATGGGCCAAAGGACTGTCCACAGAAGAAGTGCATCGCGAAATGCATCCCGTCTATGGTGAAAACTGTTTCTCACTGAAAGCTGTGCTCAATTGGATCCAGAAGTTTAACCATGGAGGGAAAAGCATCAGAGAAGGGGAGCGCTTGGAACATCCACCGTACAGTCCTGACTTAGCCCCCAATGATTTTCTTCTGTTTGGGCCCCTAAGAATCATTTGGGTGGCCGTCATTTTGATACAGATGATGCCGTAATCTAGGAGGTCACACGTTGGCTGCGACAGCAAGCAAAGGACTTCTTTGCTGCTGGCTTTCAAGGACTTGTAAAGAGATGGGATAAGTGCGTGAATGTACAGGGTGAAATATGTGGAAAAGTGAAATAAATATCGGAAAGTTACTTTGATTATTTTTGCCTCAATTCAGTTTTGCGACTTATTTATTGACTCAGCCTCGTATAACTGTGGCATTTCTGAAAACCGCATGAAATTAGTTAATAGATCGTGAGAGGTATAACTTCCAGAGTCCCCGGAGATGTTTAATTTTCACACCACACATAGTCCTTTTATTTCCCTTACCGATATCTTCAACCCTTGAAGTCTCAAACAAAGTTTCCCTTCCGCTAAGATAAGAGTTAAGAAGACTGATTGTCAAGTTGTATTTCTCCATGAAATCAAAATTGTCAGCCTGTTTCGTCCTCCGAGTAATACACTGGTGCTCATTTCTTTCGAGGACTAAGCTAATTTCAGAGTCATTTACCATCGCTGAAGTAGTTGTATCCAAATATTTCGACTTTCAGCAGAGGAATCGAACCCTCGACAGTTAGGAAGACCTGGAATAAGTCATATAATTGTCTACATTTCACAAATGTTTATACCGGACAAGTTCTATTCACCCAAGTTCACATTAGACCAGTGGTTGCCCAAGGTTTCTAAAGTGATTCGGAATGATTGGCTCAGACTGATAAAAAGCTGGCTTTCTGATCTCTAGTTGGTGGATCCCATCCTGGCCAAGTTTGATAGTATTTGGAAGATATCATATACCTCAGCCTGGCTTTGGTAGATTTTCTTACATGAAAAGACTCATGTGGGACAAAATTCCGGCACCTGCACGTCTCGGAAAGTCATATAAGCAGTTAGAGAAACGTAAGATCTTTATTATTATTATTATTATTATTATTATTATTATTATTATTATTATTATTATTATTATTATTATTATTATTATTATTATTATTATTGTACCGGGCGGTACACCTCCATGCCGCGAATTCAAATATTGCTCCAGTTGAAACTTCTCTACAGGAGGAAGCCTGAACTTTAACAAACTGTATTAACTCAACGGTTTCTCGGAAGATGTCAATACTGTAAATTTGGTAATTTTGAAGTGTTCTGAACTGTGTCTATTTTGATTTGTGTTTGTTTGCTCCGTATCAAGAAGTTTGGACATTCTCTAACAGATGTCTCTACCAAAACTTTGATAACGCACTCTGGTGTAAAGGAATGAACTTTCTTGAAGAAATTTAGCATTCATAAGTTTTGTTTTTACTAAATTTTGTTCTGTGGTTTGTGGTTGGCAACAGTTACCCTTTCTTTCCGCCTGTTTTGAATTTAACCAATAACTAATTGTTGTAATTAATTTCTGACCAATAGTGTCTTTCTTTCTCGATGTTGATGTGTAACTTTTATCGATCCAATAAAATTGAGGGGCTGTGTCTACTCATTCTTGAAAGGTCTCGAATTCTCCACGAGGGTATAAAAACTGCTGATTTTCTTGTCTCGGGGCCACTTCAGTAACATCTCTCTTAGTGTGTGAATATGTAGCAGGGGGCGGGAAGCGCCTCTTTCTTCAAGCAGCAGTTCATCTACAAGGTAATGGCGTGTTAACGTCTTCATTTCTTGCTAGCTCAGCAGTTTAACTCTCGGAGAGGGTTCGAAACCTTTAGTATGTAACCTACCTTTTTAAAATGTAAATTCTTTTCTGTCTATCTATAAATTACAAATCTGTAAAGCGGGGATAGAGATTGCTTCACCCTCTCGAACTCCCCTTCATTTTTGAAAAAGGAGGTGACTACGTTTTCATAACCGTTCTTCTCTTCTTTAATATAGTAAAGTTTTCTCATACGTGTCACCTCCCTAGCTTGGGATTAGCCCCTGTATGATCGGCCTAGCGCCACATAGGTTTTAGACAAAACTTGGTGTAGGAGTGCAAGTTATCGCCTCCATTCATTTGGTATTTTGGGCCATTTTCTTAACCTGTTTTGTTTTCTTCATGCGAAGGCCCCGTAGGTTGGGTATTAATTACCCCTGTTTCCTTGTGTGCCTTAAGGGCAGATAGAAATGAAGTTTGTTGTAGCCTTTGATAGGCTTGTAAAATTGAGAGCTGGTCTGCTCTTTTCCTTAACATTGTAATTAGGTGCAAGTGCTCCTTGTACTTAGGGGTTTTCTGCCCTTTAGCAATTGTGGTTGTGAGCTGTGAGCTCAGAAATTAGACTTGGGGCTCGAAGCCCAAATCTTGTAACAAACTGTAAATTGTTAATTCGTTGATCTGCTACTTGGTACCTGTTATACTCTGTTAATTGTTGATTTTGAAAAGAAAATATAACCTTTGTTAAAGTTTTATATTAACTTTAATTCTGTAGTTGAGATCTATTCCAGCCCGCACCTTCTTTCACATCCAACTACCACGGATATCTCCGTAACAATTATTATTATGATTATTATTAAATGAATCAATAAGAATCCTTTCAATAAGAAAATTCAGCTCATTAGCACATTCTTATGTTATCAATGTGCGCCACAGAACTTATATTTTAATGTCTCACTTTTGCAAGAATTGAGCTGAAATGGTGCATTGCAAATGTCCTGCTTGCACGAAAAAAATAACACTGCTACACTTGCTGGCAGCGGTACATCTGTCGTGAGCTCCCTTTCAAATGGTAGAAAGAAAATCTGTAGAAGGAAGAGCGATGGCGTTAAAATTAGCGTCGCTTATTCAGGGTTATGGGTTATGGTGCAAAATTAAAGTTGGTTTATTCTTCATTGAACACACATGCATAATCGACGACGGTATGCAATACTAGACGACATTCATAAGTTTGTTCGTAAGTTTCATATATGTTTGCACAGTTTGTGCATACACCAACATAGGCGCTGGTGCTGTTATTTTTAGTTTGATACAAAATGGAAACCTCAAAGGAAGAACAATCGTTTAGTGTGGCGGAAATTTCACAAACATTGTTGTAACAGTGCAGAGACACATTGAAATACAATTTAACAAGCACCCACCGGCTAATAACGGTACATCACTTTGGGTGCAACAGTTTCAAACCACTGGAAGTGTGAGATCCGGGAATGTCACTCTCAGAAGACCAGCACTCGACTGTCTGAGCTACTCAACCGGGGAGTTCCAAAATTGGGAGCCCCTGGAATAATCAGCTAGGACAACAACAGCAGATATACCCAGAGAGAAAAAAATTTCTGTTCCACACAATAACTATCACATGTAAATTGAAATTTGTACGAGGAAAAGTAACTTTGAGTATTAAAGTAATGTTCAGTGCGCAGCGCTTCATCTTCACGTTTTCCATATTCTACTCATAGCCTGAGTTGAATTCACTAACATGTCACTTTGCGTGACACTTAAGCGTTAGTTGCACTTCAATAGTCAAATAGGCGGCGGGGGTCAAACCAGAGCCTTTGATCTCTGGCGTCCCACTTATGACTTAGGCGTACTCCAACATCTTAGCTGGTGAGTGCGGCAATTATCACGTAACGGAGATCGGACCTCATTCCCTTCATTCCACTTGCGCAATTAAACGTTCCCTGTGTACATAGATCAGATTACAAGTTCAAACAGGCCGATGTGTTACAGGAGATCATGTTAGTTCGTGAGGGAGGTGATGGGAATGCCAATATCCTTTGTGTTTTATCGTTGCTCATCAGGAACCTGTATATACAATATGATTCCAGAATTGAGTCCCATATAACAATCTGCGAAGCTTCCATGGCTCAGGTGGCAGTGCGTCGGTCACTCACCGTTGGCTTCCGTGGTTTAAATCCCGGCCATTCCATGTGAGATTTGTGTTTGGACAAAGCGGAAGCGGGACAGGTTTTTTTTCCGGGTACTCCAGTTTTCCATGTCATCTTTCATTCCAGTTGACTCTCCAATTTCGTTTCATCTGTCAGTCATTAATCACTGCCCCAGAGTAGTGTGACAGGCTTCGGCAGCCGGCACAGTTCCTATCCTAGCTACTAGATGGCTCTTTCATTCATTCCATTCCTGACCCCGTGGAATGACTGGAAACAGGGTACGCTTTTTCATTATGAAAATCTGCAAATATCTATTGTCGTTTCGGATGTATTAGTAAGTGGGAATGGTTGCATGCTGTCTGTCACTTAGAGCTTGAGAAACAATGGAAATAGAGCCTAGTCACGCGCGTATAGTGATACAGACTTTTGTGAAAACATTCGCTACTTCACACAGTACAACACTACTACCCACATTTAACTTCGCAACATTCATTTTTTAAAATCTAACAAAGATTCAATGTTTGGTACTAGTTTTTAATAATCCAATAACACACGTTACTGAGCTATTGATGAGGAAATGTTGTTCACCTAGGCCAGGGATGGCGAACCTATGCCACGCGTGTCACTACCTGACACGAGAACACGATTTCGGTGGCACACCGCATGAACATATTACCGTAATTTTTTCTGTACGTCTTGTACTATAGACTATACATATCTCGTGCATCCTAACGTCATAGTGTTTCAGGTTTAAGCAATAAATACTGAAATACCTAAATTCTTCTTCCATTCGGACGTGTATTATGGCAACAGTGCAACACTGATAGGTCCGGAAGCCAAGTGAAATACACGTCAGACGCGACGGACGAGCCATTCGCTGTTCTACATCGGTCGATTTGTGAAGTTTGGCATGTGTGTGGTTGCCGGCATCGCGTAATTATTCTTCGTGAGTAACTATTTATTGTTTTCAACTTTGTAAGACTAATACTCGTAGTTGCAAAGAGAATACCCCAATTTCGAGGTTAGGAGGAACTATTTCAAAACCTCATATCACACAGATGAGTGATATTAGGCCTATCAGTTTTTCGTGTGGTTAGATATTGACAATTTAGAAATGGACTTGACTGAAGTTCAAGAAAGCATTGCATGGGTAAACAAATTCGTACACCTGGGTGAAGCAATGGTGAAAATCGAGTGTGCTGTTGATGGTGAATATTCTCTCAGAAACCGGAGAACATAATACTTGAACAGTGGAACAGCCTGCCACAAATGTTTTCGGCCATGAATAAATTTGCTAGTTATCTTGTTTGGGTCAGCATACGCCTGCGAGCAGCGTTTTCTACAATGAAATGAAATGGCGTATGGCTTTTAGTGCCGGGAGTGTCCGAGGACATGTTCGGCTCGCCAGGTGCAGGTCTTTTGATTTGACTCCCGTAAGCGACCTGCGCGTCATGGTGAGGATGAAATGATGATGAAGACGACACATACACCCAGCCCCCGTGCCAGCGAAATTAACCAATTATGGTTAAAATTCCCGACCCTGCCGGGAATAGAACCCGGGACCCCTGTGACCAAAGGCCAGCACGCTAACCACTTAGCCATGGAGCCGGACTTTTCTACAAAGAACGTTGTGAAGTCAACAGTTAGAAATCGTTTTGCTTCAGATCTAAGTGCTTCTCGTATGTTATTGAAGACAAGAAGAGAAACTAACGTGAATGACATGCCTACTAAGTAGTTTTGCAGTACTGGCAAAATACGACCAGGAAACATGCAATAATATGTATTGTTTTAAATGTATATATGTATAAGTAATAAAATATTATGAAACACAATTTTGATGATAAATATAATGCTTGTTGTTTTAAGGGGCCTAACATCGAGGGTCATCGGCCCCTAATGGGAAACACAAGTTTAAATTAGGGATGGAAGTCGGTGGTGATGGTGGTGGTTGGGGGAAGGTGGCCATTACAAACGAAAATAACAATTGGCACAGTAGACAGTTAAGAATAATAAACCAGACTTCAAATGGCACACTAGTTGGAAAAGGTTCGCCATCCCTGACGTAGGCAGTACTTGCGCGGAGCCACTTCTAGCTCGTTAACAGCGCCCCCGTATTCTGACGTTTCGTGAATAGAAGTACTGTAACAAATTCGTTTAATAGAACATGGCCATGATTAATTAAAGCAAAAAAGTATTCGTGTAGACATGATAGTACGGGCCGTGAAAGCATCAATGGCAACAAAAAGTCTCCTTCGTGTTCGTTATTTGCTCTCAGTACAAACTACATTCAAAATAAATCATTTACCGAGTAAGTTGGTCATGCGGTTAGGGGCGTGGAGCTGTGAGATTGCATCCGGGAGATAGTGGGTTCGAGCCCCACTGTCGGCAGCCCTGAAGATGGTTTTCCGTGGTTTCCTCTTTTCACACCAGGCAAATACCGGGGCTGTATCTTAATATTACGGCCAAGGCCACTTCCTTTCCACTCCGAGCCCTTTCCTATCCCATCGACGCCATAAGACCCATCTGTGTCGCTGGGACGTAAAAAAAGGGAGAATCCCTCAGTTCAGAATTAACATCCCTTGACTTCTCGTGGATTCATGTACGAAGAAGGCACCCTAAAACTTGACTCGCCTGTTGAGAAACAAACATTTTACACAGGGTCCTTAGTTCTGGATAGTTTTACGTGAATGTTGGTATTATAACCATAACCATGGGACGTCAAGTTATTCGTGGAATCCGAACAACACGGGCGTATTTCGATTTTAGAAGTCCTACATGCGGGATTCGAACTGTGCTTCCTTGGTGAGAACTCATTAACTACGCAACCCCTCTCCCTCCCACTCCCGGTTATCACACTCCAAATAAAGAAGGAACATTCGAAATTGGGATATCATCAAATACACCATAAATGAAGGTAAAGGCCACCTGCCTTTCAGGACAGGAAGAGATTTTCTTTTTTTCTAACTGCTTTACGTCGCACTGAAACAGTTAGATCTTATGGCGATGTTGGGATAGGAAAGGGCTAGGAGTGGGATGGAAGCGGCCGTAGCCTTGATTAAGGTACAGCCCCAGCATTTTCCTGCTGTGAAATGAGAAACCAGGGAAAGCCATACTCAAGGCTGCCGACAGTGGGGTACGAACCCACTCTCTCCCGAATGTAAGCTTACAGCTCTGCGCCCTTAACCGCACGTCCAACTTCCTCGGTGAAATTGCAAGTCTCTTTTAAACATGGCGACATGGCTCAGCTGGCAGTGTATTGGTCTTCCAGTTTATTTCACCCTTGGTTGTTGATTCGAATCTTATTCCGGGTGTGGGTGTATGTGCCATCGTTCGGCGTGTGAAATTGCTTCTCGATTCATAGTGAAATTTTACTTAAACAAATAATTGCTTAAATAATCAATGATGTAACTCTTCACAGGATCTGCATGACTGACTCAGGATACTGGGTTTTACGTCACTGTATCCGCTTTTACGGTTTACAGAAACACCGAGGTGCCGGAATTTTGTTCTGCAGTTCTTTTACGTGCCAGTAAATCTATCGAGATGAGACATGTCAATAATTATGTTAATAATTAAAGAAAATAAACGAAGGAATTAGCAGATAAATAACAAGGTTTGTACAAACAGCTTTTTAAAAATAATTCCTAGTTCCAGCTGGTTAAAATGGAATAAAATTGTATTGTTTACTCCACAAATTGGGGGGGGGGGAAGAGGGCGACTGTCCCTTCTAGTCCTAACCCCTAATCACCGCTACTGTTTGTAGACACGCCAAAGATGCAGTAAATGAAATCTAATAACTTATTAATTTATACACGTGTAGAAATTCAACTCGATAGAAGTGTTGATTGTATGGAACAAAAACTAATACTGTTCGGCGGAATATGTGTGTAGAAGGCGTACGTCTGTTTGGACCTTCTGTTGCACTCCAACCAGGTTGTCCAGCTTCCGCTGTGAAAATCAGTTGGTAGATATCCCATTCATCATTTGTGCATGCGGGGCATTTATAAGTAGAAAGTACGGAGTTCGAGAGCCACCTGGTATGTCTCTGTTATCTGGAAGACTGCCCTAAATGAAGATCATTGATGATTTAATTGATCGTTAATTATGCATGCTCCTTCCACTTCGACATTTAATTTCCGTGTCATAACTCTGATTCATGTTTCACAGCTTCCGTTCAGGTTCTATCGCAACAGATCACTTTGCACAACCAAGTAATTTGATCATTTTTGTGATACTTGTAACAACACACAATAAACAGTATATTTGTGGAGTTGTCCCCTAATCTACGAGTAAAAATTGCATATAGTCGTTCTTCCTGTGCAAGTTTGGCTCGTTTTACTTTGTTGACATTTGTAACATCGACCTTAAGTTCTAACGGAGTTATACAGGCTACGAATGTATCTTCATGAAAGGTTGGAAAGGGAGTGGCCGTGGCCTTAATTAAGGTACAGCCTCAGCATTTGTGTGGTGTGAAAAAGAGAAACCATGTAAAGCCATCTTCCGGTCTGCCTACGGTGGGATTCGCGAGGTTCAAATAACTCTCATCGTACTTATACGGAAATGTCTTCACACTGCGCTTACTGGCAGAGAGTTCACTCTCCTAATTTCATCCTCACAACAACTCTTATTGTCTACTGAAGATCCGCCAATTTGTAAAAATACGACAAGGAATAGCTTTATAACCAATTGACTTAAATTAAAGCTTTAACCGAACACCATCCAATTGATTTAATGACCAAACACCACGAAAAATAGACGGCTATTCACATTCAAGTACAACGTAACGTGGAAGTTCGATAAGTTTCTAGAACGATTCCGAAATTTAGGTACAGAACGCTATCTAGTAGAGGCTCTAACAAAGTCAGTTACTAGCTGAGGCACTGGCCTGCATGAAGACTACCAGATATCGTACTATATTATGTTCCTTTGGGAACTGAAGGAAAATATGAAAATAGCGTAGTAATCTGCCATGCCCCGCTGAGGAAATCGTGGCTCCTCAGGGTGTAACATAAGCTAACTTTAGTAACCACTGGACTCAGAGAAAGTTTTTTGTGAAGGGAATTTGTTCCACACCCACTACTCTACGTCATGGGTAGACCTGTTCGTTGCTATATCCAGGAAACATCGGTAAGGACGTTTCGTAAGTTTATAATATCGAGTAGGTCAGATTTTACGAGACTGCTAGTTAAAGGAAACTTTATGACTGGAGTAGAGTGACCAGAGGTCAAACAAATAAATGTTCTTATTCCACCCACAACATTGATTTCTGGCTCTAAAACGTGTTCAGTCTGGTTTCTATGCAAAAGAGGGTGTGAAGTACTGACATTTACAACTGTAAGGTGTTAGTTGCTCGTTAAAAGTGCGAATGGGCCAGTAAAGTAGAGAAAGGAGGCGGAGGCAATGAGCTGCCCACAATGAAGATAGCAGCGGTGACACACTGCACAATGGAGGTCGCGGCCTTTCGACCCAATGTTTGCTAGAACAGATCAACACGTATAAATTGTTCCCTTGCGTGGAGGTAATACGACTTCATTCGACCGGTAAGCTACTGACCTACAATAACCTGGATGGGATACACTCAACAACAGTTGGCGGAGCCCTATAAGACAGCTGACTTCAGTTCTTTTAAAAGTTCTCTCATCATTCGTTCGTTCCTTTGATCTTTTTTTCTTTTTGTTTGTTTGTTAACTCACCAGTTTGGAGGATACCTGGATACCCAAGCCATTCGATACGTCATTACAGAGGGATCACGGGAACTAGCGGCTGCATTACTGTACATTACAAGCATAGCAGATTCTCGTCATTATGGAGACAAAGATACTCCCAAGGATCTCCAGTATGGCAGTTCTTGATAAGTAAAGAAGCCCAAGAAGCCTATATCATGTCTACAGTAACGAAGTAAACCTACATGCGATCATGAAAAGGTAATGAAAAGCAGTCTACGCTGAAAGAGGTACAAGGTGACAATGCATTAGGTCTGAGGAACCTGCCATCACACAGGACAAACGGTGAAAGAAATAATAATAATAATAATAATAATAATAATAATAATAATAATAATAATAATTTCGTGTGGCTATTTCTAGCCGAGTGCAGCCCTTGTAAGGCAGACCCTCCGATGAGGGTGGGCGGCATCTGCCATGTGTAGGTAACTGCGTGTTATTGTGATGCAGGATAGTCTTTTGTGTGGTGTGTGAGTTGCAGGGATGTTGGGGACAGCACAAACACCCAGCCCCCGGGCCAAGGGAATTAACCAATGAAGGTTAAAATCCCCGACCCGGCCGGGAATCGAACCCGGGACCCTCTGAACCGAAGACCAGTACGCTGACAATTCAGCCAACGAGTCGGACATAATAATAATAATAATAATAATAATAATAATAATAATAATAATAATAATAATAATAATAATAATAATAATAATAATAATAATAATAATAATAATAATTGTTAGGAAGATTCCGTGGTTTAGAGGGAGGTGAAAGAAGGTGCTGGTTGGAATGGGTCTGTCTATGATATCAAAGATTAACTTAAACCTTTAAAAAAATAAAGGTTATATTTCTTTTCAGAAAATCAAACCTAGCAACAGTGTATCAGATACAATGACAATTTTGATATAAAATAGAAAACCCCAAAATAGGGAATTTAACACTTTTGGGCTTCAAGCCCCTAATTTACAACTTTACAATGTCGCCAATACAGCGTTTACTTCGACACCAGATTCCAGAACACTTTGCTCCAACCGTTACAATTAAGGCCTTCCAAAGGCCCCACACAATATTACATTAATACCAGAAAGAGTTTACAAGCTCTCCGAATTCAACAAAGGAGACTGGCTCCCGATTTCTACAGCCTACTCAAGGCAAAAATACACAAAAATCTTATAATTTCTGGCCTCTCTAGGCCCAAACTACAATTTACAATTTTTGTACACAGGGGTATCTATTACCCAAACTACTGGGCCTTCGTGGAAAGAAGAACAGGTTAAATTACTGGCCCAAACACAAAATGTATGGAGGCGTACACTTGCATTCGTAGAAAACAAAGTATAAAATCCTAATTGGGCTCGCGGCCTGATGATACAGAGGCCAATCCCAAGCTACTGAGGTGACTAGAATGAAAGGTTAATTTAATGCTTTACAGAACGAGAAACAATTACAAAATCGTAGTCACCTCGACATAAATTGAAGGGGAACTTAAGAGAGTAATGCACTCTCTATCCCCGATTTACAGTTTAAGATATTATGAAATTTTACATGAAAATGAGAAGCTTATATTTTAAAGATCAAACGGTTACGTAGTTAAAGTTTAGAACCTTCCCCTCGGATAAGTTGGCGGAGATAGCTACAGAGACAGAAAACGGGTGGCCATTACCTGGGCTGCTGTACTGCCTGCCGAAGAATGAGGCGCCCCGCCTCCTGTCATAACACACTCTCTCTCAAAAATTCGGCGATCAATAAGAAAAGCTGCAGCTTATATACCCGAGGGGATTGTTTGAGAAGGCTCTGGACTAAATCCGGATACACTCTCTCATTTTTATTGCAGAATTCAGAAGGTACAAGAAGCCTATCATTGGCTGAAAAAATAATTATAGAAAATTTCTGATTGGCCAGATTCAAAAGCTGGCGGAATGAGAAGAAAGTGTTGAAAACCTCGAAATATTGAAATAAATGAAAATTAGTTTAGTTGTGAAAACCTATGAACACAAAACTTCTTTAAATCACTAGTTCTTCCACCTTGCACCAGAGTGAATGACCTCAGTTTTTTTTTTTGTAAGGACATCTATGGAGAAATGTTCAGACTACTTGCTGTACACCAAAACAAAACAAAACAAAACAAATAAATCCAATCAGTTTAGGCAACTTCAAAATAATACAGTACTCTTTTATTTATGAGTGACATCTTCTGATTAATATCCCAACTTCATTCATTTGTGGTTTCACGTTTGTTTGATAGATAGAGTTCCTTAAGGCGCTTTTCTTAAATGTGCGGGGTTGAGGTGTACCTCCCCCAGGTACAATAATAATAATAATAATAATAATAATAATAATAATAATAATAATAATAATAATAATAATAATAATAATAATAATAATAATAATAAATCTCGTTATGTTAACTCGGATCTCCAGATAACCCTGATCGTTTTAGAGGAACAAATAAGCAAATGTAGGTTAAAAATTCTTACACGATAACCACAGAGAGCTAAAATTCTCTAGTTGTGCAGTAGTGCCCTGTGCACTGTTATGTGTTCTGAGCATAAGTACCAGTCTACATGAAAGAAGAGCTCCATTTCCACACTTTCTTCTTGCCAGTATCTTTACTTCTCATTATCGTCGGCAGGTTTTCGGAGATTGTCGGGTGTGAAACAGCTAGGACTGGGAGGGACTGTAGCCTGAATCTCCTGAAGTCTGGCATCCCTTTAAAAGAATATACTAGTTGAACAATTCGAATCTGCAGCAAAAGTTAACAATGTCCAGTCGTTGGTATTCCTGTAGTTGAGAAATTCACTTATGTTGATGTGGTATGATAGTCACTTAACTATCCCTCAAATGTATGTATAATAATAAAAGGAAGTGCTTGTCTGTCTTTGTGTCTGTGTGTCTGTGCATGATGCCCAGCAAAATCTACAGCACGCAGAGGTCTGAAATTTTGAACATAGGTAGAAGGAAGGGAGTCCGAATGCACCTCGAAGCCGGAATTTTCATTTCCCTTTCGTTGGTGAGTTATGAACGAAAAACCATCAGAAAACGTGTATTGGGATATGACAATCCAACGTGCTGTCACCACGATTAAATGCATAGAGTCGCTGTTGCTAGGCACCGTACATAATATAGGTACAGAACACAATCCAAGGAGCCATTTTACGTAGGAAGCCGTTTTTGGTCTTATATGGTGTGAGGGCATATGACGCTGTTGATGGTGATACGTCCGTCGGATCGGGACGTAAAGTCTTGAGCTATTCGAGAGGAGTGGGCTATGTGCCGGCACCGGATTTCATTCTCTTACTATCGTATATAATATTATTCATTTCATCTCTTTAAACAAGCGACTTTTAAAAATTTTAGAGCGGACGATTGTGACACAAATTATCCTTCTTATGAATAAGAATCCTGCACTCTGCAATGAACACGACTCTGAAATTGTTGACTAATATTGTTGAAGCCATTCTCATGATTGGGCATGCCGCGAGCGAAGTAATATTCATTCCTCGGATTCGAATAATTTCTTCGGATATACAGTTTAAGTTTAGATGTCTGCAGTGTTCAAAATAAACTTTCTCTACGGAACGCAGATAACTAAAGATGTGTTTTAACAACGACATGGAAAATAGGTAAACGAAAGCTTATTCTCTGAATCTACCGTAGACAGGACCTGGAGAAGTTTCTGTGTTCTCCATATGGTCTTCGAGAAAGAGTAAAATGTGAAAATGATGCATAAATAACGGTATGTTAAATATATAAAGGTCTCACAAACGTAACAACGTTGGGGGTCGGATCAGGTATTAGAGATGAGTATTTATACCATATGTTCGGGGACCTATGAAAATTAAAAATTTGGCTAGGTCTTGCAAGCCAAATACTGTCGGGCTCGGATGAATACAAGCGTTGACTAAGTAAGGTCCGATATAAATATGAATGTGGTGAAGCTGGTAGAAGTACATGGAAGGAATGTCAGACATGGCTAGGGGTCCCGTGGTCTCAAGTTTAGTCCCTAGGTTTACCCCTTTTAGTCCCTCTTACGACAGGCAGGGGGTACCGTACACATATCCTGCGTTACAACCAACGGGCACAGGTTGCTGCACAGGTACTGTTAGAAGATAACAGATATTGCAGCTACAGTATATGTAACGAAAAGCATAACACCTAATAAACTACACCAAGAAGAAAATTCACAAATTATAGTACAATTTAAAAAGCTGTGGTATCTCTGTCTACATGTGTGTGAATTTCTCATTGAACTGTTCTATGTGTTATTACGGAACCACAACAGTGAACCAGATGGAGACAGGCAAAATGGCGGGTAACCCGTTTCTCATAAACTGGACTGGGAATGAAATGAAACGTGTGTTCCTGTAGTGCATGATTTTAATGTAAGTATATAATGATTATCCTTCATAATTCTTCTCACAACCAAACAAATGCCAGCCAGATTCAATTCGCTCATTTCATTACAGGATTACTAACTCATTGAACAGATAATGCGGCTAAATATCACGATAAGAATATCAAGGCAACGAAGTGGTAGCCTCCGTAATGGTTATAGGCAACAATTAGTTCGCTGAGCTTCAACCAGGGCGCAGTTTTGAGTACGTTTAGCAGTCTATATCTTTCATGTCCTTGTGTTTTCATCACAATCCAACGCTCCGTGACCACGATTAATAGTACACATTCATAGTCGCTAGAAAACCTGTTTCCTGTTATTGACATGCATTAAATCTTCGTCGTACACGTAAATATTTGTTTTCATTATTTATATCAATTTTCATCTGCCTGATGTCATTTCTTGACGGATACAGTACTTTTGCATCCATCTCTTGGCACAGGCCGGAGTAAAGTGTAGCTTCCACCGAAGTCCCAGTCAACATCCATGACTGTGACAATATGGAAGTTGCTGGGGTATGGGTAGTGCTGAGTAATGACATTCAGAGCATGACTAGTGCATCTGAGTGTTATGAAAGGTGCTGCTCATAGGGTCAGTCGTGCTGCAATAGTACTTTCTGACCCAGTGAGGAAAGCAACGGCAAACTACCTGACGCCTCATCTTGCCTAGTACGCCTCATTTTTGGTGCTGCCATTGGTTTTTGGGGTTTCCTTATAACCGCATAACCTTTGGTGGTGCTATTTGAGGATCCAACCAACCTCTGGGCTGATGACCTAACAGACAAACATCACTTTTCATCGTTTTAACTACATATATATTGAATATATACTCGATATTCATTTCATTCCTTTCCTATCTTTTTGTTCCAACGCGGCTGCAAATTAACACTTGGAATTGCGTGTAAGGTTATTGACTTATAGTTTCGTATATGACAAAGATGCCGCAGCCTCCTCGGAAAAAGAAATCTGTACGAAATCGACAACGAGAACACAGAGAAACACAAAAAGGAAGAATAGAAGTGGAATCCACCCCTTAAAGAGAAGCAAGACAAATAGAAGACAGAAGAAGACATGAAAGAAGAAGAGTAGCGGAATCCACCGCTGAAAAGAGAAGCAAGACAACAGCAGAGCAGAGAAAGAGAACAAAGAAGAAGAGATTCGGAATCCACCCCTGAAGGAGAAGCAAGATAAGTAGAAGACAGAAGAAGACATGAAACAAGAAGAGAAGTGGAATCCACCCCTGCAAGAGAAGCAAGACAACAGCAGAGGATAGAATGAGAACAAAGAAGAAGAGAATCGGAATCCACCCCTGAAAGAGAAGCAAGACAAATAGAAGTCAGAAGAAGACATGAAAGAATAAGAGAAGCTGAAGCAATACCAGAAAGAGAATCCAGACTACAGCAAGTTAGAATTGCTTCAACTACTTCAACTACTGGAGAAATTCAGAGAATGCAGCTTTCGATTACCACCCATCAGCTGATTATGCCTCCAATACTTTGTGTCACATCGGATCAATGTCTATAACATGCCAACACCGTGAAGCAAGGAAGTGGAAAGGTGCATCTGATGTGTTAATTAATCCTCCCGAGGCCCTACGTACGTTTCTAACTGGCGATTGCATCGAGGCTAAACATTTCCTGCAAAATAGCAGACGCTAGAACTCATGCTTCCAGATGACCTATTTCGGTACCACCAGAGAAATTAGAGAAGCAGGATTCATGCCGACTATCAAGGTTCAAGGCCAAGTATATTTTCGGATCGGAAGTCTACGGAGCCTACCGAATAAAGACCCTAAATTCCTGCAAGTATATTTTATAGGGGGCAGTACACTGCAAGCAGAGCAGCGTTGCAGGAATGTACCACAAACGAGAAAAGATATAGTAATTCAGTTGCAGGACATGCTGAACCGTGAAAACTCCTACGACAGTAGCTTCAAATCGGCTATGGAAAAGATGAGTCTTGAATTCAATCTGGTTATCTTAGCAAACAAAACCCCACGCTCGATCGTGACGCTCAGTCCAGTGCCATCTGATATCGGTATGTAAGGTCGGAGAATAAGGAACTACAGTCTAAGCTATAAATAATTTTGTAAGACGCCCTGATATCACAGAGTCTAAAGAAAACTAAATGTGAAGGCCTACAATATAGAAAGCTCAAAACTGATCAACAATAACATTACATTGACCATTGTTTTTTGTGATGTGCTTTGTCTTCTTTTACCACTCATCTCCGATAGATAGGATTACTGCTGCGTACTGAGTATTTTTTTTAATTTACCTTACGTCGCACCGACACAGTTAGGTCTTATGGCGACGATGGGATAGGAAAGGGCTATGAGTGTGAAGGAAGCGGCCTTCGCCTTAGTTAAAGTATAGCCCTAGCATTTGCCTGATGTGAAAATGGGAAACGACGGAATAACACCTTCAGGGCTGCCGACAGTGGGGTTCGATTCCACTATCTCCCGGATGCAAGCTCATAGCCGCGTGCCCCTAACCGCACGGCCAACTCGCCCGGTCGTACCGAGTGTAACAGTCTGCCTAAATATCGGCGGGAAGTAGCTGGGGAGTTAGATAACTTTCTTCTTTATCATGCCATTCCCTTGTTTCATAAATTTTCCGTTACTACTGATACCGTGCGTAACACACTGGTTCACCATTACAAGATACTAGAATCATTCCGTATTGACGGTTTTCACTTTACAAAGGTGAAAAATGAGAGTATCCTCCTAATTCAATACAATAAATATTCCGTCATTAGACGGAGTAAACAAATTCAAACATGTTTCGGCTCGTTTGAGCCATCTTCAGTGAAAAATTAGGGGAATTTGAAATAATTTACATAATATAAGTTGAAAAAATGCTTAAAACGTAATGAAGGAGGAAATGGAAAAACAAACAAAAGAGAGTCTAGACGGAAACAAAATTAGCAACAAATATACAATATTTACACCAATATGTGGAGCAAAAAACAACTCACTGCGACAAAATTCAGTGAAAAGGTGTTAATTTAAAATAATAATTGAAACTAAAAACTGTGTTAACCTAAGAAAACAAAGGAATGAAAAAACAAATGATGCAGACGTAAATGAACAATAGTAGCACATGGTGAGGTTGTGGACCTCATAGTTTACAAAATATTGTTTAGTAACAATAACAAAACAGGTTGAAATCACTGTCGAAAATCATCCTTGTAGAAAACCCATCACATTAAATTGATCAGTAGGGGAGCGGTGTGCCATATCATATATGCCCCAAAACATCAATTATATAATATGTTGTAATATTTTGCAGTTCATATTCGAAGGGAGTCATGATGCGACCTAGAAGTTGCGTAATGCAGTATTCCGTCATCGGGTGACATCAGTAATAGCTTCTTATCTAAGCATAGCAACAGTGAAAATGTCGAGTACTCCGTATGAGTCACTCGGGGATGCACGAGAGTGTTTGAGAGCGGCCGATTATAAAAGAACCAATTACAGCCCTGGAAGCGATATGGCAGAATGAAGGGATTTACAAAACAAATTAAGTCAGTCTTACCAACTTCTAAATTTACAGTGCTGTACTACTCTTTATTTTATCAGGCAATTTGTTATAAAGCTAGACTCCACGGTTTAAATATAAAATAGAAGCCAGTTAAACATTAAAAGAACTACCTGTAGACAGTTGCAATACTTAATTTGAATTAATAAAGTAATCAACATATTTTTATTGAATCAGCGCTTTGCAGAGTAGTGGGTGAGCAGCAACGTCATCGCGTCAGTGGAATCCCCTAAGACATGACTAATACCGGGAGCTTGGTGTATATAGTAGCCTCTGAACTTGGAAAGTCACTCTGCTTTTGAAGTGTGAACCGCGCGGGTCGGTGTTTTTGATATTAAGCCAGTGGTATAGGAAAGTAACTTTTTTTAAGTGACCAGTTTGAACATATGAGTAGTAAATTTGTGAAGCTGAAACGTTTTCCTTTCTGAAAATATGCATTACATGAATGCAAGTGATAGATTGCAGTTACGAGTGTGCATAGTATATTAACAGAGCAATTACCTTTGCTATATAAATATATCAGGTATCACGTATGTCAAAGTGCGGTGGTGACACGGGATTATATCAATAAAACGATAGTTACTGTCGAAATTTCCGTACCCGTGTATGCGTAATTTGCATACGATTTGTGCAAATACTGTGTCCGGTACGCGTTCGGTTTCGCGAAGAACTTGTACGAACCGTCGTCATCGTATCGGTACAATTAAATGGTGTGTGCGAAGCACTATTACATAATGATGAAGAGAGAAGAAGAGACTTGCAGAGTATTTGATAACGCCATGCAGTTTGGTGCAATAATGGCGTAATTTGCTGGACGCTGTGGCCTGGAATCATGAAGAAACTGAGACGCTACCAGTTAAGTTCATTTTTAATTATAGGCATGCTTAGATAGAAGGAATTAGGCTAATTCGATCCCAGTGTAATGTAATGTAAATGTAAATGTCAGTCTTGTTGTGACTGAGCTATGTTGTATTTTTATAGATTAGTGTCATGTTTCAGGGAAATGCATGTTTGGAACCCTGATTTTTATATTTTACTTTATTACCTTTTTATTAGATGGGAAAGAGGGAAATGATTAGGTGTAGATGAGGATATATATGTCTAAAGGTAACTGTGTATTCCATTTTGGTACAAGATGTAGACTCTTTTAGTATGAAGGCTACACAGCCTAAAGTTTGGTCTGGGAATAAAATTTAGCAAGGTATTTTTTTTCCTGCATGTAGCACGTTTATAGGAATACATGGCAGTGATGACCAACGTATACGTGCACCGTCGAACTAATATCTTCTAGATCCGCAGAGAGAACTAGCTAATTGGTATTGAGTTATGTTTTTACGAGAAAAAGGCAAGATTAGCCTGTAACTGAGATTACTATATGTGAATATCGGAAAGATATAATGGTGTCAGCTGCATGGAAAAAGAGAGGTTTGATTTGCCTCAAGTGTTTATTATGATTGTGAGAATCGAACTCACGGACCCCAAAGTGTTAGGCCAGATGTGTTGAGTATCATATCTGCAAGCCGTGTTATATTGGAATATGTAGTTAAGGCCATAGGAATGTGTATGGGTCCCATTGTTTGAGTTTGAGGCCTTGTATTAATTAAATGAACAGAGAAGTGAATGGCAGCGTAATTTATGTTTTCAAACATATTAGAATTTCTCAGGCAAGATTTACCAAACCAATTAGTTAGAGTCTTTTCTGGCGAAGTAAGATGTTTCATAGCAGGCGCATAGAAGTGTTCCGTGATTTATATTACAGCGTGCTAGTGAAAGATCAACAGACGGAAGGCTGAGCCTGGAGTTCGGCGTTCTTTTTATATGAAGGAGTCTAGTATCTTATTGTTTATATTTCAGATATTGAATACACAGATGATATTATTTTTTTTTATTGCATGTCATTACAGGTTTCTCCGAGAGTGTTTTTTTGTATTAATTTGTGTTACTTGGATTGTTGTTGATTATGTCATGGCCAGCGTTGAAAAAGATTTGTTCTTAAATATGAGTCCGAAACTCATTCTATTGGGAAGCAGGCTTCTAAGCCATCCAATTTATAACAGAACGGTCTGTTAAGTAAATTCAGTGTAGATGTAAGCTAAGGTCCCTGAAATATTGATTTGATGAAAAGTGATGTATATATATAGTTTTATTATGGATCGGATTTAGCATAATTTTATTCTGTCGCGGTATGTCCTGTAATTATAATTTAAATGATATCCGTCAGGATGCGTTAAAATGAATTTAACTGCGTAGGTCGAAGCGAAGTGTGAATTTCTTCCCCAGGTCGTTGCGTTGATTTTGTAAATGTTTTCATTTTGAAACGGGACATTGCCCGTCCTTTGTAATTTGTTGTAAATTTATGTTAATTATGTGCTCGGCACATATTACATATTTTTTGGCATTTATTTGAGCCATATTTTAATTATTTTTTGTTTATCTCGAATTTCAATAATGTTTATTAGTTAATAAATCCATCTTACCCCTTTATTTTGTATTTTATTTCGGAAATATGATACTGTTTCCCGTTCATATACCCATGGTATTTATTTTATCCTGAGATTTTTAATTTATTTTAGCCCGATCAATTTTTAAGAACCGAACACGCAGCTCTCCGATTGGCGCCGGTGGACTGTATTTCAGACGGGAACGGTACATATTTATCTTAATGGCGCCCAACGTGGGGCGGATTATCATGTTGATTGGGTAAGCTCCATAGCCAGGATAGCGCATTGTTGTCGCCCATTATCATTGCTATGTCCGGATATTATTATTCAGGAACGGAGTAGTATATTATTTAAATTTGTATTGTTAACCCTGAATGTGCGACTTAATATTTAATGTAGGCAGACGTTATATATTTTTGTTAAGGCTATTATATGGATATTGAAACCACAAATAGTGAAAAACGTCGCACCTATTTGGAGCCAACAGAATGATGCTCTTCGCACACATAGCAAGTTGTTATATAGGCTTTTATAGGATTTTGGAATTCGAAATTTTGGGAATGTCCATAATGGATACCTGAGCTTTAATATTTATAAATTTAGATAGGTAGAGATAATTTCGAATGGGCGGATGATAGATGATGAAGTCTGAGATTCTTATTCGATACCCAGACGGAGTCATGTGAACTGGCAACCTAACGTAGTAGACAGTTGAGTCTAAGGTCCTGTGTTCAATATTACTAGTTGGTATGAGAATACAAGAAGTCAAAATATATTTAGAAAAAATTAGTAATTACTGAATATATTAAATTACGTTGGGAAAATATCGGCATTTATATTTTTTATATGGTAGATATCGGGCATAGAATATGATAGCCGATGAGAAAGGCATGTCAAATATTGAATGATTCCATTGGAATTCGTGAACAATAAAATGATTTCACGTGAGGCAGATGCTGTTATATCCTTCAGATATAATTGATCGTAGACATAGCCTGAATAATTTGTTTGTATAGCAAATTTTAAATAGCCAGTGCGTTGGTAGTTTTGTTATTTAGATTCAGTCAGGGACACGAGATAGCCTCAATCTCGGATGGAAAGGATAACTATAGTGGCATTGTTATTGAAGGTTGAAGGTGTATGGACCATTGTAACGGGAAATATCATCCTTTAGCTGGAGATAATATGCAAATATAGTTAAGCATTGTTGTCTAATGCATAGTTTTGAGCCCATATTAGGAAAAGCCTATATTTATTTAAAATATTTCGGGCTATGGATTAAATTATTTTTCTTAATACTTGAATACGCGTGGATTTTATTTTGATTACGCGTGATGAAAACATTATTGACATTCGGTAGGTAGTTTCTGCATGGCGTATTGTGAAGCCATATTGTTTGTTTTCCTTGAGTAACGTAAATCGCAGAAACTGATGAAATTAATCTATAAACCTGGGGAACACACTTAAAGTTTTCGGAAGTGATTCTAGGCCGCGTAGTCGTATTTGATTTGGTATTATGGCAGTAACCTTAGCTGACCTGTTGGCTAAGATGGACTTGGCGGAGAAAGCAGCGGAAAAACGTGAACAGGAGCGTATGCAGCAGATTACGGAGAAAATAGACTTGGTGTCTGCGGAAGCGGAAAAACGTGAAAGGGAGCGTAATCAGGAAAACCTGGCTAATATCATGGAAACAATTGAGTTAGCAGCGGTTGAAGATGAAAAACGTGAACAGGAGCGTATGCGGCAGATTACGGAGAAAATAGACTTGGTGACTGCGGAAGCGATAAATCGCGAACTTAAAAACATTAATGAACTTTCTGGTAAAATAGTACAGGGGAATTGTAAACTGGAGGAAAAGATTGATCATGTTCAAAAGTGCTGTCAGGAAGGGATGATACGTTTAGAGAAGCGTATGGATGATATAGAGAATAGAAATGAGGAACAGGTAGATCGGATTAGAAAAACCGTTGAGGAGTTAACTGGCAAAATAACAGATGGAGCCGTAAAGACTGAAAAGCAATTGGAGGAAATGACAAATAGCTTAGAGGTGGCGCGAACTGAGATAGGCAAGAATCGAAGCGCGATCGACCACTTAAGCGAGGCTACAGAAGAAAGATTTTCTAATATTACGGAGGAAATTAGTGCCCAGATAGCCGAAGTACAACGGAAGAATGCGGATCAGTTGGAAGCGAAGTTAGGTGAAAAACAACGGGAAACTGAGTCGAAGATGAGGACGATGGAAAAGGAATTGAGAAAAGAGGTTGTAGATCAAATTGCAGGCAAGGGTGAAGAGATCAATAAGATGATTTTAGTAGATAGAGAGAATGCTAGAGTCAATATACAAGAAGTAGGTGCAAATATTGAGGCATGGGCTGAATCTTCGCAGAAGAATACGAATAAGTTGATATCTGTGGAAAAGGAAGTACAATATTTGAAGGATAAAATAGAATTACTTGATCTAAGAACAAATAAGGAGATGGATAAACTGAAGTGTTCAATGCAGAATGATAGTATTGAAAGAGAAGCGAGTCAAGCTAGTGAACCAGCTCTACTTAGCGATCTGTTAAATTTACCAAGACCGGAAGAAAAATCAACTACGCCAAGAGAGACGAATGGAGGCCAAATTTATAACATATTTCGTACATCTTCAGAAGATAAACCCCGTAAATTTAGTGGACTAGATGATAGAACACCAAGGGCATTTCTTCGAGAGATAGAAGATTATATGACAGATGCGAAGGTACCAGCTGATAGAAGATTACGTACAATTAGCAAATTCTTATCTGATTCGGCTTTAGAATGGATGATGGCATTCCAATATACATTCAGTACGTATGAGGAATTTAAGGTAGCATTCTTAAAGAAATTCTGGGATGTATCTATACAGCAGTCATTACGTATGGAGCTTTATTCAAAAAAATATCCTACTACTATTCCAACAAGGTTTGCTAATTATTTTATTTCCCAAATTATCAAATTCAGAGATTTGGACACGCCACCTTCCGAATCCGAGATGATCGTAGCGATATCTAGACAATTACCGTTGGAAGTGCAGAGAACTCTAATAGCAGCAAATGTTAGAACAGCGACTGAGGCGGAATTGACTTTACGTCAGTTGGATTTAACTTCTACACAAAATCAACCAAGGATCAGACATTCGGAGGCTTTACATACGATTGATTTAACGGAAGATAGAAGTCCACCACCTAAGATGAGGAAGGGAGGTCGAGTGCAAAGTTCAGGAACGCAGACGATATCACAGCAAGCTAGACCAGTTGAAAATGAGCAATCACGGAGAGGTGAATGGAATTTCAATAATTATCCAGATGATAGGAGAGGACAAGGATATACCCACGATAGGAATGATAATAGAGGAAATAATTATTCATATGGAAGGAATGGACGAACATTTAGATATCGGCATAGAGGTTATGCAGGTCAGCGGCGACCTTACAATAGATGGGAGAATAGAAGGAATGTGGATTTTCGGAATGATTTCAGACAAAGACTTGATTATCAACAAAGGAATGCTGAGTCGCAGAGATACGTGACGGAGTTGAGAAGCAAACGACAGGACGGAGATCAATGGCAACAGGCCATACAGGGAAAGACGAGTGGCCAAAACCATGGTGCAGAGAGCAATGCTTACCGCGAATTCCGGGAAGCAGAACAAAATAAAGGATTGAATCCACATGCAGCAGATTACGATATGAGGAATACTGGAGCCATTAGGAAAATGACTCATTTATAGCTATTGATGAAGTACAAGAAGATGACGACTTAGGAGATGACGAAGATGATGATGACATTGACGAAGAAGATGACCCAGTAGAAGAAGATGTGGATCAAGAAGACGAAGAAGAAGCTACAGAGAATGTAAACATGGCAAATATAGAAGACACAGACCCATCACCAGCAGAAATTTGTCATCAATGTGACGGAAATGAACGCAAGTTTCAAGCTCTTTTGGAAATATTTTTTGAAGCTCAGAAAGAGAAGGAGAGATTGCTAGCTGAACGTGAACTATTATTATCCGGGAGAATAATTGAAATGGAGCCATAGTAGTGAATCATAAAAATAAAAAAAATACGTTTTCACATATTTTTTTTTTACGGGGTATGGGGAGAATGTGCCATATCATATATGCCCCAAAACATCAATTATATAATATGTTGTAATATTTTGCAGTTCATATTCGAAGGGAGTCATGATGCGACCTAGAAGTTGCGTAATGCAGTATTCCGTCATCGGGTGACATCAGTAATAGCTTCTTATCTAAGCATAGCAACAGTGAAAATGTCGAGTACTCCGTATGAGTCACTCGGGGATGCACGAGAGTGTTTGAGAGCGGCCGATTATAAAAGAACCAATTACAGCCCTGGAAGCGATATGGCAGAATGAAGGGATTTACAAAACAAATTAAGTCAGTCTTACCAACTTCTAAATTTACAGTGCTGTACTACTCTTTATTTTATCAGGCAATTTGTTATAAAGCTAGACTCCACGGTTTAAATATAAAATAGAAGCCAGTTAAACATTAAAA
Organism: Anabrus simplex; assembly: GCF_040414725.1. Classification (NCBI taxonomy): domain Eukaryota; kingdom Metazoa; phylum Arthropoda; class Insecta; order Orthoptera; family Tettigoniidae; genus Anabrus; species Anabrus simplex. The sequence continues at coordinate 248,673,411 of NC_090269.1, forward strand.
GAACTACCTGTAGACAGTTGCAATACTTAATTTGAATTAATAAAGTAATCAACATATTTTTATTGAATCAGCGCTTTGCAGAGTAGTGGGTGAGCAGCAACGTCATCGCGTCAGTGGAATCCCCTAAGACATGACTAATACCGGGAGCTTGGTGTATATAGTAGCCTCTGAACTTGGAAAGTCACTCTGCTTTTGAAGTGTGAACCGCGCGGGTCGGTGTTTTTGATATTAAGCCAGTGGTATAGGAAAGTAACTTTTTTTAAGTGACCAGTTTGAACATATGAGTAGTAAATTTGTGAAGCTGAAACGTTTTCCTTTCTGAAAATATGCATTACATGAATGCAAGTGATAGATTGCAGTTACGAGTGTGCATAGTATATTAACAGAGCAATTACCTTTGCTATATAAATATATCAGGTATCACGTATGTCAAAGTGCGGTGGTGACACGGGATTATATCAATAAAACGATAGTTACTGTCGAAATTTCCGTACCCGTGTATGCGTAATTTGCATACGATTTGTGCAAATACTGTGTCCGGTACGCGTTCGGTTTCGCGAAGAACTTGTACGAACCGTCGTCATCGTATCGGTACAATTAAATGGTGTGTGCGAAGCACTATTACATAATGATGAAGAGAGAAGAAGAGACTTGCAGAGTATTTGATAACGCCATGCAGTTTGGTGCAATAATGGCGTAATTTGCTGGACGCTGTGGCCTGGAATCATGAAGAAACTGAGACGCTACCAGTTAAGTTCATTTTTAATTATAGGCATGCTTAGATAGAAGGAATTAGGCTAATTCGATCCCAGTGTAATGTAATGTAAATGTAAATGTCAGTCTTGTTGTGACTGAGCTATGTTGTATTTTTATAGATTAGTGTCATGTTTCAGGGAAATGCATGTTTGGAACCCTGATTTTTATATTTTACTTTATTACCTTTTTATTAGATGGGAAAGAGGGAAATGATTAGGTGTAGATGAGGATATATATGTCTAAAGGTAACTGTGTATTCCATTTTGGTACAAGATGTAGACTCTTTTAGTATGAAGGCTGCACAGCCTAAAGTTTGGTCTGGGAATAAAATTTAGCAAGGTATTTTTTTTTTCCTGCATGTAGCACGTTTATAGGAATACATGGCAGTGATGACCAACGTATACGTGCACCGTCGAACTAATATCTTCTAGATCCGCAGAGAGAACTAGCTAATTGGTATTGAGTTATGTTTTTACGAGAAAAAGGCAAGATTAGCCTGTAACTGAGATTACTATATGTGAATATCGGAAAGATATAATGGTGTCAGCTGCATGGAAAAAGAGAGGTTTGATTTGCCTCAAGTGTTCATTATGATTGTGAGAATCGAACTCACGGACCCCAAAGTGTTAGGCCAGATGTGTTGAGTATCATATCTGCAAGCCGTGTTATATTGGAATATGTAGTTAAGGCCATAGGAATGTGTATGGGTCCCATTGTTTGAGTTTGAGGCCTTGTATTAATTAAATGAACAGAGAAGTGAATGGCAGCGTAATTTATGTTTTCAAACATATTAGAATTTCTCAGGCAAGATTTACCAAACCAATTAGTTAGAGTCTTTTCTGGCGAAGTAAGATGTTTCATAGCAGGCGCATAGAAGTGTTCCGTGATTTATATTACAGCGTGCTAGTGAAAGATCAACAGACGGAAGGCTGAGCCTGGAGTTCGGCGTTCTTTTTATATGAAGGAGTCTAGTATCTTATTGTTTATATTTCAGATATTGAATACACAGATGATATTATTTTTTTTATTGCATGTCATTACAGGTTTCTCCGAGAGTGTTTTTTTGTATTAATTTGTGTTACTTGGATTGTTGTTGATTATGTCATGGCCAGCGTTGAAAAAGATTTGTTCTTAAATATGAGTCCGAAACTCATTCTATTGGGAAGCAGGCTTCTAAGCCATCCAATTTATAACAGAACGGTCTGTTAAGTAAATTCAGTGTAGATGTAAGCTAAGGTCCCTGAAATATTGATTTGATGAAAAGTGATGTATATATATAGTTTTATTATGGATCGGATTTAGCATAATTTTATTCTGTCGCGGTATGTCCTGTAATTATAATTTAAATGATATCCGTCAGGATGCGTTAAAATGAATTTAACTGCGTAGGTCGAAGCGAAGTGTGAATTTCTTCCCCAGGTCGTTGCGTTGATTTTGTAAATGTTTTCATTTTGAAACGGAACATTGCCCGTCCTTTGTAATTTGTTGTAAATTTATGTTAATTATGTGCTCGGCACATATTAAATATTTTTTGGCATTTATTTGAGCCATATTTTAATTATTTTTTGTTTATCTCGAATTTCAATAATGTTTATTAGTTAATAAATCCATCTTACCCCTTTATTTTGTATTTTATTTCGGAAATATGATACTGTTTCCCGTTCATATACCCATGGTATTTATTTTATCCTGAGATTTTTAATTAATTTTAGCCCGATCAATTTTTAAGAACCGAACACGCAGCTCTCCGATTGGCGCCGGTGGACTGTATTTCAGACGGGAACGGTACAGCGGGAGCAAACATATTTGAGAAACCAAGCCTGATATAACGTGCAGGCGAAAAGCCTGTGACAAGTAAAAAAACACCAATGAAATTTAAAGCTTTAGAAACAGCAGCATTCTCAATATCTTCTCAATCTAGCGGTCCCTTTCTTGATTATTGTTTCATAATGTTGGCTGGTGTCTTGCCTTATTATACAGGGTCGGAAAGGCCGTGCTACCTAACACAGCTTCTCAATTTTATATCGCCTCTAATGCAAGCTTACTATTGTGTAATCCCGACTGAGTAGACAGTTCATTCTACACTCGCTTGCCAGCGTGACCTTGTATCAAAAACTTTAATAAATGAAAAGGAAACAGAGGTAGAAATTGGTCATATTTCATGTACCAAATATTTCAACCAACTGGAATGAAATCATTTCCAGTTTTATAATGAATTTTGTTGAGATTCAATTTCAGTATTATACGGAGATAGATTTAGTAGCTTTTCAGATGTTACGGTTGAAATAAATCGAATCCTGATCCTCAAACTGACTCAGTTGATGAATGTGCTGCAACCAATGACCACATTCTTCCATTAGCAGGACCATGTATTTTTTCCTCTACACAACAGATCGCATGTCAAATGGGGAAATCGAACCCACGACTACTCCAAGGCATCACACTAATCACCACAAACAGGCGAACAAATCTGCAGTTTAACGAAACCAATGAGCACATTCTTCCATTAACACAAGCTTGTTTCTTTCTGTCTCATCATGGAGGTTTAGCAGAAAAGAAAGCACGTGTGATGACAGAGCAGGGATTAGAGGGCCATATAATGGAGTAAAGGTTAGGCAAATACCCGCTACATATGTGCAAACAAATCAGGCTCAATAATCACATTTCACGCCCCCTTCATTTACAAATGCTACGGTACGCACTAATGGTATGTCTGCTTACACACGCACCTGGTAACAACTTTGCGGTAAGGCCAATGCTAACCCCTGAGTGGGAAGGTTTCATTATTATACTCGACACAGTACCCATGTAAAATAATAATAATAATAATAATAATAATAATAATAATAATAATAATAATAATAATAATAATAATAATAATAGGAGGGTCGGGCGAGTTGGCCAAGCGGCTCGAGTGGCGTAGCATTCGGGAGGTGGTTTGTTCGAAATTTACCGTCGGAAACCCTCAAGATAGTTTTATATGGTTTTACATTTTCAGACGAGACAAATACTGGGGGCTGCCTCCGTGACTCAGACGGCAGCGCGTCGGTCTCTCACCGCTGGATACCGTGGTTCAAATCCCGGTCACTCCAAGTGAGATTTGTGCTGGACAAAGCGGAGGCGGGACAGGTTTTTCTGCGGTTTTACTCCGGTTTTCCCTGTCATCTTTCATTCCAGCAACACTCTCCATTCTCATTTCATAGCATCTATCCGTCATTAATAAATCACTTTGGGAGTGGCGACCCCATAGTACTAATAGCCTATATCTGCATCACTCATTCCATCCCTGACCCGGTCAATGACTGGAAAACAGGTTGTAGGTTTTCATTTTCATTTTCGTTCACAAATTCTGGGACTATACATTAATTAGGGCCACGGCAGTTACCTTCCCAATCCTGGCCTTTTTTGCGTCGCTGAAAACCTTCGTTACTGTGGTGTTGGAAGCCAAGTTGACGACTGAATATGATCAAGAATAATGGAAAAGTATATCGCTCAGACTTGGTTTTATGAAAAGAATGTTGAAAATTAACTTTAAATTAAGTTTTGCTCGAAATATTTCTGATAATAATGTTATTTGTTTTTACGTCCCACTAACTACTTTTACGGTTTTGTGAGACGCCGATGTGCCGGAATTTAGTCCTACATGATACCCGAATTATTGCCAGAAAGATCGCATCAGTTACGGTTGACAGCACAAACACATGTGCTATTGAAATAAAGCGAGGTGTGAGGCAAGGCTGTGTTCTATCTCCACTCCTCTTAAATATTTACACTGAAAGGATATTTTCTGAAGCACTACACGGAAAAGAGGAGGGCATCGTTGTTAATGGGATCACAATAAATATTCTGCGATATGCATATGATACTGTTCTGCCTGCAACAAATGCTGAAGATGTGCAGACATTACTGAAATGTGTAGTCCCAGATCTGCGTTTAAACACGGAAAATAACAAAGTAATGGTCATAAGCAACAATGTCACTCAACCTGTTAACTTGACAATAGCTAGCACCTCACTGGGAGGGGCTGCCTGGCCGAGGCGGTAAAGGCGTGCTCGGTTCGGCCGGAAGGACGTGGGTTCGAATCCCCGTCAGGAAGTCGCAAAATTTAAGAAACGAGATTTCCACTTCCGGAGGTGCATATGGCCCTGAGGTTCACTCAGCCTACAACAAAAATGAGTACCAGGTTAATTCCTGTGGGCAGAGGCGGCTGGGCGTAGAACTAATCACTCTACCCCATCACGTGCCGTGGTTAGCAATGGTGGAAGCCTTTACCTTCCACTCCTCCAACGGCCTTCATTGCCTGTTCGGAGGTGACTTTGACTTTGCTTTTAGTACATCACTGGAGCAAGTCCAACGCTTTAAGTATCTCGGCAGTATACTTGATCACAGCTGGAACAATGCTGCTGAAGTTAGATCGGGATTGAACAGGCAGGGAATGCATTCAAGAGAATGAGCAAACTTCTTAAAAAAAAAAAAAAAAGAAAAAAAAAAAAAGCTATTTGTTCAGGGCGTCGAACTATAGAGATCTTTTGCCCTCACTTGCACCATGTGATACGAACATGCGTGTAATTGGAATGGAGGAAGTGTAGAGTGTTGAATGTAAGGAAAGGAATGTTAAGGACGACACAAACACACAGTCCCCAGGCCAGGGATATTAAACATTTAGAATTGAAAATCCCTGACCCAGCCGGGAATCGAACCGGGGGCCGCCGGGTGACAGGCGGACGCGTTGCCCCCTACAATGCGGGGCCGGACATGCGCAAACTTACTTCGGTGTTATGTATTTTCTGTCTTACTTTACAGTTTCGAGACTTAGACCATAGCAGAGAACACTACCAAAATCTTCGATCCTTTGAGATGTGGGGCTACCGACGCCTGCTCAGAATATCACGGGTTAACAGAATACGTTACACTGAAGTACTCTAACGCCGCGTGAACAAAGTGCTAGAGGTCATGCACAACATCAAAAAGAAGAAACTTGAGTACTTTAGCCATATCATTCTTTCTTTCCTTCCTTCTTTCTTTCTCAATCTGTTTACCCCCCAGGGTTGGATTTTCCCTCAGACTCAGCGAGGGATCCCACCTCTACCGCCTCAAGGGCAGTGTCCTGGAGCTTCAGACTCTGGGTCGGGGAATACAACTGGGGAGTATGACCAGTATCCCGCCCAGGAGGCCCACCTGCTATGCTGAACAGGGCCTTGGTGAGGGATGGGAAGATAGGAAGGGATAGACAAGGAAGAGGGAAGGAAGCAGCCGTGTTCTTAAGTTAGGTACCATCCCGGCATTTTCCTGGAGGGGAAGTGGGAAACCACGGAAGAAAACTTCCAGGATGGCTGAGATGGGAATCGAACCCACCTCTACTCAGTTGACCTCACGAGACTGAGTGGACCCCGTTCCAGCCCTCGTAACAATTTTCAAATTTCGTTTCAGAGCTGGGAATCGAACCCGGGTCTCCGGGGGTGGTCAGCTAATCACACTAACCACTACACAACAGAAGCGGATGGCCATATCATTTCAAACTATAAATACAGACTCCTTCAGCTTATCTTACAAAGTAAAACTGAAAGAAAGAGAAGTACGGGGAGAAGGAGAATATCTTGGCTACGGAATCCACAAGAATGATATGGGCTCAGTACCCCCACTCCTTTCCGAGTTACTCGAACAAGAACCAGATGGCCCTGATGACAGCCGACATTCAATGAGTGTATGGTACAAGGAGAAAAAGAAGAAGACGATATTTTACGTGCCAGTATATCTACCGATACTTTCTGACGTATTTAGCACCCTCATATACCGCCGGACTGAGCTAGAATCGAACCTGCCAAGTTGGGATCAGAAAGCCAGTGATTCAACCGTCTTAGCCACTCATCCCGACAAAACATTTCTAAGCAAAACTAACTAGTTTTCAAAAATAAGCATAAAAATCATTTGAACCATTATGATATTCACCCTTAGTACTGCGAATTAGCCCAGTATCTAAGTTGATACAGTTGTGAATATATACCGAGTTTCCTTGAAGTTCCCTCCACCGTTTTCACGTGATATTAGAAGGAACGAATCAACATACAATCAGACGAGAAGAAATGAGAAAGACCTCTGAGGTCTTTATGTCATGGAATGGTTTTATAGTCAAACAAAAAGGCAATTTTCATAAAAGACGGACAAATCTTGACATTCATTATCTGTGGCGATATGAAGTTTGGAACATGGACATGGCAATTAAAGATCAGAGTCTGTGCGAGTGAGTTGCAAATGAAGTTTCGAAATGCTGTTCATTACTTGTTAAAAACAAAGGATGTGCTGGAGAGCTACGATAACAAACTCACATTAACGTCGTGAAGGTGGGGAATGAAGACAGAACTGGTGGTAGGGTCAAAGAAACAAAACCATAAAAGACATAAACACGATAGTTGTTTAACGAAATGCATCACATTAATCTGCCTTCCTTAACGGGGCGTTAAGATTTCACCTCCTATTATTCTCCACTCTGGAGATGCGTAGGAGGATGCCAGAGAGCCTTTCAGTTAAGCAATCTGAATGGATCCCATTTCTCAAAGCAGTCTTGTTAGTAAATATCCGTGGACATCAGGAAATTCATTACACTATATTATAGAATTCATTAGGATCTACATGGTTAACCTCATAACATTACCTCCTTAGAAATTGGAGAACACGGCCATCGCCCCACTTTACATATTTACGTTCCAAATGAATATCATTTGTTGTCTGGTGCGGTGCTATTAGTTGCTTGCTTTGTTTACATGGCACTACTAATACTTTAAATATAGTGAGTGCCAATCCGTGGTGTTGAATTTGTGTGTCTGGCTATTATCCCGAGTCCCAGGATTCGTCGATTTCCGGCTCGTTAAATGATGAAATGAGGGCTGGAATGGCGTTCAATGAACCTCAAGATGTCTACTGAAGAACTATCCAATATGATCAGTAGTGGACCCGATCGAGAAGACAAAGTAAAACGGCCACAGTACCCACGTTTCAATACTATCTACAGGATACCCGACTAGGTATCTGTCAACTTTCGGATTTAAGGTGCTATGGATTGTATGTTCTACCAGGGAGCAATCTGCTGGTATTAAATATTTGCAGGTCTTAGAGTTTTCACTATTTGATGAAAATTAGATATACGTGTCTGCATTAATATACATTTCTCATTGGGGCTCGCAGATTGTGATACTTGCCTGGAGACAGTGAGGCTCCAGTTTAGTATCCAGTTTCTTGTGCCACGTGCACATATTTTATCTCCTGTCTAACTTGCCTTAAGGGAATCGGTACTGTAAACAATCTTCAAAATTTGGGAATTTTAAATATATTTTTAACTCAGCTCCTACTTTAAGTCCAGCAATGGAACTTTCTAAATTAAGAATGCTACATGTTTAATATATAAACACATATCTCAGTATTGATTTTGGCATTATTAAACTCGCTAATTAAGGTGCTTAATGAGATGTATGTTCTACCGGGGATTTCTATTTTGATACTTACTGTGAGCAATCTGCTCGTATTAAATATTTGCAGGTCTTAGAGTTTCCACCATTTGATGAAAATTAGATATACGTGTCTGCATTAATAATTAGATTTTTAAATCATAACTCCTGAACTAGTGGAGGTATGTGAAAGATTATTTTAATCAAATGGACTATAAGAGTGAGGTTCTAAACTCAAATATGCTTTAATCAATAATTTTTTAAAGTGTTAATGTGTACCGATACACTCAACTCTTGTTGTTTTACAACCATGAAGATTTTAAGGAGCGTTATGAACGGGAAGTCTTTATATTACACTTGTTTAAGTTCAAATGATAGGCCACACCTTTCTTCTCAGCTTCTTTGCATCTCGGTGGTCACCGTTTCCTTCATAGCTGGGCCATTTATCCATTTATTAGTGTTCTGTTTTAATTGTAATGACCTGTTTAAAGCTACATATACAAAACTGAGCACATCCGGAATTATGTTTGCAAAATTATTATTTTTAATTTGGTGTTACCGAAATATTGTATATTCTGGTCAATTTCTTGCACGAAGATAACTTTCTCCAAACAATAAGTATCCTAGGTGCATGATTTTGGTCAGTTTATAGACTCTGTCACTAAGAAAATGACAGAAAAGAATCATTTTAATCATAATTCAGGAGTAACGAAGGAAACGGAGTTGAAAAATACCGTTTTGAGGAAATACGCAGCGGGTGCCTCGGAGCTATTTAAATAGCCTAGTCAATGTCTAGCTTTTTAAATCATAACTCCTGAACTAGTGGAGGTATTTGAAAGATTATTTTAATAAAATGGACTATAAGAATGAGGTTGTAAACGAAAATATACTTTAATCAATAATTTTTTTAGGTGTTAATGTGTACCGATACACTCAACTCTTGTTGTTTTACAACCATGAAGATGTTAAGGAGCGTTATGAACGGAAAGTCTTTATATTACACTTGTTTAAGTTCAAATGATAGGCCACACCTTTCTTCGTCTCTGCTTCGATTTTCATGCAAACATTTCCAGTAATGAATGAAATGTCGTATGGCTTTTAGTGCCGGGATATCCCAGGACGGGTTCGGCTCGCCAGGTACAGGTCTTTCTATTTGACTCCCGTAGGCGACCTGCGCGTCGTGATGAAGATGAAATGATGATGAAGACAACACATACACCCAGCCCCCGTGCCAATGGAATTAACCAATTAAGGTTAAAATCCCCGACCCGGCCGGGAATCGAATCCGGGACCCTCTGAACCTAAGGCCAATACGCTGACCGGACACATTTCCAGTAGTTACTCTTAGATAACCTGTACTTTACTGAAGAGCTGTGTGCTCTATGTCAAATGGTGGACGTGGCGATGAAAGCAACACGGTTCTGTACCTCGAATGACGTCTGTACTTTCCATTTTATTAGATTTGGTCAGTGAATAAAGGAGCAATCTATTCAGACTTACAATGTCATAACTTCATTAGATTATTTAAGATTTTACAGAAATTTCTAGAGTAGCTATTCTTGAGGATGAACTAATAAGAACAGGTTTACAAATAATTACAGGTGAAGAACTAGCAAAGTTTCTATCCTTTACAACATTGAAATTTGAATTTTTCCAAAGCGTTTGTTAATCTACTGGTTGTTAGTCCTTCAGAAAAGTCTGTCTTCAACGGGAATGAAGAAATTACATGTCCTCTTTCGGCTTTATATTTGTAGATGCAGCTTCTTTTAGAAATATGTGAACAAGGTTTGTAAAAGTATTTCAGAATAAATTGTAACGCACAAAATCATACCACAGGAAACGTAAAAAATATATATTGTATGCATAGGCCATATTTCAAGAAAATCCTTCTTATATAGCATATTTTTTAAATATACATTCCTTATTGTGTGAAACATCTTAAATTTTCGTAAATAGGACGGGCTTTAATAATTTCCTCTTTCATAACCTACCATTTAAAAATAGTACCTTTAAGAGTAGTACCTTTCCCTATCTCCCTACCTCATGGTGGTATAGACGCGAATGTGAGCCTCTCCAGTATTTATCTTTGTGAAGGAATTTGACTCTGTTAATCACGAGTTGTTTCTTGCAAAGTTGAAGTCAATTGGTTTCTTGCAGAGGGCTCTGTCGTGGCTTGAATCATATTTATCAAGTAGATCACAAAGAGTCACGTTTGTTGATGGACGATCCTCTAACTGGGAATCAGTAAACTGTGGCGTACCACAAGGACCAGTCTTTGGTCCTTTATATTTTTCTATTTATATTAATGACATTTCTGAAGTCCTTAAAAGTAGTACCTTTCACATGTATGCTGATGACTTATAAGCTTACTTCCACTTCAGTCCCACTAACGCACCTTCTTGTATAATGCATCTTAACCATGATATCTCTCGATTGATGGAATGGAGCGCACACCATCACCTCCAATTAAATGTGGCTAAGACCCAGCTTATTTGCGAAGGTTACACAAAACTCCTGAAAACTCTTGACTTCAAATCCCTCCCAGCAATAAAAATTCGAGATACAGATATCCATTATAGTGACACCGTTAACAATCTAGGACTAATTTTCGACAGAACTCTACCTTGGTGTGATCATACGTCAAATGTGATCAGAAAAGTTGTATCATCCATGCATATTTTGATACGTAACGTGTCATCTCCATCTTTCATGCGAAAACTACTTGTTCAAAGTCTTATATTCCCCATAATTGACTATGGATCAGTCGTATATAACGACTTATCTGAAACTTTGAACATACAACTACAGAGGGTACAAAACGCATGTGTTCGTTACGTGACAAGTGCCAGACGTGATGAACACATAACACCCTATTGCATACAGCAATGGTTGAAACTCCACGAACGACGGGAAATCTCAGTAGCTGTTGCTACGCACAAAATTCTCAAACTGAAGACACCATCCTACCTTTATAATGCATTTAAATCTATGGAGTCAGTACATAACAGAGATAATAGGTTTACAAAAACCACCCTTCATCGTACCACTAAGTTTAACAAATGTTTTGTTTGCACTGCATCCCGTATCTTTAATGTCTTTAATCTTCACGTTTCGCAAATGACAGGAACTGTACCCAACTAAAGCAGTCCTTAACATCTATCTTCCTGGAGGAGTACTCAAGGGGCTGAGATCAGGCATTCTTGTGTCTAACAATCAGAAATATGTATATTTCTAAGAAAATTGTTTCTGTTTTTTGTATTCTTTAGATTATTATAGTCTAAAATATTAAATAAGTTTAATGATATACTTTACTTCTTATATAATTTACGTTTTAAGTTTATTGGAATTTGTATCTGTATTTTAATTTTTAAGTTTAATGTTTAATTTAATATTTTAATATTATAAACTGTAGTTAGTATATTCATAAACATGTATTGTGTTATAAGGAGACACTATATAAATGGGTTTTTCAGCCTCAGTGGCATGTAAATCATCATCAATAAATTCGATTCAATTCAAATTCAATTTTCTTCAGCCGTTATCGATCTGGCTGGAGGATTCGAAGTTCTTCCCACTTACATTTCGATTAATAAGCGATAGTCAAATGTTATTTCCCTTAAAACTACAATCACTGCCAGCAACACGCCATATATCATTTTAAACAGAACCTATCGTGATTTTATATTTCTGTTTACAAGCCTCTGTTCGCGAATCATACATTCCTAACAGCTAGCATTTTTACGTCTTCTGCTAATTATGAAAGATAAAACAAGGTTTTCTTCTTACGACGGTACTAAGATGCAGGCCATGAAGTGCAGGGGGGATGCTTTCAGAATTCGCAATCCTACCACTACGTGGCTGGGTATTTTAGCTGTACACCTAGCTACTATGGTCGTTTGACGAGAAGTCGCGCACATGCGGGGTAAGGGGTGCATTGCTGCTGCGCATGCTCTAATCTCAAGTCTCAAGGCCTGACAATAAACATCACATCCGTCCGCGGTGATTCTTGTGAACTAAGAGCTGTTGTGAAGTTTCAAATTTGTAGTGCAATTGTGCTTTAGTTACACATTCACTGTAAGTACTGCATAATGATCAGTTTAATAATGAACAAGCATCTCTTTCAGAGGGCCAGCATTGTTTATCACGACTAATGTTTGTAGCTTAGTATAAAATATCTGTTACTCGTGCCATACCTACAACCAGCCGCAACTTCTCGTGAGAGGCAGATAGTACCATTACAGCAAGAATTAACTCTATACTCCTTCCGTTTCAGTTTGAGAAAACCCCAGATGCATATAATTCTCCAGAAGTATAAGTGGCATTTCTTAATTTCTCGACGTCCTGATTGGAATTGAACGCACAATCTTCCGGTTTAATTCTGCACACTCTTACTTCCTCAGCTGAAAAAAAAAACGGGGAGGGCTGTGTAATCTCTGCACGACCGTAGGAGTTTGTGTGCGACAACGTCCATAGCCGGTGAGAGGAATGAGAGACTGTGTAGGTTTTAGAAGAATTAATTTACTTGATAGTCGTATAGAACCGGACTGCAGCGGTAGCGTGCAAACGACTGAGTATCGAGCTTTGGTACTAGAAATAGGATATGAAGGGCAGATTCACGATGGTGATGTGCCAGATGAACGGGAGATCGAGACTGGTGACTCTCAAAATCGTCGTGGCTCTAGGTTCAATGTGTATTTGACGAAACGAATGAATTTGAGTTTAGAGATGGCATCGACATTGAAGTCGCTGCAGAACACAAGGGGAAGTCGGAATCCATGCAGACATATGGGGGCACGTTCTGGCAGTTATATATGTACCGAAGGAAAATCTGGCAATGTTCAAAGAAGTAATCCCGGGAGGCATGTAGACGGACAGGAGCATGAAGTTGAAGTTGATCGCCTCGATGGCTACGGAGACCAATCCCAGAATGTATGGATATACATGGCCCTGTTGATTAATTAAATTTCCAAATAAAGTGATCATTTTTACAAGGTGAGACAACTACAGTATGTGTGTGTGTGTGTCATTTATGTTATTTATGTTTCCGCAGAAACTGACACCAGAACTGGTCCAATCATATGAGCCCTTATTTACTCATTAGAATGTAACTTATCTGGCTTGCCGCCTTGCAACAGGGATGGCCAATTATATAGCGCAAAGCATGCACTCCCAATCATTCCGTACCAGCTGGCGCGTGCGCTTATGCCAGTCGAAAATCATGTAACTTCCGTCCTCATTGCCCTGTGTCTACCGAAATGGTACCATTATATCGGATGAAATCTACTCTATTCAATGATCCACACTTCATGGGTCGACATTTACATTCAAAAGACAATATGAAGCGAACTAAGAAATGCTCACACATTTTACCCTGTACAACTATGACCTGACTTGATAGGATCATCCAGTCGGGAATAAAACAGTTTTACTAACGGCATCCCATACGGTATTTGGGAGTTAATCCTCTACGGCCTGGCCGTCGAAATGTCTTGCAAGCTGCAAATAAAATATCCATTTTGGTTATGGTGTCAATATGTGTGTGTGTGTGACTTAATTATGTCGCTTAGCAATTGTATTAATTGGTCTGTTTGTATACGCACAAATTGCCACCAGAATAGCTACGATCAGATAAGCCATTTGCTCGCTGAAGCGGTTCGAAGCGTACTGAACCATCGTAATCGGAGGTTAGTCGTTTAACTCCCCCAGCGGCCTGATGACTTCATCACGATACGAGCATCAGTGAAGGATGTATAGCCCTTTGGCCGACCAATGGAGCTGTGTATTTACATTAAACCTACTACATATTCTTGAAAAGCAATTTTCACGGAACAGAGAACAAAATTTTTTGAGGCTGGGCCTCACAAATCAAATATCATCGGGTTCGGAGCAAAGTAAATGTTGACCAAAGAAAATCAGATAGGGAAGATGAAAGTGAAGTATTTGGCACCGGTAATTGGAAGCAATTTCAGACTCAGCTACGGGATTCCCCACCCACGCTTTCTGTTTCAGCCAGCCACCTCTTGCGAACAACAAGGGATAGGTCGATGTGTTCTGCATATAGAGCTGTCGGCCAGATGGCAGATTCTCTACCAATTCCTTGCATTGCATGTTAATAATAATAATAATAATAATAATAATAATAATAATAATAATAATAATAATAATAATAATAATAATAATAATAATAATAATTTGGGTCATCAGTCCAGAGATTGGTTTGATGCAGCTCTCCATACCACCCTATCCTGTGCTAACCTATTCATTTCTACGTAACTACTACATCCTACATCTACTGTAATCTGTTTGGCATATTCATACCTTTGTCTACCCGTACCGTTTTACCGCCTACACTTCATTCGGAAACCAACTGAACAAGTCCTGGGTGTATTAAGAGGTGCCCTATCATTCTGTCTCTTCTTCTGTTCACATTTCGCCACATCGTTCTACTCTCACAGCCAATTCTATTTAATACCGCTTCATTTGTAATTCGATCTATCAATCTCACATTCATTATTCTTCTGCAACACCACTTTTCAAAATCTTCTATTCTCTTTCTGATCTAGTTATCGTCCATGTTTCACTTCCATACAATGCCACGCTCCAGACGAAAGTCTTCTAATTCCTAAACTTATACGAATTCTCGAAGTGAGCAAAGTTCTCTTCGTTCCTTGCTTGTGCTAGTCTGCATTTTATGTCCTCTGTACTTCTTCCGTCATTAGTTATTTTACTACGCAAGTAAAATTATCCATCTTTTCCTTTTAAGGCTTAAATCTATATATATAAAATAAGAGTTTTGTCTGTACATTGCTCAGAATTTGAAATTAATGGTATTTATGTATCGGTCATATCCATAGTAACAAGAAAATGCACTTTTTACTTTTCCGTAATTTCTGTCTGTCTGTCTGTCTGTCTGTCTGTATGTATGTACACGCATCACGAGAAAACGGTTGAAGATAATTTAATGAAAATCGGTATGTGAAGTCGGGGGATGAGCCTCTACAATCTAGGCTATAAATCATTTTACTCACGCTGAGTGAAATGGTAGTTTAGGGGAAGGCCTAAAATTGAATTCTCAACTATTTATGTTATTAGTGGTCTAATGAAAATCGGTATGTGAAGTCGGGGGATTAGCCGCTACAATCTAGGCTATAAATCATTTTACTCACGCTGAGTGAAATGGTAGCTTAGGGGAAGGCCTAAAATTGAATTCTCAAATATTTATGTTGTTAGTGGTCGTATTTTAAAGAAAATGGGTATGCAAAGTTGGGGAATAAATTGCTACAATCTAGGCTATCAATAATTGTATTCACGCTGAGAAAAATGGTAGTTTAGGGGAAACCCAAAAATTTAATTCTCAAATATTGTTGTTATTAGTAGTCCTATCTTGATGAAAATCGGTATGCAAAGTCAGGAAATAAGTTGCTATAGTCTAGGCTGTAAATTATTTTATTCACGCTGAGTGAAATGGTAGTTTAGGGGAAGGCCTAAAATGTAATTCTCAAATATTTCTTATTAGAAGTGTAGTCGATGAATGCTAGATAACTAAGGTTATATAGTATTACATTTCCTATTATTCATGTCTTATACATTGTTACCGTACTGGCTATGATCACCAAGATATTCATGAATTTGATTTTTGTTACTAAGTCCATATCAGCGCCGAGTAACGAGAAAATGGGTAAACAGTATTTAATGAAAATCGGTATGTAAAGTCGGAGAATAAGAAACTACAGTTTACGGTGTAAAATATTTTACAAATCACAGAGTCGAAAGAAAACTAAATGTGTAGGCCTACAATATAGAAAGCTCATAACATTGATCAACAATAACATTACATTGACCATTGTTTGTCGTGATGTGCTTTGTGTCTTCTGTTGCCCCTCATCTCCGGTAGATAGGATTACTGCTGCGTACATAGTATTTTTTATTTGATTTCCGTCGCACCGACATAGATAGGTTTTATGGCGACGATGGGATAGGAAAGGGCTAGGAGTGCCTTAGGCCTTAATTAAGGTACAGGCCCAATATTTGACTGGTGTGAAGTGGGAAACCACGGAATACCATGTTCAGCGCTGCCGACAATGGGGTTCGAATCCACTATCTCTCGGATGCAAGCTCACAGCTGCGCACCGCTAACCACACGGTCAACTCGCCCAGTCGGACAGAGTGTAACAGCCTGCCTGAATATTGATGGGAAGTAGCTGGGGAGTTAGATAACTTTCTTCTTTAGCATGCCATTCCCCTGGTTTATAAATTTTCTGATACTACTGGTACGTAACACACTGGATCATCATAGCATTCGGGCTATTCAATCCCTACTCTGAGGCACTGATTGGAATGAACAGTGTGCATATTTAGCGGAATAATGACAGATGAGTGTTGATGGCAATCTGCGGCCTGGTCATCCCAGCTCTGGAACTTTGGACTATTAGATTGGCACCGCAATCTAACCGCAGCACTGTTCGTTAAAAGTGATAAAACGTGCGACTTTCCATTTGATCGAGTATTTTATATGATAGCATTGCTTTTAATCGCTACATTCATACTTACGTTGTTGTAAAGACCTATGTTGATTTCAGTTAGGAAAACCACAAAGTCAGTCTTTCTGAGAATCCCGTAGCGAAGCACGGGTACATCAGCTAGTTCCTAATATAATATTTCCTTCATCAACTGACTTCGTTCAACTGCACTCCATTACATTTGTTTTGAATTTGGTTATTTCCATCTTATACAA
Source organism: Anabrus simplex (assembly GCF_040414725.1). NCBI lineage: Eukaryota > Metazoa > Arthropoda > Insecta > Orthoptera > Tettigoniidae > Anabrus > Anabrus simplex. The sequence goes on from NC_090269.1 coordinate 248,690,343, forward strand.
CTTCTCCAAGACTGTGTCCATACCATTCAGTAATGTCTGAAAATCATTTGCAGACTCAGATAAAATAACAATATCATCGACAAATCTTAGAGTTTTGATTTCCTCTCCTTAGATTGTGATTTCCTTACCAAATTCCTCTTTGATTTCCTTTACCACCTGCTCTATATAAACATTGGAAAGGAAGGGAGCGAACTGCAGCCTTGCCTCACTAGTTTCTGGATTGCTGCTTCTTTTTCATAGCCTACTATTCTTATCACTGCATACAAATTTCTTTTTACAGTTTGTTGATAATTTTTCTTTCTCGGTATCTGATTCCAATCACCTTCAGAATCTCAACTAGCTAGGTCCACCCAATTTAGAAGTGAGATCTTTGAGAGACCTAAATAGGAACAAGACACCTACAATTGATGACATAACTTAAGAATTACTGACTGCCTTGGAAGAAGACAACATGGCGAGGTTATTCCATTTAGTTTGTGAAATTTATGATACAGGAAGAGTGAAATCTGATTTTAGACACAATATTCTTGTGCCCTTTCCCCAAGAAAGCACGTGCAGGCAAGTGTGAAAACTACCTCATTACTGAATATACCTCACGCTTGCAAACTTTTAACTCGTAATATTATCAGAAGAACGGAAAGTCAATTTGAAAGTGAGATGGGAAAAGATCAGTTGGATTAAAAAAAAAATAATGTAGGAATACGTGGAGAAATCCCGAATTTATGTCTGAGCACGGAGGATCGAACTAAGAAAAACAAGCCCACGTACATGGCATTCGTAGATCTAGAAAATACATCGTAATAGAATAAGAACTTCAAGCGGGGAGCAAGCTGACTCTGAGAGCTGGGTCAAGGATCGCATCGTTAATTTGAGAAAGTTGGGAGAAATGATCCCTTTTCAACTAAGCTTTAAAATATACCCTATAAAACACGAAAAATAACATAATAACAATAACAAATTTTAAATCAGAGAGATGATACCATAACTCTATATCTGTGAACGGATCTTGGTAACGAGATACTTGTAACGATTTACAGCGCAAAATATATCACTTTTGTGTGATTTATAACATTTTAAAAATTGTTAACTTCTACAATACCTGGCCAAACTCAATGAATATAGGCGACATTTATGCAGTTTCTAGGGAAGACATTTAGGTTCTAGGTGAAATAACATGGTATTAGAATGTGGTCTAATTTATTTGACGAGAACTGTTGATCAGTTCGTAATGGTGCAAATTATTCTTCAATTTTCCTTAGATCCTCAATTACATTGGACAGTAATCTCTGGAACTTTCTGTGATCACCGGAAGTATGGTTGAATTTGGGATTTTAGAGCTCGTATTCGATTCTCAAATATGAAGATACCCAACAAGGTGTTATTCGTGGTAGGAGTCACAATGATAGATCTCTGATTACTAAGTAACAAGACATTCTGAAGTTTTATATACATCTTGTGTCATTGGTTAGTTTTTAGACGATAAGAGTACAGTAAAGTTACATGGCCTCTCTCTCAACACCATGTGTTCTGACCAGAACAAGACTCGGTCCTGAGATTCCATCCATCATCTGTCAGGTGGACGCGATATAAATGGTCACCTATTTCAGCACTTAAGTTCGTGCACGAAGTGGGCGACGAAGATTGACAGTGAAGAATAAAACCTGCTGTAACTCACAGTTAGTATTCAACACTTCCCACACGTTGTTTTACCGGAAGTTCTATTCATGTCTGAAACAGATACAGTGAGATCTCGGTAAGTCGAGCCATTACACGAATTTTATTTCTCAAATCAACTCGTTATACTCTGCTATGTACCTCTGTCTCTGACATAATTTTTTCGATATTTCGAAGCTTAAGCAATGTCCACAGTCATCTAATTTATTCTCCAACTCGAATTGTGTTTTATTTTGTAAAATTTGATGTTATTTATAGGGTAACATTTTCACTGCTGAAAGTCAGCCGGATATCATTGCCTAGAAGTAATATGCTCTCGGAAAATAACCACTTGCCGCCTGTGAAGGGTAGGCCTAGGAACGAACAACGAGGCCGATGTTATGAACATTTTCTTGCCTTTATTTGTCCAGGTGGAATAACTGGAAAGAGCTGAGGAAACTTCAGCTAATCGGAATAACACTGTGTGATGTTTTGTCAAATTGTGATAGATTGGTAGTCAAGTGATCTCTCTGTCAAGAAAAATAAATTGTTGTCTTCATTGCTTCTTCAGAACCACTACCACTAGTGCCCGAATTGTTTCTCCCTGAAACTGGTTCTTGAGTACTAAATGCTCCGGTTGTACTCAGCGCGATAAATGATGAAGTGATTTTAATGTCGTAGTTTACATCATTATTTCCATAAGATATTTTATCCCCGTTATCACCATTAATGAGCATACCTTTTACTTCATCCAAAGCGAAACGAGTCGGCATTTTTTTAAACTCATACACACCACGCAGTACATCACATATTCAAACTTACAAATTCACAAACGTACATACGTATAAAAAAGGATCAGTGCATGGTGTTTTTATGTTACTCTCAGGTGCACTTTTCTCACATACAATTATTGAATCTCTATGTATATAGTATTTGGTGAGGTATCCACAGTGCAGTAATCTATTTCCCATGGCGCAACAACCCCGAAAGGCTTTGGTCTACCAAACGACTGCTGCTCAGCACGAATGCCTGCAGATCACAGGGTGTCGTGTGGTCGGCACGACGAATACTCTAGCCCGTTATTCTTGGCTTCCTAGACCGGAGATGATTTATTACATTGATAAAAATTAAAATGAATTCAGATCAAATATTCATTGTGATGGAAATAATATATCCAGTTTTAAGGGACACAGCAAATCTGCTGAAAAAATATCTGCCACACGGATACAAAATCGAAACGAGAATGTAAACAATATTAACTGGAGTTGGATTCCAATGACAGTGTTTGTGGTTATCTATAACCTACATTTTAAAGAGGAAACATTCCTTGAAGCAAATGTAACAAGATGTAATGTTTCGGAAAAGCTAGGGTCGGGTATTGGGGGTAGAACTGTTCGCATCATGCTACCAGCAACAAGGAATAACTCTGAAATGCTGACCAAAAGTTCATAATTTAACCAAGGAAACCAGAAAACAACAGAGCTGCCAAAAGAAAACAACTGTACCGGTTTGAAGAGGGGAGGCTGACACAAGTTATGAGGCAGGCTTATTCTAACTTTGGACGCTATATTCCCGTACGTTTATTTTTTATTGCTTAATGTACCTTTCCTCAGCTTCTACTACATGTAGGAACTTGGAAAGTTCACAGTTTGTTTACTCAAGTGTTCTACATGTACTAAATTATATTCTTTAAACTGTATATATTATTTTGACACTTTAAAAAATTATATATTTATTAAACCTGAGGCACAGTTTTAATTATCTTCGCTTCAGTGGCTAGTCAAGGTATGTATCCTAAACACACACAAAATTATATGTCTGTCATGGATAGTTTTCAAAAAAAGGTACATCAAATATTGATAATTACCACTGAAAGGACAGGGCATTCTGGGTCCCCTTAATTCGGGCCTCATTTAGCGTCTTTTGTAAGATTTTTGCATTGTAAGGGGCAAACCTATATCAGAATACATGTGAATTAAATTGCTGTGAATATGTCACGTAAAATCCGATTAAGAGACATTCAAGTCGTAGCAGGTTGCATTTGTTCATACGTTACCGGGTAGCTCACTCGCCCCTTGCTATCAAGTTTTATGCGACCCACCGAGTTTAGTATAGTTCAGAAATGCATCGGTCCCTCTCCATAAACAGGAATAATATAACGAGATGTGCGGTTACAGGAGTAGTGAGCACCATTCATTATAACTGCTCCGAATGAATCAGTAAAACTAGCACAGGTACGAAGAACATGTATCTTACAGCAGCAGGTGCACACACAGATCAGGAAACAAGTAGAAAACTGTTGAAGTTCAACATTACAGTTATGAATCCCCTTATTATATGAAGAGTAGAACCAAGTGACGATGCTATGCTTTGTTTCAAGATATTGACCTGAAAATATAATATCTGCGAAATTAATGTTTAAAATCTGCGTACTAGTTTAAAATGAGATGTGTTTCTTAATTTATAATTCAATCACGCCTAAATACTTAACCAATTTCAGTTGAGGTTTGGTATGTATATACATCAGTTATTCAGTTTAAATACAAGCCTATTAAATGCTGCAGTAAATAACTTTTCTTAATGGTAGCCATTAATACTGGCTGTTGGTATTTACAGAAATTCCGCGTGCTTTATCCGCTACACATCAAAATAACAAAAGGTTAGTCCTATCACCAAATAAATTCAAGCACATGTACTTTAAATGTAATTTTCCATTAAGAAAAGGCCCTACGCATTTCATTCGTAGCTCTAATGGTTCCCGTAGATATTCGGTCTTTGTATGTGAAAGCTGCATTCCAGATCACATGCCGACCGTATGCGGTACGGCTGGGTTTTTGGCCTGTTCCCAGTAGATTCTGCTAATTCAGACCGGACACTATAGTGCGTAAGAATGGCTGATTATAAATTATTCGATAAGGATGGATACAAAGAGAAGTGAGTGGCATGGCGACTATCGGCCCTTCAACGATGGGTGCGTTCTGTCAGTTATGAAAAATCATGGTTCACTTCAGACAAGCAAATGCATTAATATTGTATTAAAAGTCAATTTTCTGTAAAAATGGATAGTCGGGACCTTGACTTAATTTAAATTTACGTGACAGAGAGGGCCGTAAACTTTACATTGGTCATGGTTAACGTGAATACCCAGTCAGAAAGTACAAAGTGACAGGTGATATTCATCTCAGGTACATTGAACTAAGGAGCTATGTCGATAACTTGGTCGCTATGACTGTGCGGAAACTTTCAACCTTATATTTTGCAACTTGAAAAGAATGCTCTGAATATGATGTGAAGAATAGAATTTTTAATAATAAAGTGGTGTCGGTTGGGGAGAAAAATCTAGAGTAGATCCGATAACATAAACGTTTTAATAGCGCGAAACTGGAACGTGGATTATTTTAAGAACTCAAATGCGAAGCATGGTAGAATACTGAAAGAAGACAAATCAATTTACGCCAGTGAGTTCTCAGATGTAATCAACGAGATTTTCTGAGAAGCAAGCGTGTTTACAGACTGGGATCGTTCTGTTTACAAAGTGCATTTATTTCCCCTTATTACCATTTTCCCACACCTGTGGGGTCGCGGGTGCGAACTTTGTCGGACATGTAGATTTGGCCCAGTTTCCGGCCGAATAACCTTCCTGACGCCAACCCTATTTGGATGGATGTAATCACTATTACGTGTTTCTGTGGTGGTTGGTACAGTGGTGTGTTGTCTGAATATGAAGAGGAGAGTGTTGGGACAAACACAAACACCCAGTACCAGTACCAGTACCAGTACCAGTAGCAGTACCAGTACCAGTACCAGTACCAGAAGAATTGATCGGACTCGACTAAAATCCACGATCCTGTCGGGAATCGAACCCCGGACACTCTGAAGAAAGGCCTCAACGCTGACCATTCATCGAAAAAATAGGACTTCCAATATGCATTTGCTATTCGTAAAGAAAGTTTGATTTACGGTGGATACGAATATTCATATGAATGTAGTGAGAATTATTTCTGGAAACAGTAGGAGAGCATTCACAAGGAACAGTCGTAAAATTTAGAAACGGGAAATCAACTTCTGGAGATGCATATGATCTTGGATTCGCCTAGGCTCTAGCAAAAATGAATACCAGGTTAATTCCCGGAGACAATGTGGTCAAGTATAGAGCAAACTACTCTATCCCACGTAGTGTGAAGTTTGCGGAGAGTTGGATCGTTTATATTTCACTCCTCCAAGGGTCTTATGCTCTGAATGGAGATTGATTTACACTTTAGGTTGAATTTGCGAATACTATTCAGACAAGAAAAATAACATTTAAAACAAACGGTGTTCTGTTGACATTTTTCTTTCTCATTTTGACGTTAGAAAGTTTATAAAACCAGGCTACTAGGTACATTCGAAACCTTAAAGTAACGAAATCGTGTGCTCACAATCAGGCGTATAACTCCGGAAATAAAGATACAATCCAAATGGTTGAGAGCCGATTTATCGGAAATATGAGACCTGAGAGGACATTGTCCATTGAATGACGGACCTCGGTTAAATACGCCGTGGGGGTGTCTTTTAAAAGAAGGACGATTTTAAGGTACATTATGAAAAACTCCGAAACTAAAAGACAAAATAAGTTGATCAAGTTGTCTAGTGATATAACATTTGACACCATATCATATTCACATAACTAAATAATAATCTGCCCCTCAAAAGTAAAACACAGCAAGAAATGGCCCAAAATTTAAAAGCTGGAATTTGTTTTAAAATTTCACGATTTGGCCTTCAAAATATCAATTTCGCGCTTTATGTGGGATACCGCTGTAAATCGCAAGATGATGGTATCACAACGGATGCCCTACGTTCCTCTAGGACCAATTCTTTGAGGGGGAGATTCCAAAATGTGAGATCATCTTAAAATGCTTTATCTGATTCTATATTCTAATCCGTAGTTTGTGTATTTTTTAATATAAAATATTTTGCCTGAAGTAGTGATACCTTTGCTGTAGGATTAGTACAGTAAGGGTAGATGTTACGTGGTGTACGACATTTAAAAACATTATCAAATGTTTTCAAATGCATACTTGGATTCTTATTAGCCATCCGTATTGCTAGGCCACCCCGTGGATAATGTCCTTCGCAGTACATAAGTAACAGCCACAAAAATAAAATCAGTTAATTGGTTTTTATTTGTTCCTATTATTATTATTATTATTATTATTATTATTATTATTATTATTATTATTATTATTATTATTATTATTATTATTATTATTATTATTATTGTTCCGAGGTATCTGCGGAACAGCAGAGGTGAAAGAAGGTGTTGGGTGGAACAGGTCTCAACTATGAAATTAAAGTTAATTTAAAATTTAACAAAGGTTATATTTTCTTTTCAAGATCAAGAAATAACAAGTAGAATAGGTACTCAGTAGCATATCAACAAATTAAGAATGTACAATTGCAATTTGTTAATGGATTTGGGCTTCGAGCCCCTAGACACGCAATCCTTGAGCAATGAGCCCAACTTTACCTATGTACAAAGTTCAACAAAGGGGCAGAAAACCCCAATCATGCCAAGGAGCACAAGCTCCCAATTACCCAGTTAAGCTTGCTCGAGGCACACAGAAAATACATTTTTAAGAAAGAGCAACCCGCTCTCAAAGTTCAAGCCTATTCAAAGGCCACACCAAACTCCACCTTCAAGCTGCCCTCCGGGCACACAAGAACAGAGGTAATGATACCCAACCTACTGAGGCCTATTCAGTAAAAAAAAAAACAGGTTAATTATATGGCCCAAAATTCCAACTTGACTGGAGGCGTAACTTGCACTCCTAATACACTTTTACCTATTTGGCGCTAGGCCGTATACACAAGGGCTAATCCCATACTAAAGAGGTGACTTGTATAAGAAGACTTTATTACATTAGGAAGGAAGAAACGGTTGTGAAAACAAAGTCACCTAAAAACAATAGGAGTGGGAGCTCGAGAGGGTTAGCACTCTCTGTCCCAATTTACAGTTAAAGAGCCGAAGTTTTACCAAGTGTCTATTACATTTTAAAGATAGGTTACATGGGGAAAGTTTTCGAACCTGCCCCGAGAGTTAAACGGCTGAGCTAGCAAGAAATAAAGTTATTAAACGGCCATTACCTTATGGATGAACTGCTGCCCGAAGAAAGAGGCGCTTCCCACCCCCTGCTACATAATCACACTAGGAGAGATGTTACTGAAGTGGCCCCGAGACCTAAAAATCAGCAGTTTATATACCATCGTGGAAAATTCGAGACGTTTCATGAATGATTACAACCCGCCCACAAAATTTTATTGGGTAACAGCAAAAACTAATACACCAGATGAAGAAGAAACACCTTATTGGTGGAAAATTAATTACAGAAATTCCTCATTGGTCAAATTCAAAACTGGCGGAATGAGGAGGGTTATACTGCCAACCCAAACAATGACTGAAAGAAATTTAACAAAGAACAAACTTATGAATACCAAATTTCTTCAAAAAAAGGTTCCTTCACTTCGCACTAGGGTGCACAATTGTAGTTCTTACGTTGTGCCATCTAGAAGAGAATGTTCACACTTCTTACTACAGAGCAAACAAATACAAATCGAAACAGGCATAGTTCAGAACACTTCAAAATTTACCGTAGATACATCTTCTGAGAAACCTAGGATTAATATGGTTGTTAAAGTTCATGTTTTCTCCAGTAGAGGAGTTTCAACTGGCGCAATGTTTGAATTAGCGGCGTGGAGGTGTACCGCCCAGTACAATTATTATTATTATTATTATTATTATTATTATTATTATTATTATTATTATTATTATTATTATTATTATTATTATTATTATTATTTCGTGTGGCTGTTTATAGCCGAGTGCAGCCCTTGTAAGGCAGACCCTCCGATGAGGGCGGGCGGCATCTGCCATTTGTAGGTAACTGCGTGTTATTGTGGTGGAGGATAGTGTTATGTGTGGTGTGTGAGTTGCAGGGATGTTGGGGACAGCACAAACACCCAGCCCCCGGGTCATTGGAATTAACCAATTAAGGTTAAAATCCCCGACCCGGGCGTGAATCGAACCCGGGACCCTATGAACCGAAGGCCAGTACGCTGACCATTCAGCCAACGAGTCGGACTATTATTATTATTATTATTACTATTATTATTATTACTATTATTATGTCCGGCTCCATGGCTAAATGGTTAGCGTGCTGGCCTTTGGTCACAGGGGACCCGGGTTCGATTCCCAGCAGGGTCGGGAATTTTAACCATCATTAGTTAATTTCGCTGGCACGGGGACTGGGTGTATGTGTCGTCTTCATCATCATTTCATCCTCATCACGACACGCAGGTCGCTTAAGGGAGTCAACTCGAAAGGCCTGCATCTGGCGAGCCGAACTTGTCCTCGGACACTCCCGGCACTAAAAGCCATACGCCGTTTCCATTTCATTTTCATTATTATTATTATTATTATTATTATTATTATTATTATTATTATTATTATTATTATTATTATTATTATTATTATTATTATTATTATTATTATTTATTCGCTGGGACCATTGAGGAATACGTTAAGTCTTGTTACAGTGAACACTGGTTTCTTTTGAGCCCAGAATTCCCTCATTCTTTCTGAGCGGGCCTGCTTGCATTTCTCTATCCAACGGACGCCGTGTCTTTTTTTGGGTTCTTCGTTTGGTTGTTGGTTTAGCCCTTTCGTCAGTACCTTTTTTTCGGAAAATACCTCTGTCAAGAACGTCTTACGGTTTAATCTGTAGCAATTGAAGGTCTTCTTTGGTGTTTCTAAGCAAATGTACCGTGGTTTTAGGTCACGAATCAAACAAGTGAAAGATATATTTATTCAACCAGTTTCCGTCCATTTATTTATTTTTTACGTATTTTATTTATTTATGTATTTATTTACATATTTATTTTTATTTATTTATTTATTTATTTATTTATTTATTTATTTATTTATTTATTTATTTATTTATTTATTTATTTATTTATTTATTTATTTATTTATTTATTTATTGACGTTGCGAGTTCCCATTACATTGCCATTCTTCTCATACTGTAGTTACCACCGGACACATAAATAAAACTATTTTTGTCTGTGTAACGTGACATTCGTTTCACTCGAAATCTGTTTTCCGTCGGGTGTCGTTGACATGAAAACCTAGTGGAACAGTACCATACCTGACACCATTCACATTCTTACAAGTTAGCTTCATCATGTATTCGATCACCATTATCTCATACTAATGCTGTATATCCCCGAAAAGTGATTGAAACCACCAAATAGAGTGACATTCAATTATTTAAATCGTTACCATTTGGACCTAAATTCTGCTTTTATTCATTTTCACTGAATAATTAATAATATGGCGGTTTTTTGTTTTGTTTTTTTACTAGCCGAGTATAGCTCTTGTACGGCAGATTCTCCTATTGCTAAGATGCATGTGTTGCAGGAATGTTGGATCGAACACGGGGTCTCCAAGCCATGGGGATTAACTGTTCGTATCCTCGAGAGGACTTGATCCCAGGACCACGATCCCCGAGGAATAAGACGCTAACCAATCAACCACGTTGTTCCACCATTCTTTAATTTGTTATGAGTTACATCATGCAATCTCCTGGAGTTATAAACATCAAGGTTAATACATTCTCGTTAAATGCCTGGGGGGGGGGGGGAGTAGTTCCCTGATATAAAATCCAGCGTGAATAATTAATTCTGTCAGTATCTTTTGTGACTGGTGATGATGTATTCATAGGAACTTTATCAACCCATTCTTGACCATTGGGACTCCAAAGTCCCGCTTTACTAATGCATTTGGACTGCATCTGACCAAAAGGACTTGCTTGTTGCACTTCTGAGGTGAAACATAATTCCTTGTAGTTTTCATACAAGTCCAAAGATGAAACTGAAAGTATGGTGTTTGGAGTGTGTGTCATAGATTCTAATGGAGCAGTTTCCGATTTACGAATAACATAAAGAACCAAATTATGTTTCACACAACAGCTTTAACACTCATTTAATTATATAGTCATCACGTAGATTAATTATGGACATCGTATTGTCCGAGTAGTTGGCCGAATTATCAACCTTGAGGCCTTTGGTTCACAGGGTCCTGGGTTAGATTCCCAACGGTGTCGGGGATTTTAAATGGGTCGGGTTAATTCCTCAGAATCGGAGACTGGGTGTTTGTGTTTGTCCGTACACACGTCTTTTCTTCTACATACAACACAGCTCACTACCAAACTCTGCAGAAACACCCAACGGAGTAAGGTTGCCTCAAGGAGGGCATCCGGTAATAAAACAGAGCCAAGTCCGCATGTACAACACAATTCGCACCTGTGACGCAATCGGGCTGTAGAAAAATCGGGGTAATAATTATAAGAAGAAGGTGATGATGATGATGATGAAAATGAAGAATTACGGATATATTGCCAGAGTGTTCTTAGTTGGTCACCAACACAACAGAAATGTATCAGTAGACGGGATGATGATGGTGATGCTTGTTCCTTAAAGGGGCCTAACATCTAAGGTCATCGGCCCTAGACGGGACGCAAATATTGGTCAAAATTGGTGCAATTCCATTTTAACATAGATCAATAACACAATATTTGTGTTTACAATTTGATTTTAGTAGCATCGACACAAGTAGGTCTTATGGCGACGATGGAATTGGAAAGACCTGGGATTTGGAAGGAATCAGCCGTGGCCTTATTTAAGGTACAGCCCCAGCAATTGCCTGGTGTGAAAATGGGAAATCACAGAAAGCCATCTTCAAGGCTGCCGACAGTGGTGTTCGAACTCACTATGTCCCGGCTGGCACCGTACGGCCAACTCGCCCTGTAATATCACAATAGATTATAAATACATCCTTACAGTCATTACAGTGCAGTTTAATATCCAGATGAACTTATGAGTCTCATGCATTTTATGGCCATTGTTATCGTACTCTATGTTTCAATTAAATCAATAATAAATTCAACCAAAATTCGAACAGAAATTTATTTTACTGTTATCATGTTCAAGGAAGGGTTAAGAGCAGTATCATGTTGCAAAATCATCCCCCACCATCTGTTAAAATGAACATTCGTACATTATGCTTTATACGCACATGATGCACAGATTGCCGCAATTTGACAGCATTATAGCATTCGCTATAAACTTGACTGAAACCGTTCTACTTGATCCGAGGTAATCTCCAGGGACATGCATACTGGTTATGTTGTTGACCTCTGCCTCAGCTTATCGACGACTGAGTTCAGTGCTGCTTAGTAATGAAAATTATCATTTTTTAGGTACTTGCATCCCTAGAAGCCAATCTCTATATATTGTGTAGCCAAGGGGACGTTATCTTCTCGTAAGTATTGTGCCGACAAATGAGGACTTTCTAGGAGATAACTTGTTGATAATCCGAGAAGTAAATATATCAGTTCTACTACAATAGCCATTAAACGCAAATAAGTACATGTGGGAAATATATATTTTATGCAATGAATAAAATCGAAAACAGTATATTTTTAGTGGATCTGCTGATGTATGGAAACCCTTTTACTGGACAATCCACTTTTTTGAGTTTTAGTAATTACTGTTGAGCTGAACCGTCGTTGAATTGTGTCGGAGTCTCACTGGCATCCCTTACGCGCCCTTTGTATGATAACCCAAGTCGAACTTTCGGTGACGGTTTTGAAACTGACAGGTGTTATGATGTCGCATATGTTGCTAATATATGAATGTCGATACCCATAAATGTTTGAACTTACGTACTTCTGCAGTCGCATTTTGTAGATGGCATTTCTCCAGGTTCAAGTATTTCTTACTAGAGATTCCTAGGCACAATTGCTACAAGGAAACGTCGACTACCTTCACATATTATTCATAAAGGTTCTGCACAATGAACCCAGAATACGAAGATATATTCAAATGTAGCCAATGTTACCTTATTTCTTCGCTTTTTACTGCTTCATCTTCATTCTTTTTTTTTTTTTTTTTTTTGCTAGGGGCCTTACGTCGCACATACACAGATAGGTCTTATGGCGACGATGGGATAGGGAAGGCCTAGGAATTGGAAGGAAGCGGCCGTGGCCTTCATTAAGGTACAGCCCCAGCATTTGCCTGGTGTGAAAATGGGAAACCACGGAAAACCATCTTCAGGGCTGCCGATAGTGGGATTCGAACCTACTATCTCCCGGATGCAAGCTCACAGCCGCGCGCCTCTACGCGCACGGCCAACTCGCCCGGTCATCTTCATTCTTGCAGTCATCAATTCCTTCCGTTTTCGCTTCATAGATGATATTTCTGAAGTTGAACGTCAGCTGTAAGAGATCAGTAAAGTATCTTAAGATGGTATAGCGACTTGTACACCGCACGGGGGTACCAGCAGAGCCGTCATGTTCACCACGCTCAGAGCGAACTCAACAAACATGGACTGGTCACGACGAGGTACGACCCATCTGACATCTCGCAACAGGTGTGGGATCGTAAGATACAGTCCCACTCTGAAAGAAAGGAAAAAGAAGGAAAGAAATACTTTTCGCATCTGTCCTTTAAACTAAATTTATTTATTTATTTATTTATTTATTTATTTATTTATTTATTTATTTATTTATTTATTACATTTGCCAGTTACAGAGTTTCACTTCAATCAAATAAGCCATTACATCTATCTGTCTATCTATCTATCTATCTACCTACCTAACTATCTATCTATCTATGTATCTATCTATCTAATCTATCTATATATCGATCTACCTATCCATCCGTCTATCCACCTGGGAGTGTGTACATAATGTATGTCTGTCTGTTAAGGGATGATACCGGAGGCTGGTTGAATTCCCATTGAAGGATAATTATATCGTTATAATGGGACTGCCAAAACTTTTAGCGGTATCGTAATGAGGCGTACAAGGCGTTTGCCATTGTTTTTCTCACTGGGTCAGGAAGCGATATCATAGCAATAACGGCTGTATGAATAGTACCTTTCATAATATCCAGACCTCTAGGTCGTACCCCGAATGCCATTACCCAACACAATCAGTGCCTCAGCAGCTTCCATACTGTCATAGCCATCAATGAGACTGACACTTCGGTGGAAGCCACATGTTGGTCTGGCCTGCGCATGAATCGAATTCCAGAATACTGCATCCAACAAGAAACAGCAACAAAGGGATCTGTATAATACATACTGTGCACAGAAAACTCTAATGTGTATCTTTCAACCGGGCTGAATTGCTCAGACGGTTCAGCACTGTCCTACTAAGATTGGTACGACGAGTTTAAACCTGATCAAGATGAAGTTCTTCAAGGATGCTCGAATACGCTAGGTTTGGTAAGCAGATTCACGGGCACTAAAATAACCCAAGCCCTCTGGTACAAACGTTCGACTCCTCACGTCTTGGGAAACCGTAAAGATAATCAGTTGGACTTAAAGCAATTATTATTATTAATATTATTATTATTATTACCATCATCATTGTATCTCTAAAAACACGAACTCCCGGATTACAAGGAGTTACGCAAGGCTGTTTTTGCCTAAATGTTCAAAATCGCCTGAATAAGGTACGAAGATCCTTGGTTCCTTAAAACATCAGCAGAATTGTTTTTATTTTGGCTTTAAAATGTACTCCTTGAGTATTAACATTTTAGGTCGTCGTCAATGAACATGGCAAATGTACTATGGATCCAATCGCTTTGCACACCTATTCATTGAAGGCGGGCACCAACCAGTCAATATTCTCCTCTTCCACTGCATAAAAATACAACCCATTGCTATTCCAGGTCCAGCAGACCCGGATAATATACGTTTTGTTAGAAAGAACAAGAAGAAATGCATTAATTTTATATATTTATATCGAATATAGACATGTTTCGTTTTAATTATGAACATTCCTTTATTCAGGCAGGAGTAACAGAGCCAATTAACATTACTAAGAAGTGCATACACTTTTCTCAGCTCTAATACCATTCTGTCAATAAGAAAGTATTCTGTCACAATTTACAGTCCTAGAAGGTTAAGGTAGCAGTATAGTTATCACACAGCAAAGCTTAAGGGAGGGCGAACTTCAACGAATTTTACTAGTAACACTTTCCACAAATGAATCTCGCGTGTTTCTTAAAATATCCAGTATACGTTTCTTGCATTTAACGCAGGAAAACTCCATTCAAGCTTATTTGTCTAGTAATGTCATTCCATGCCATCTCTCCGCTAACAGCTCAAAACCGCCTAGTTTACCTGTCCGTGTGCTTATTCCAAAGCTTTCCCAGCTCAATGTTTGAAATATATTTTCGTAACACCACTCTTTTGCCGGAAATCGCGCAGAACAAATCGTGCTGCTTATTTTTGGTCCCTTCCAACTCTCGGATCAAGTAATCCTGGTAAGGGTACGATACAAGGGAACCATACTCTAACTGGGACTCTCTGAAGGGTACCTACTGTTAAAGGTACTCCTCCAACTTTTGGTTCAAAGGAAGAGGCTGTTTTGGAATAATCCTCATATTAGTACACGGACATCTGCAGGACAGACCAACATCATCCTGTCGCCTTTCATGCAAATATTGCATATCAGTACATCTCACCCGTACCATCCACAGTTACAACAGCATCTTCAAGGGCGTGACCTCAACGCTCGGGTAAAATTTTGTCAATGGGCTTTACGCATTGTAATCAATGATGCGCCCTTTATTCCAAGAGTTGTATTTTCAGATGACCCACGATTTCACAACAATGGCACTGTGAATCGGCACAACATGCACCACAGGAAAGCGGATAATCTCCGTTGGGTGAGACAGGACACAGTGGGGAGCAGATATCTGGGATGAAATCTTAATAATATTATTGTTTTTACGTCCCACTACTACTTTTACGCTAATGATTTCACCTGTTCTCGAGCATTAACTCAACGGAATAGTTGTGCTAAGCGAATATAAAATCAGGTACCAATTTTTTACGTTGTCTATCGTATACGAGTTTATTTTCGATTACGTACCTCCAAAACAAAAGGGGGGCAGTATAAACTGAAATAGACGGGTTTTCAAGAGAAAGTCATCCATGGAATTTTGGAGACGTCGAGGTGCCAGAATTTTATCCCGCAGGAGCCCTTTTACATGCCACTAAAACTACGGACACATGGCTGAAGTATTTGAGCACCTTCAAATACCGGCTTGAGCCAGGATGGTACCTGCCATGTTGCGGTCGTAAGGCCAGCGCCTTAACCGTCTGAGCAACTCAGCCCGAATCAGTAAGGAACTACAAACACTTGATAATCTTCATTATGACTCTTGTACTTTGGTGAAAGTGGTACATTACCATAATTATGTTGTTTTTATCAAAATGGTTGCGTTTTGCTAGTTCGCACATGTTTAATACTCAACGAAGTCACAAAACAATAAATTGTATTTACTTTCATGTATTCAATTTGTTATAGTTGATGTTCCGAAAACCTTCGTTGTACCCAACTGAAAAGTTTGCGTGGAACATGTGAATGAACTCCACTTCTTGTTCACCGAGGCTCATATCGATATCTGAGGTGTTATTTGGGAATAGGTCCACGTGAATAACTACCCTATATTTCAGCAAATGTGGAATGATGGACTATTCAAATTCCAAACAGTTGTCCAATTTCTATGCAATAACTTTTTTCTTCTGTGTTTTACTTTTCTATGTTGATATTCCACTATTTTGTTCAGTAAGTTAACTGTTAGTCAGCCTCTGTAGTGTATTTGTTAGTGTGATTATCTGCCACCCCACAGAGGCCCGGGTTCGATTCCCGGCTCTGCCACAAAATTTTAAAAATGCTATGAGGGCTGGAACGGGGTCCATTCTGACTGGAAAGGTCAATTGAGTAGAGAGGGTTTCGATTCCCACCTCAGCTATCCTCGAAGTGCTTTTCTGTGATTTCTCACTTCTCCTCCAGGCAAATGCCGGCATGGTACCTAACTTATGCCCACAGCCGCTTCCTTCCTGGTTTCTTGTCTATTCCTTCCGATCTTCCCATCCCTCCGCCATATCCCTGTTCAGCATAGCAGGGGAGGCGACCTGGGGCGAGGTATTGCCTCTCCACCCTAGTTGTATCCCTCCGACCCAATGTCTTACGCTCCAGGACACTGTCCTTAAGGCGGTAGAGGCGGATCCCTCGCGGAGTCCGAGGGAAAAACCAACCGTGGATGGTAAGCGGATTAAGAATAAAAGTCAACTGTTATTCTTCAATGAGTAGAGTGTAGTGACCTCGATCAACGGGTGAGTAGACCCACATAGCGCTTACATGGTGTTAACAAATTAAGACCTGTCACATGAGGAACTTTGATGTAAGACAGAGCAGTGAGATACGAGGGCGCGGCCCTCGGGGTCATCAAGACCATCTCTGGGTGCTACACCTAGATCAGAATGAGGAGAGTAGACGATAGTATCTCCTGGCGTAGGTCGGGCACGGTTAACAAATTGTAGCCTGTGCTCTAGAATTTGCGAACCCTGATAGCATCTCCGTGTTGCGTGGGATTTTGTGTGCAGTAGGTCTCACTTTCCTCCTGACATTTACAATTCAGAAGTACTTTTTCCTTGTTCAACGAGAATAATAACATAGCCACAATTTATCTTCCCCTTCTTTACTGTAGTACTGTTCTTATGTGAACCTGAAACAGATATTTCTTGTTAAGAAAATTGAAATTATCTTTCATCTAATTGAATCGAGCACTTTTGAATACATTAAGTGATTTTTTCTTTACCGAGAAAATTGGGAAAACCTCTTTTTATCGTTTAATTGAAAATTTACGTTGTTGTCCCGTTATTACTCACCGTGATAATATTATATATGAAGGTGTTTTCATGATTCTATCCTCCTTAAAATTGAAGAAAACAAAACAGAATTTATCACTTAGCTGTTTAAACAAGAAATCACAAGTGCAATGAGCAGACTTTTTAAAAAATCACAAATTAATATATGCCACTAATACATCTTACTGTATTTTCAATCAAGACGACAATGGACGCATAACTACACGGACGGCAGTGAAAGTCAGTGACTTAGTTACCTTCAATATGTATGTCTAACCCTTGTCCCGCCTCTCCAGGGGGTTGTGTATGAAGTGAGATGAATCTTCGTAGTGAGATGAATTTGCGACCGGATGTCATTCCAGACGCCAACTTCATCAGAGTAGTTACTGAGATGAAATGACTAAGTTCTCTTCAGTATTGAACATTACATTCAATTGCCTGCCTTATCATTAAATAAAGGGCAGACTTATTTCCTCGTAAAACAACTAGATGCGTCTAACGTCATAAAATGGTATCAATTAAAATTCTCGATGAGTAGAGTGTAGTGACCTCGATCAATGGGTGAGTAGACCCAAAGTTTCTTACGAGGTGTTAACAAATTAAGAAGTGTCACATGATGAACTCCTCTAGCTCGGGGACTGAGAGTTTGTGTTCGTCTCAATAAACCTCTCTTCATCTACAGTTCCCTTCCCTACCCAAAAATCGAAACATGCAGAAATAAGACTTTCACTTATAGGATAGCACATGCCCCGGGTTCACTCAGCCTAGAGCATGAGTACAAGGTTAACTCCTGAGGACAAAGATCGCTGGCCACAGGTTTAACCGCTGTCTCACTTCGTGCCAAGTTTACGGTTAGTGAAGAACTTTACCCACCATTCCTCCAAAGGCTGTCGTGGCATGTAACAAATACTTAGAGGAATGCCACTTTCAAACTAGATTTTTCTACCCTCCAGGGTTTGATTTTTCCCTCCGACTCGGCGGGAGATCCCACCTCTAGGGCCTAAAGGGCAGTGTCCTGGAGCGCGAGACTTTGCATCGGGGAATACAACTGGAGAGAAGAACAAGGACCTCGCCCAAGTGGCCTCACCTGCTATTCTGAACAGGGGCCTTTGGGGAAATAGGAAGATCAGAAAGGATGTAAGTAGTAAACTCGTGTCCTAAAACCGAGGTGGTGCAGCTCTTTTCAGGCACACCCCCATTGGAGGTGAGCTGCATGTACAATTTCAACTACATACCAGCCCTCCTGCCATTCTTAAATTCCTGGCAGTACCGGAAATCGAACCCGGGCCCTCGAGGACGGCAGCTAATAACACTAACCTTTACGCTACGGAGGCGGACATCAGAAAGGATAGACAAGAAAGAGGGAAGGAAGTGGCCGTGGCCTTAAGTTAGATACCATCTCGGTATTTGCCTGGAGGGAAAGTGGGAAACCACTAGAAACCACTTCGAGGATGGCTCAGGAGGTAATCGACCCCTCCTCTACTCACTTGACCTCCCGAGGCTGAGTGGACTCCGTTCCATCCCTCTTATCACTTTTCAAGTTTCGTGGCAAAGTCAGGAATTGAACCCGGACCTCTGGGGGTGGCAGCTAATCACACTAAGCACTAGGCCACAGAGGTGGACCAAACCAGATTTTACTGTAGTTAAATAGTATATAGCACAATATATTACACAATACAACGTAACAAGGGCAGACAGCAAAAGCAGTAGATGGACGTTCTAACGTCTGTTATAAAAGAAGTACCAAAATGATATCGGTAAAGGGAGTATGTAGAGTGTGATGAGACGTTAAACTTTCTTCAGCTTATCCCAATTGTTTCTGGGGTCACTGGAGCCATCCAGCTAATTTTGGATTGTGTCTGATGCCCTTCCTGACGCCACTTGATTTTGGAGATGAAAATCGCAGTCCATGGTCGACCGGGATTCTAACCTTAACCTTACGGGTAAGAAGCCAGCAGCTAAGCCATTAAGCACCCCTAGTATCTGATTGGACGAGGTGGTGACAAATTAACTATGCCGGCCCATAGCATTCTGAACAAGAGCAACGACGGTTTGAGTCTGATCAAAGAGATAGCAGAAAAGAACTAGAAAATGAGAAAAAAAGTGACCACGAGTTCATAAAACAACAAGGAGCTTTGGTAGCATCGATGTGCCATCACTGCGGTTGCGGTAAAGCTCGTGATTCTGGAATTGGTTTCTTCACACTTCTAAAAGCCCATAATCGGTCGCATTGATGCACTTGGAGGACATCATTATACTGACCAGCAAGTGAATATCCATGATTATAGTGATAATGTACACCTGTTAACAAAACTGATTAAACTTTTTGCTTATATTGTACGTTTGGTGTGTCCATCCAGTACTTATTTATGTACTCAAGTAGTCTGTTATAGTTTTCTCACTACATTGCGAATCTAGTTGAAGAAGTAATGGTGGCTGGAGAGGGAGTGCCACAGTTCTTTCAGTTTAACAAAACTGGTGTACGTTTGGACCAGTGCTGCTTATTGTCGTTAACAAGACTGCATTTGATGATCTGTTTTTTTTTCTTTGCATGTGGTTTTACGTCTCACCGACACAGATAGGTCTTATGGCAACGACGGGATAGGAAAGGACTAGGAGTGGGAAGGAATCGGCCGTGGCCTTAATTAAGGTACAGCCGAAGCATTTGCTTGGTGTGAAAATGGGAAACGACGGAAAAGCATATTCAGGGCTGCCGGCAGTGGGATTCGAACCCACTACCTCCTGGATGGAAGCTCACAGCTGTGCGCCCCTAACCGCACGGCCAACCCGCTCGGTGATGATCTGCTACCCGCGAATCTCCGTCTTTTTCTTTTTTTAGCGAAAAAAATCATTTTAATCAGCTTAGTTCCACATCAACGAATAATCAGACATAAAGTGTATTACTTTAAAAATTACGTAATTTTAATGCGTTATGATGCATGATGATGAGTTATTTGTACCATCATCTTATTTCTTTCAATATGTAGTCCTATAGAGATGATATAGGCTTGTGGGCTTATGCCGTATCAAGAAAATAAGGTGAAATTATTTACGATTCGCAGAGAACTATGCTCTGCGTCATCAGAAGACTGTCCTCGAGAAAGGCACAGGTATCCTCCCCATAGAGGTTTTTAAGGTTGTCATTGATGCTTTCACGGCCCGTACGTGTAGACATGATATAGGCCTATATCTATGGCAACATTAAAAACCTCTATGGGGAGGATACTTGTGCCTTTCTCGAGGACAGTCGAGATTTTCTTCAGATGAAGCAGAGCATAGTTCTCTGCGAAACGTAAAGAATTTCACCTCATTTTCTTGACACGGCATAAGCCCAAAAACCTAGGCCTATATCATGTCTATAATTACGGGCCTTGAAAGCATCAATGGCAGTATGTAGTCCTTTGAGAGCTAGATTGTAAATGAGCCATGGACCACTGTACTGAGTCTCTTTCACTTTTATTTGACTATATTGCTTTATCTGCCGGCCCCGTGGTGTAGGGGTAGCGTGCCTGCCTCTTACCCGGAGGCCCCGGGTTCGATTCCCGGCCAGGTCAAGGATTTTTACCTGGACCTGAGGGCTGGTTCGAGGTCCACTCAGCCAACGTGATTAGAATTGAGGAGCTATCTGACGGTGAGATAGCGCCCCGGTCTAGAAAGCCAAGAATAACGGCCGAGAGGATTCGTCGTGCTGACCACACGATACCTCATACTCTACAGGCCTTCGGGCTGAGCAGCGGTCGCTTGGTAGGCCAAGGCCTTTCAAGGGCTGTAGTGCCATGGGGTTTGGTTTGGTTTGGTATATTGCTTTATCTACAACTCTTACCGGGCGAGTTGGCCGTGCGGTTAAGGCACAGACATAGGCCTATAGTTTTAGACTGTCAGGATTCTGAAGTCGAAGGGTGCGGCCACCGCCATCTTACGTCACTACACTATCCCGATCCATTAAATTAATGTAAAGTAGTAGCCGAAACGGGAATATTGGACAGGAGATAATTAAAATAATTAAAAGCACATCAAAATTATTAAAATAATAATGAATTAGATCGATTAACTCCTTCCTTTTACTGTTAAAAATGCTTAAATATTGCCATCCTCTTAAGACCAATCTATGGACAGATCTGTTTCCATTTAACTCTCTAACAGCATGATTCACACGTATTTTCAAGAACAGTAACGAAATTATATTAATGAGACGATACACATGCGTGACTATTGGATTTAGATCTAATGCATGCGAGCTCAACCTTGAAAATAGATTTCTTTCACACAAATGAGCTCTGGCTTCATTAGGTATGTTCCCTTTCATGACCATTACATGTATTCTCTCTAAAATACATGTCAGTAAGCTTTCACACATGAACAACAACTATTGTAGGAACATAGAGATTACCCCTATTCTTCAAAGAAATGAATGGATAAGGATTTTCTTTTTTTACAGCTGCTTCCTTACAATTATCACATTGTAGAGAATTGACTAACATCTTTACCACAAATCGTGAGAAATATTAAATAATTTTCTGTGATAATAAACCTAACACCTATCGATTTATGCAAGCTTAGTAATCTTTCCACTCTAATTTTAACAGTGGGCACAATATTTATTTATTTATTTATTTATTTATTTATTTATTTATTTATTTATTTATTTATTTATTTATTTATTTATTTATTTATTTATTTATTTATTTATTTCGTAAAGGGCACGTGAGCCGTGGCTCATATAGGTGCAATACATATCTGATATGCATGTAGCAGAATTAGAAGATAACACAGAATCTTAAATGTTTTACGTGAGAATAAACAGAAAGTGAGTTAAACACATTATATAGCTCAGACGGTTGAAGCGCTGGCCTTCTGGCCCCAGCTTGGCAGGTTTGATCCTGGCTCAGTTCGGTGGTATTTGAAGGTGCTCAAATACGTCAGCTTCGTGTCGGTAGATTTACTGACACGTAAAAGAACTCCTGCGGGACAAAATTCCGGCACCTCGGCGTCTCCAAAAACCGTAAAAGTAGTTAGTGGGGTGTAAAGCAAATAGCATTAAAATTATTATTATTAAACACATTATAGAAGTTTACATGTTACATAGTCAAGATATCTCAGGTGTTCATAGCAAATTATCTCAGATGTTCATTTTGACATAAATACAATAGGTCCTTAAAGAACAGAAGAGACGAAGACAACTATTATTTAATTACTAATATAACCAAACCAAAAACTAAACCTATAACCAAGTGCTGCAGTAACATTACTTTTATTACTATTATTATTATTATTACTATTATTATTATTATTATTATTATTATTATTATTATTATTATTATTATTATTATTATCAGTACATCTATTTTGAAGGCTCGGCTTGTGCCGGTAAAATAATTGGCTGACTCGGCCTAAACAAGTAGTCCTCCTCTTGATTACGAAACTAAAAAGTTATCTACAACTATTTACAACAGATTATTATTATTATTATTATTATTATTATTATTATTATTATTATTATTATTATTATTATTATTATTATTATTATTCCGCACTCCATCACAAGGCGGCTAACGCCAACAAATATACATCGGAAGGAAGTTATCTCTGTATCCTACATAATTAAGCATCTTTAATAGTAAATTTAATAGCATTAATAACTAGAGAGCAAGTGTACAGCACATGTGAGCCACTTAGCGGTCTATTGAAAGTCCCGTTCCTTCGTTCTTCTTTTTTCGTGAATACGAAAAACCATACCGAAGCACTCTGCAGGTATTCACCATTCTGCTCCGCACTAGTTTGCCGAAAATAAATGTGAAATGTGCATAAAAACGACCTAAACCAAAACTGCACGTAACACAGTAACATATATGTTTACAGTGGATCTATAGTGACGTAAGATGGCGGCGGCCGCAAGTTTCTGGCTACTCTAGCACCAATGCTACCAGATAAAGCGCTGTCAGTCTATTTACTCTCTGTGGGTTAAAGGCGCGCAGCTGTGAGCCTGCATCCGGGAGATAGTGGGTTCGAACTCCACTGTCAGCAGCCCTGAAGGTGGTTTACCGTGGCTTCCCATTTTCACACCAGGATAATGCTGGGATTGTACCTTAATTAAGGCCACGGCGCTTCCGTCCCACTCCTAGGGCTTTCCCAGCCCATCGTCACCATAAGACCTATCTGTGCCGGTATGACGTAAAACAAACTGTAATCAAATAAATCTAAAACTCTTACTATACTGGCAAAAATGTCTTATTTCTCCTCATACACAAAAGAAAGGAGGAGTGTGCCAAATTTGAGTAAAGTTGGTGAAGAGTTGGAATATGATTCCAAGTCTAAATCTGCCCTAGTTTGGGATAAAATTCACCTGCGTTTCGAAATGAAAATGAAAGTCCTCAGTCTGTTTCCAGTCATTCGACCGGGTCAGGAATGGAATGAATGAAGCCCCATCTAGCGGCGAGGATAGGAATTGTGCCGACTGCCGAAGTCTGTCGCACTCCTCTGGGGCAATGATTAATGAATGATTGATGAAATGATATTAGAGAGTGTTGCTGGAATGAAATACGACAGGGAAAACCGGAGTACCCGAAGGAAATCCTGTCCCGCCCCCGCTTTGTCCAGCACTAATCTCACATGGAGTGACCGGGATTTGAACCACGGAACCCAACGGTGAGAGGCGGGCGCTCTGCCGCCTGAGCCACGGAGGCTCCATGTGTTTCGAAATAACATTTCAAAATGACTCGTCCAAGAAGACCATTTTATTTGGGCTTAATATATTACAGTAATATTCCTTTAGCTGTCAACGTTATATCTTTACTTCTACAGGTACTGAAACAGCAAAGGGGCATGAGAGCAAAGTGGCATTGTCAAAGTCTTTTCACCAAGGTTCCCACGGTTCGAGTCCAGGCCAATGCACGTGGGATATTTGACATCCTTGTGGTGTGTTTACCACATAATGAACTGGAGTTTATGTGGCAAAGATCGTAATATGAAAACTACAAACTTTTTCTTTAACTCAAAAGTTAATACATACGTTTCTTATTCATTCCAATTATCACAGTCACATTTATGTTCGAGTACTTTTTATAATTTGCAGAACCTTTTAGAAAGACACTCGTTGAGATACTTTCTATTATATAGAATCTGCGCAATGGAAAGATAGATTTTCAACCTGGTAGCAAACAACGAATCATCCTATACCCTACAACATTCCTCGAGACTCACATCGACCAACGAGAAGATATAGACGCTGAGAAGGAATTAATTTACTGCTTCTATAAAATCAAGGATCACCTAGGCAATATTTCTGCCCTTGGTAGAATGATTGGTACTCGTGTTATGATATCCAGATTTCTTGTACGAAACTAAGAGGGCAGTATTGTTAATATCGATATCTCATATTGTGATATAAGGAAAGTTACTTCGGAAAAATTCTCAAATAACTTGGTCGTGAAGAGTTTAGTATTTAAGGGAAGACGATATTATAAAATGAGAACGTTTGGATTTTGTAATACTTGCGTCATCGTCAGCAGCTCTGAATCCGATCGTTCGTGGTTTTCCATTTTCATATCAGGCAAATGCTGGGCTTATACCTAAATTAACGTTCCTGAACGCTACCCTGCAAGACCTCTATTTAATAACATTATTTCAGGAATGCCATTTTGTGAATTATGTTCTAGCATGTGCACCTATCCTGTACAGATACTTTAAAACAATGCAATGTATCAACATTTTCTGCCATCATCTCGGCATATAGTGCGAGGCAAGTGTGTCACACATTGAGACGCAGCCATGACAGACGCGCAAACATTGTGATACATGGACAAATCCTCCAAGTTACGGACGTAGTGCACACGTATGTTCTGTCCTCGTTACCGCCAATTTTTCACGCCCATTCCTGCGTCTGCATCTCTGTGCACGTAACAGTCCTCGTTCAAATGTTGGCCTAACAAAATACTTGTGTGAAACAGAATGTTGAACAAAGTGATCTAAGTTAATTCGATCAACAACAAAACATACGAGATTCTAATGACCAGCTAAGTATTAACTTCCTGATCGAGTTAGAAAGTTATGTGTACGTCTACCGTAGCTTCGCTGGAAATGTAGAACTCCCTTTCTCGTACACTACTGCCCGTAAATTTGTACGTTTGTCTTTAAGTTCTTCAGATCCGAACTTATTGCTACTCCCTGTGTGTGTATGATTGAAAGGTGGGACTTTCAACCTTGGCGGTCCTATGTACCATATCAGTTGGTTGAGCCTTCTTGGTTTCAACTTTGTTGCTGTACTACGTTGTTTCTAGTTGCAATATTCCAGTATTTCGGGGAAGGTAGGAATGAGTGCGAATGTGGAGTGTTTGAAATGTGGTGGTGGCGATTTGTCTGGATAAGATTTGGTGCGCAAAGGTTGTGTGACTACTAGCATTTTCGGAGGCGCTTGCCGTCTGTCTGACTAGCTTGAGGTCTAGAGGAGATTTATTAGGCCTGCGGTATTGCTGTTGAGGCATACAGTGTTTCCGGGTTGAGATGGGTCTTGGATTTTAGGGATACTTTACTTAATTTGTGCTTGTTAAAAGGGAGAGGAGACATTTTAGAAGCTCTGTCGTTAGAGGTTGCGGGTGTGTTGACTGGTTATTATTTTGGTTGAGGTTTAGGTTTAATAAAGACGGAAATTTGGGTTTGGTGATTGAGGATGGAGTTGGTTGTTACCAGTATAGTGATCTTTGACTGCTTTTTTGAAGAATATGCAGCCTGGGTAAGATGCAGCGTGTTTGCTTTGGCAGTTGGCACGTTTGGGTTGGTCTCGTGGGACTAGGCAGACGGTGTGATGTTGTTGTTGTTGCTGATGATGATGATGATGATCCCCGCATCTATTACAGCGGGTCACATTAGGGCAATTTGCAGCTTAGTGATTTAGCTGTACGCAGTTATAGCACATGAAAATTAAGGAAGATTGCGGACGAGGTTTGCTTGTGTTGGTGCTAGTTCGATTCTCAGTGGGTGTAATTTTGGTGCCAGGAGAGGGAGACATTTGTGATTTGGTTGTAGATAACGGTTGTTGAGGAGTTTCTTTGTGACATATTATCGGTTTTTGAGAGGTTGCAGGTTGGGTGATTTTGATGTTTGTTAGAACTTCCTTTTGTCTGGTTTTGATAGGTTTTTCTTTGATTTATCTGGTTTGAGTGAAGGCAGGGCGGGTAAGTAAGAGTGAGGTTTGACTGCTTATGTCCACTAGAGACGGCGGTGATATAGTTTGAGTGCCACAGTCGCATAGCTCCGGAATAAACCTCAACGATTCTTCTTGTTCTTCTTCTTGTTCTTCTTCTTCAAAATCCTCATCTTCTTCTTTTTCCTCTTCGTCCGTTTTGTGATGGGGGTGAGATTCTAGTGGGTGAAGAGCAAGGGGTTTAGGGATGTATTTAAGTGCAAGCAGTCTTTCTAGGATATCTGGGAAGTGATATTCTCGGATAGGAGTGATCATTAGCATGTTGTTTGCGTTTCCTCTGTTAAGGCAACGTAGGTTGGAATGAGATCCCTAATGGCGCCGAGTATTGTGCACCGATTCATGGGCAGAGGTCCTGCGACGACAAGATAACTGCACCTACCTTGCATTTTGGTGAGATTGAGAAAATTGAATTATTACTGATATATTCGAATGAGAATTCTAAGTTGTGGTCATCTAATTCTGAGATGAGGCAAGATATTGAGTTGGATTTGTGACAAAGTGCTGGTGACGGGGATCGACTAGAATACTGAGAAGAGGGACTTAGGGAATGGCTGAGATTTTTGGTGGGAGCGGTATTACTTCTGGTTAGGTAGTTTCTGTTTGGGGCTTGAACAGGGACCCGGCTACTCGATCCACAGGCCTTGTTCCTGTACCTTGACTTTTTAGGCATTATGGGATTTTTCTTGGCAAGAAATTGTTAGGGAGACGTTGGGAGGAGTACGGATGAAATACTGGGAGGTGGAACGCTTTTGTGGACCGGGTTAAATATGCTCAACTTTCTGCCAGAGTCGTGCCAGGCTAGTTTTTATAATGGATTACGCCAGGGCAAGGCACGAACTCAGGACACCAAGCTGTAGTAGTCTCCGTTGACTATGTAAGCTAGTGGCTGTTAGCGGCAGGCTGTGGGCTGGAAGTCTGGGTTTCCAGCACCAGGCTTCGGGGGTAGGTCCCTCCGATGTGCTCTCTTGCGTGGCTGCACGGCGAAGGATGACCTTCTTCAGATTCATAATCTTCTTCACGTGCACTAATTCAGGAAATTTTACGTCTGTGGACAATTGTTATCTGTCTATTATACGTATATCTACATTTACTTAATACTGAAGACGACCACACACCCATTCCCCGACCCATCGGAATTAAACAATGAAGTTTAAAATCCCCGACCCGGCCGGGAATCGAATCCGGGACTCCTTGAACGAAAGCCCAGAACGCTAACCGCTTATCGATGGAGCCGGACAATCTCTCTGACTAGTACTATGCTACAAAACAAGATCTAATAAGCTGAAAATATATTTCAAAGTACATTATGGCCGTGATAACTTCAGGAAGCTAATTTACATAAAGCAGTTGTATGCTACCAATATCCCAGGTACGTGGCATCTACACAGTTCCGACCATGCTACAAGGAATACGATGTAGGTTACGATTATGACAACAAGTTATTATTTCCGGGAGAGTGGTGGTGGTGGTGATTATTGTTTTAAGAGGAAGTACAACTAGGCACCCATCCTCTATATAACACTAACCAGAGGGAAAAAATGGAAGGGATCCGACACTTCGAAAAATGAAGGTATCGGCCAAAGGAAGACAAGGGCCACGAAGGGCGTGAAAATGAAAGACTCCCTAGCCCTCGCGAACCTAATAGCTTCGTGGTCGGAAAAGAACAAGAGTTTACCAAGAGAGGTCGGATAGGATAGATGAAAATGCGGAGCCTGGCACAAGTAAGTGGAAGCATGCCAGGACTCAGCTAAGGGCCCCGTGGTCGCCAACCCACGCTCCAAAGTTCAGAACCCCTGGGACCCCTTTTAGTCGCCTCTTACGACAGGCAGGGGATACCCTGGGTGTTATTCTACCGCCCCCACCCACAGGGGGATTTCCGAGAGAGAACACATCTAGGTCCGATGACCTAGGGCCTAGATCTTCATCATCATTATCATCATCAGAACACTTCTAATCTACACAATGGTGATCCAGGGTAATAATGATATATTCAGGAATAATTTTTGGCAGAAGAGCATAGTCCATCACTAACGCACTTTAAACAATGGGTTCCAATTCGTAAGGGCTCAAGGGCCATCTTGGAAACAATCATGTTCACGGGCCGCAATTGAATAGGCCAATTATCGTAAAATTCTGCAAATAGTACAGAAGCACCATTATCAAATCATATCCATAGTTCAATTGATATGAGGGTTTGACCATTTTCATTGATTAAAACACTATTTTTAAATTGCATACAAGAGTGAAATTTGGAGTCGGGCTGAGTGGCAAAGGCTGTTGAGGTTGAACCCATAATTCTACGATGAAAAATAATTGAAGATATTTATTTCAGCTACAAATAACTTTTTTTGAGAGTAGCCATGTTTTATTTCGAGAGTCTCACCCTCCGTGGGAACAGAACTCATCGTGACGAGCGAGCCATCCTCTCGTGAAATGCTGGGACACTTCGCTTGATATCGAGTACTGACTAAGTTAGCAATTTTGGAAAGTCCTTCACAAGGAGAGATTTTGGCGACATGGTTAATCCAGGAATAAATAATCGAAATTATTAATAAACATTACATGAATATAGAATCCCCAGGGTGAATTTAAATGCAATTAAGCCTGGAGAAATGTTGGCATCCATACTCGCGGATTTGCGACACGTGTCGAGGTCAACTCTGAAGAAAGCCCGCGAACTGCATGTCAGAAATAATTTTATTATGCCCGTTGCAAGTATGGGGAAAATATAAAATTAACACCAGAGTGAATTATAATTCTGTCTGAATTTGTGGAATAAATTTCAAGAAAGTTGGTCCAGTGGATGTGGAATTAGGATATTGCACCACCAAGCTTCATGTTGAGGGTCGCGTTCTCTCAGAGGGTATAAAATAAATCCCTCCATGAACTTTACAACATTCTATCTGAAGGTCTGGACGGTGGAACCCACGTCGCTCGTCTACAAGAAAGTGCGGGGTTTATTTCTCAAACTAACTTAAGTTATATATTCGTGTCGATGATTCAAGTAGAGTATTAAACTTAAGGTGATAGACATTTTCCTGAGCTTCTGCCGACGAAAACTGCGAATGCATAGATATCTGTTTAAAATGCGTAGCTGATTTCCTCTTATTATATTGTGTGTGTTTGATATTATCAAAGGGAGTTTGGAGGCTAGTCAGTGAGAGGTCTGATTTTTGTTATCTATTGAAACACCTGGCCGGTTATTAAGGTGAACTAAAGCAGAGTCCTGGGAAACAGTCGTAGTCGCCAGTAGAGAAGGAGGTTTGTCGCATGTTAAAAAGCGAAGGAAATGCGTCATTTGCGTCGTTAATTGATAGCGAGTGTAAAATCTGTGTATTTTTAAGATATACATAAGAATATGATGTATCCTGTAGCCATGAGTGGTTAAATCCGAGGTCAGCTGGCTAAATGTGGCAGGAATCTCCAAGATGACTACTTTTACAGGTCTGTCTATATTTGTATTAATGTTGTAGAATATAATTTGTTTGTCCCAATAAAACTTTTCAGTGCGTGTGTCGAATTCGTATTTAATAATGACCAGGCGAAAGTGTTATATTTCTGGTCCTCGTGTGGAATTCTTCAGGGCAGTAAAATTCATGTTGAGAAACTGTAAAATGAGAAGTTTTAATAATGTGTTAAATTCTTTGAGATAGTGTTCAAACTGACTAAAGTTAGGGAGGTGATAACGATCATGTAGTCGTGGTGAATGCCATAATTTTGAATATCGTATGAGTTCAGAAACTTTTAGTCGAAATAATAATGATAATAATAATAATAATAATAATAATAATAATAATAATAATAATAATAATAATAATAATAATACAATTTTTCGATGTTAAACATATATTTAACAGTAATGTAGAATAGATTTGCGATAGTCTCGAAATCCAGTGAAGTCTAATAAAGTTATATTTATTCGTGGGAAGTTAATTTTTACGACATCATGTATGTCGGTGATATAGGAAATCACGGCGTGTAATTGTGTTCTTGAGGCCCGAAAGTTGTAATAAAATGAATGAAAAAATCTTATAAAATTGTTCTTATGGGAGTATTCGAAGTTTGAAAGGTTTTGATACAGAAAGAAATGAATTGTGCCGGAATGATATGTTGAGAGAATAGTTTTGTAGATGTTGAAGGCATAGGAAGCCTGTATTTCATTAGTAATGCCGCCGTGATGATAGGCGATGAAGATGAATTTTTGTGAAAGGCTATATTTGTCGATTGCGAAGAATTTTTGAGACAGGCTGTATATTAAATGTGATATTTCTGAGGCAGGTTGTATTGAGATTCCGTTAGCAATCCGGAACAGCTGACCGGATGAATGTTGGGTCGAAGTGAATGCTTTGTGATGCACATTAGGATTTCAAGTCAAGAACTCCCCGTAAAAAGCAATTTTGTAGAAGATTGTGGCTCTTGGCAGTTAAGTCCTAATGATGATTTATGTATAGCCAGCATAGTGAATGTTATAGTACGCGACCTCAAGGATAGAAAGGCATTCTGAATACACGGTTGGTGTCATTTAGTTGTTGTAACAAATTTCCATTCAGTATATTTCTTATATTACGAGACGAGATGATCATTAAATCGGAAACATTGTGTATGAGATATTGGACGTTATTCAAGTTATAGTTTGGCTGTGTAGATTCATTGAATTCCGCTTCACTGGATTGTATATAGATATGAATGTTTGGAATAGTAAGATGGTAGGCGATTTCTTTTGGCCTCACCCTATAATTATAGTTTGAATTTTTGCGATGGTGTTGATTACTGTTTTGGCGATATTCATGTAATGTTAGACGTGTGCTGAATTCATTATTTTATTTTTCCAAGCTTCATTGCGTATGTCGAGATCATGTTTCAGTCGTGGATTGTGTAGCCGCGCGTTATTTACTTTCAATTTCACGTTTTATTGATAAGATAGGGACTTAGTTGCATTTCCAGACTTGCAATTTCCGATTGCTTTGATAGTGTGCGCTTTGACACTTAGCTTATTTATGTGAGGCTTGAGTTACGAATGCGGTTTCGATTAGTCAGCTGGGAATATATTTTATTTTCAAATTCCTTTTTTTTTCATTTTATAATAAGTATGACTTTGATCTGTCAATAACTTGTAGTTAGTTCATTGGGGCAAACATAAGTAGATGGATCTGGAATGCTGGTAATCAGCTGTAATATGGAAATACTTCCTTAGATTGTTTTGGTATTCTTGGATTTTGTTATACCATGTGGACTTGTAAGTTTATTAAACTTAACGTAACCGTTTATAACCTGAAAGTTGGTTTTATAAGAATATTTTTCAAGTGATTTACCACTTTGTCTTTAACTTCAGTGTTTAGCATTTCTTCTAAATGCATAATGAATAAGTTTTTCCTACATTTCGCAGTTTTATTCGTTCAGAACGACGTAACGTAAGATCCTCTCGGATCGAGTTGTTGTTGGTTCCTTCTCAACAGCTGTTTGGGTGATGCATGTCTCGGCATCGGGATTATTCCATAACTTAAGAGTGTCACGAGATGACAATATATGGTAGAATTTTATTTTTAGTTATGACTGCTGCTGTTAACTTGTAGTATTTCCAGTAGTATTTCGCAACCTATCTAAAGCAACTGATAGTCAATTTGGTTCGATTAAGGGTCCATTCGGCGGGTGTTCCAATATCCGACAGGGTATTTGACTGGCGGACAACCTTAATTAAATGTAAATCTGGAACTCTACTTGTTGAAGGTCATATTTTCCACGGATCGTGTGGATTGATTCGCAGTTATCGTTTCGATCTAATGGTGCCCGATTTTCAGGTTTTATTCTCGTTTTTCTAGTTTTCGCTGTCCATTAGTCTGTGATATTTCTACTTTCCTCCGAAGAAAGTTCTTCGATAAATGTAACTGATAAAATTCACGCAATGCAATGTGACTGCGTTGAAACGTTAAATGATTAAATTTGTCTTGATGAATGATTTTATAAGATTTTTTCTTTTTCATTTTGATAATTGAATAAAAGTTAGTAAGCACATATTTGCTCCTCATTTCAAGTAGTTAGGCTCTTCTGAACCCCATCGTTTAGTAAGATCGTGACCGAAATACCCCGCTACGACCACAAGATTTAAGAATTGCTGAAGATATTGTTCTAGTGTTGCAGCTGTGGCCGACCAACGATGGAATGGTAAGTTCAAGGGTTCTAGGTGCTGGCCTTCTGACCCCAGCCTGGCAGGTTCCATCATGGCTCAGTCCGGTGGTATCTGAAGGTGCTCGAATACGTCAGCCTCGTGTCTATAGATTTACTGGCACGTAAAAGAACTCCTGTGGGGCAAAATTTCGACACCTCGACGTCTCCGAAAACCATCAAACGTAGTTAGTGGGATGCAAAAATAATATTGTTATTTGAAATTTGGATTTTAAATGTTTTAAAATAAACAATAATCTGTTGAGAACAAGTGAATACTGGAAAAGAGGAACTAGTATTAAAGTTCTGACTTGGCTCTAAAGGTGTATAAAAATGAATACGTTTTTGAACGAGCTAATGAATATTTTTGTGACTTTTCTTCACATTATTTCTTACAGTGTTCTCGCGGGCGGCAAAAAATGGCCCGCCATTTGGAAACCCCTGCTTTAAACCATAACAATGTTCTCCCATTGTTGAGAAGCAGGAGATTATGAAAAGGAAAATAATTTGCTCAACTCAAACATGAATATCTAGATTGCAAAGATATCTCCGGATGATATTTGGATGACTACTACATGAAAGTGAAGCATAACGATAAGGTTCAGTCAGTGCAACAAAGTTTTTGAGGTGTAATGTTAAACAATGGAATGTTATGGCCGAGTCTCGAATGAAAGGGTACGGATTCATAGAAATAAAATTCAGGAAACTCAATCGTCAAAAGTTACCAGTGTTTCGCCCACAGTGCGGCACGGGCTCATCAGTTGAATACCGTACCTTTTCCAAGACACTGCCCGGCTAGCACGCCGGTAGCGACACCACTGCAAGCCATACATATGATAAGCACAACGCAATGCCGACGTATCATATGTATGGCTTGCAGTGGTTTCGCTACCGGCGTGCTGGCCGGCCAATGTCTTGGAAAAGGTGCGGTATGCAACTGATGAGCCCGTGCCGCACTGTGGGCGAAACACTGGTAACTTTTGACGATTGAGTTTCCTGAATTTTATTTCTAGCCATCTCAATCGGAAGCCATATTGTGGTATGGATTAATGTTTGTAAGAGAAGGATCTTCTTCTTATTCTTCTTCTTCTAACTCTTTTTCCACACCTGTGGGGTCGCGGGTGCGAACTGTGTCATACATATGTGGATTTGGCCCTGTTTTACGGCCGGATGCCCTTCCTGACGCCAACCCTATATGAATGGATGTAATCACTATTGAGTGTTTCTGTGGTGGTTAGTAGTGTAGTATGTTGTCTGAATATGAAGAAGAAAGTATGAGGATAAACAATAGCACCCAGTCCCCGAGCCAGAAGAATTCATCAGATGCGATTAAAAACCCCGACCACGCCGGGAATTGAACCCAGGATCCTCTGAACCGAAGACCTCAACTCTGACCATTCAACCAAGGAGTCGGACTTGTAAGAGAAGAATGACCAGGCGTAATTCTTACACAGGCAGATATATACATACATACGTACATTTATATACATAGATGGGGCATATTTTAAGACACCCTGGAGTTATGTTGGTTTACGGGAGAGCATTACGGGTTGTCTGATCGGAGGAGCCCAAAGGACTAATGTAGCAAACAGATCGTACTAGATGTAGGCAGCAGAAAATATTAGCACAAGACATAATGACATGGAACGCTACAACAAGCCAATCTATGGATTATAGCACAAATCACGGAAGTGTTAAGTACGTTTTGTCATCACGGTAACATATAACCGAACAAGTTGGATACGCGACTCGCATCATATAACTATGAGCTTGCATTTGAGAGATGGAAGGTTCAAACTTCGCTGCTGGCAGCCGTTATTATGAAGGTTTTCCGTGGTTCTCCATTTTCGCGCCAGGCAAATGTTAGGGTTGTGCCTTAATTAATGCCACGGCCACTTCATCTCCAGTCCTAGACCTGTTTTCATATCCCATCGTTGCCTTAAGACCAATCTGAGTCAGTGTGACTTAAAATGAAATTGAAAGCACATAAGTAAACAGGTAAACTGCTTGTAATCATCATCATCATCATCATTTTACAGTTCCAGTTTCGCGGGTACTGTTAATGAGCCGCTTCCACTTCTTCCTGTCCATATAGAAATTGTCATCTAGAACATCAACCACTGTCATTCCTTTGGCAACTAGATCAACCTTGATGATGTTCATCCTTCGGGTTTTAGGTCTTCCTGCAGGTCTTTTACCCTCCACCTGTCTTTCCAAATTTATTCTAGCTGTTTCTGCAGGCTCTATCCTCATCACATGCCCGTACCCCGTAGTAAAAGCGATGTCTTTATCACGGCTTCTTTCCTCACCTTCTTATTTCTTAACTTGTCCATCTTGGTTTTCTGGATGGTGGATCTAAGAAATTTCATCTCTGATGCATGCAGTCTTGACGGTTCTCTTTTTGTGAGGGTGTACGCTACAATACCATAGGTCAATATTTGTATAAAATACCTGTAAACTTCATCAGTTTGGCCGGTTTTGGAATCATGTCATCCCATAAAATTCTTATTTGTTGGTAGAATTCAGATCCCTTTTGCACTCTGCTTGTAATTTCTTTCTGACTGTAGATTACACTTCCAAGGTAAGGTAAACTATCCACATACTCTAGCTGGTGGTCTCCTAATTTTACACTTGCTGGGCGCCCTTCTCTGTTGACTGCCATCACCACTGTCTGGGTCTCGCTGATGTTGAGGTTATATTCCTGGAACTGGGATTTCCATACGTTCAGTCTGGTCTGTACTTCCTCTTCTGTTTCATCCCAAATCATGATATCATCAACAAAGGCACTGCATTCGGTTCACCTAACGTTTCCTTGATGTTCTTCATTATATTGTCCATAACAGTGATGAACAATTCCTTGCTGAACTCCACTCTTGGTCTCAACCTATGATGATCGACCTTCCCCAATTTGTACAGAGCTAGTACAGTCTTTGTACAACATTTGAATTTTCCTTACCAGTCCTTCAGGCACATTTCTTTTCCACAGACACTCCCATATCTTATCTCTTATAACACTATTGTAAGCCTTTTCTATATCCAGGTATACAATGACCAGGTTCTTGCCTTTCTCCTAACACTTTTCCATCAGCTGAAATTAGATCCATTGTTGATCTGTTATTTCTGAATCCATATTGCTCTTCCTCTAACTGTGGTTCAATGATAGTTCTCAAACTCCTTTCTATGATTTTCTCTAGAATTTTTAGCCCATGAAACAGCAGTGTTATTCGTCTATAGTTTGTGGGTTTCCGTCTGCTGCCTTTCTTAAACAGGGGAATCATAACGCCTTTGCTCTAATCTGCATGTATTTTGTTGTCTGTCCATACAGCATTTAGCACTCTGTGTAGCTATTGTATATCCTAAATTCCTGCTGCCCTTATCATGTCCTCATTCACTTAATCTGCACCTGAAGATTTTCCTTTAGGCATAGATTTTAAGGCTGTCTCAGTTTCTGTCTAGGTGATGGGAGGTTCCTCATTTGAGGCTTGGATTTCCGGCTCTGTATTTTGTTCTTGAACTGGTCTATTCAGTAGGTGGTCGAAATGGTTCTTCAGGACTTCTCTCATATCACTTTCTGTCCTAACCAGATTTCCATTTTCATCTTGAAGTGCCCTTATGGTATTAATTGCTTTCCTTTCACTTCTGATAACACTACACATTAGTTTCTTATTGCCCCTGCTGTCTTCCTCCAGTTTCTGAGTGAATAGATTCCATGCCTTGGTCTTTTCTCTTTTGTAACTGTTCTTTTAACGTCTAGTTTGTTGTTTCGGTACAGTTGTTCGAGGTTTCTGATTTTTTCCTCGTCTGTAGTAAGATCCGGTTTATTTTTCTCCCGATCCCTTTCTTTCCGCAAGAGACTTATTTCCCTGATTGCTGTTCTAACTCTTTCATTCCACCAAGGTGTTTCCTTCTCCCTTGTTTTCATACTTGTCTTTCCACAAACTTCAGTTGCTTCCTTAACCAATGTGTCGCTTAGTCTGTTCCATTCTGCCTCTTCATTTTTCCTTTCATCTCTTAGTAACACGGTTTTTATGCGGTTCTGATACTCAGTTCTCTTATCTGTTTTCTGGAGTTCCCATACTTTGATTTTTGACATTTTCCTTTTCTGTACTTTTAGGCACATAGGAGTTTCCCAGGTCCGCTGCTAATAGACGGTGGTCACTGTAAAGGCTCTTGCTGGGTATTACTCTGACATCGGTTACCATTCTGCTCCCTTCTTCATCTGAGATGACATAATCAATTACAGTCTTTTGTAGTCCATCCCAACTGTATCGTGATATCTTATGGTTCTGTCTCTTCTTGAACCAACTATTTTTCACCGCCAACCCATTCCTCATTCAGAAGTCAAGGAGATGTTCACTTTCTATACTTTTTACACCATTTCCATGAAGTCCCATTACGTTCTCATATCCTATTCTATCTGACCCAATCTTTGAATTCAGATCTCCTATAATAATTACTCTCTCTTTACTAATAACTTTTTCCAAATCATCAAGAAACTGGTTCTTATCGTTTTGACTACATTCAATTTGAGGTGCATACACCTGTACCAAAGTTAGTTTTCCTTTCCCTAAATGCACAGTCACCTTTATCATTCTCTCACTAACATACTGAATGTCAGTGACTCCTTATAGATCTTTACTCATGATGAAACCCTTATTATTTCTCATCTCTTTGTCATTTCCACGCCAGTACAGTGTATACTGTCTTCTTAATTCCTCATTCCTTTCCCTCTCCATTTGGTTTTTACCAGCCCCAGTATCATTAATTTCCTCCTTTCCATGAGGTCCACCAGCTCTTCACATTTCCTGTGAGACTAAGTAAGTTGTTGGTCCCAATCCGTGTTAGTCTCCTCCGGGGTTTTTGCATTTTTGCAAGACTCTGTCATCAGGCCATAAACCATCATCCCTGACATGAGTCTCCTCATGCTGGCGTCTTAATTTGGTTAATAAATGCATTCCGAGGCTCTTGTGTGTTTTCAAACCAACTACAAATAAGCTCTATTACTGGCTTGCTAGACCTAACGTAATTGAGGGTTTTCTTTTGGGGTTTACTCTCTTAGCCTTTGAAGATCCCTTCTCATCCCATAAGGCACTGAGTTCCATCTGTACTACCCCCAGAGGAATGGGTTGCCTCTTCCGCCAGCTCCACCGTACTGAATCATATTCTCCGCTTTTGCTGCTGTTGAGGTCTCCACTCGTTACCCTACCCTTTTCCAGATGTTACACACCGGGTCAGTGAGCTCTGGGACTCACATAGGCAGGAACGACACTCCCTGGGCAGGGCTGCCTTTAAGAGGGTCCCTACCTGTTACCTGTAATAATAATAATAATAATAATAATAATAATAATAATAATAATAATAATAATAATAATAATAATAATAATAATAATAATAATAATAATAATAATAATGTGTCTTCAGCTACCAAGATTGTAGACATTCTGAAGTGGTGTCGCATAAGTGATCTACATGCTAGTTTCGATATTCCGGTTGTTATGCCATCTAGCTATGAAAGTTGAATCTACTTGAGTTGTTAATTCTGTCGAGAAAACACTGAGTGTGCCAACAGAATTTACTAAATCTAATTATCTTATTTATGTCTATATACTTGCCCGGGTTTCAAACAGCAGTAGTGTCTCCGTGGCTCAGGCGGCAGCCCCTCGGCCTCTCGCCGCTGGGTTCCGTCGTTCAAATCCCGGTCACTTCATGCGAGACTTGTGCTGGACAAATTGGAGGCGGGACAGGTTATTCTCCGGGTATTCCGATTTCCTTGTCATCTTTCATTCCACTCTCCAATATCATTTCATCCGTCAGTCATTAATCATTGCCCCAGAGGAGTGCGACAGGCACATTTCCTATCCTAGCCACTAGAGGGGGGCTTCATTCATTACATTCCTGACCCGGTGAAATGACTAAAAACGGGCTGCGGATTTCCATTTTTCAAAAACAGCTACTTCGCCCGGAGTGCAAGGATTCTGTCCTTCTGTTTTCACTCAGAAAGCACCTCCAGTCAACAGGAGAATAATTTATGTTATTGAGGAATCTGTTGTGATATATATTTGAATTTATTTGACTGGTGTATTGTGAGAAATACTGGAAAATTTTTGTGGTATCCTATCCCGCACTTTCCATGAAATAGATATAAGAAACCTAGATGCTATGAGCAACGAAAATACATATCTGGATCTCAGGGACTAGTCATTAAGGGCTAAAGGGGCTTAGCCCAACCAGATTTTCAGACATAAGAATTTAGAAAATATATTTCAGATCATTAATGTAATGAGACCAAATTAATATCTGAGTACCATTCTTCTGAAGTAATTAATGTTATGAGAAAATGAAAGTATGATTTTATTACATGTTTTCTGCAATTCTCCTGGCAT
Organism: Anabrus simplex; assembly: GCF_040414725.1. NCBI lineage: Eukaryota > Metazoa > Arthropoda > Insecta > Orthoptera > Tettigoniidae > Anabrus > Anabrus simplex. The sequence goes on from NC_090269.1 coordinate 248,729,507, forward strand.
TGGGGCTAATTCACTCTCAGCCCTCATAGTGAGTACTGGTAATTGTTTTGAAGGTCAGCAAACCTTCGAGGGAGTGAAAGCTATAATGCATTTTGAAATGACAAGTTAGAGGCTACCTTTGACATGCCCACAATAAAAATGCACAATGTAGACGAAGCTGTAGCGGCCGGTGTTATGGCAATGTTACTGCAAACTCACTTGTATTGTTCTAACCTCATGTATAATGATCTGGTGATCATTCGCAGAGTGAAGCTTTCGACACGTTTCGAATTTTAGTTTACAGTTAACTTTTAGCAGTTGCGGAGTGGAGAGCGTAAGTTCTGGATTGTTTTTCTTTATCAGTGATTAGCATGTAGTGTATAAAAAATAATTAGTCTGCACCGCAGAAGAACCGACGAGGGCAATTTCTTTATAAATGAGGTATCTTTTAAAGTATTTTATTATTAGCATGGATTAGAATCAAACATAATTAACTGTACTGATACTGACAGTAAAATGTAATGACAAGGTTTAATATGGGTGTATATACCACAGCAGAAGCAACATCAACTATATTAATAATAATAATAATAATAATAATAATAATAATAATAATAATAATAATAATAATAATAATAATTCTCACGTTAGCCCCACTTGCCATTTGAGCCACGAGCCGCTACTGCTGGATCTCCAGTTAGGAACGTTCCGAGCAGAGAAATTCATTGTGCACTATTTAGATGTATTCTATAAGCTTAACTGTACTTGACAAGTTGCGTCCTTCTCTGTCTTTCCCAATCATCCTAACAGATCCGCCGCAGATAGGCACCACTCCTCGTCACGCGGCGCTGCGGGTGATTATGAAATACCGTGACTTGCAGAAATCACAGGCCTCTACCAACATGACAGGTGGCATTATTCGTCAGGACCACGTGCTCTTATTCGGTCTTTTCATTGATAATTCCATCATACGACTTCCCTTTCTTCAAGGTTTGATTTTAATTGTTACCCTGATTATCGAATTGTTGAAAACATTTCTTAACAGACGAAGTAGTAGTCCCTCATTCTACGAAAAACGTAAAATTAAACAATTTCCTCGATTGTATTGAAAGTTGAAGACTAAAGGGCACTGAAAGGTTTCGAATTGTGAGTCTTGGATAGCTCTATCAAGCTAAAAGAACAAATTTCGAAAAATCACTTCCGGCCTAAATGTAGTTCCAGAAAACAGTCTAAAATAGCTTGTTTCTTTACTCGTTTTCGTTTTGATCAAATCCTAGCCAAATTAACTTATTTACATAATTCTTTCTGTACAGTACCGGTCAAATGTTGAGGACCACATAAAGAAATCACGAAATGGCATCTAGAACCTATAATTGTGCCACTAGACCTCTCTAATTTTCTTTCTGAGCTCTCACATCTTATAGGATATATGTCGCCTGATTTCATTGAATTAGTCCAAATACTGTAGAAGTTATGAATTTTTAACTCTTGGAAAGTCACACCAAAAAATCAAAAATTTTGGTAATATAATGTACTGAATACTCTAATTGATTGCAAGTATCATCAAGAAGATTTTTCTGTAGACTTAGGAATAGGTGGGGGCCGTTTTAGTATAAATATAAAAATTCCGAAAATATGCGGCACCGGTTTTTTTGCGTGTTTTATTTTTTTGAACCAGGGCCCAAATTGTTGATTTTTCTTTGCCTTTTTCATGTATGGCCCAAGGTCTCAGTGTGAGCTGTCGGCGTCAAACTTATCTGCCCTGATAGTTTCATTTGCACTCTGTGGATGGCATCCAAGAATACGTTTCTGATGCCGATAGTTCATACTGAGACCTATGAAAAGAACAAGGAAAAATTGACTATTTTAGCACTGGTTTGAAAAAAGAAATTAAGGCACAAAAATGGGTTCCGCATTTTTTCAGAATTTTCATATTTATACTAAAATGATTCCTTATTGCTAAGTCTCTACAAGAATCTTGGTGGTGATACTTGAAACCAATTAGAGGATACAGTACATAATATTTCCAAAAATATTGCAATACTGCCAAAAATGGTGACTTTCTGATGTGACCTTATAACATTTAAAATTGTATAACTTATACAAAACTTGGCGTAAATCACTGAAATCAGGCGATGTATATCATATTAGAGCCCAGGAAACAAAATGCAGAGGACTAGTGGCAAAATTGTAGGTTCTAGATGGAACTTCATGATTTTTCAATGACCGGTACTGTAATGTGTTCTTTGGTTGAATACACTCAAGCATTTTATGAATTTTTGAAAAATATCCGCACCGAATGTAGTTATAAGGGCTTAAGTGAAACTCTGCATTGACTCACATTATCGCTCATAGTGGCAGAAAAAGGCAAACCGCAAATATAACACACCGGATAACGATGACTAAGACACGGACTGTGATGTTTTAGGAATGAATAAATAATATATTCTCATACTTTATATATTTAAAACACTAAGTTGAATTTTGTTAGATCGATTTTGAGAGACCGACTGAACCGATTGAATCATAAATTATTTTGATGAAAGCTCTTGGCCTGTAGATCTGCAGTGTGTCTTTAAAAGGATAAAAATTTATTGCCATATATTTTCAAATTATTAAAGAACAATGTAGCATTCTGATTCTCCAAAGCGCTCACCAGTACCTCAAGGCCACCTGGACTGGGGTAGTGCTGAGGCATACGATACCAGAGGAAAGGCGGATGGGGCAAGCACGCATGCGCAGTCGGACGTTAGCTGTTAGAGTCTGTGTTGTGTTGTGTTGTGTTGCAGTTGTAAGGAGTTGCTTAGTCGAGAAGAAGCTATTCTGTGCAATGTTACTGTCTCTTTGTAGCTTTCGCTATATTTGATATCTTGAAATGGTACCGGAGAAGTGAAAAAGCCTCCTTCTCCGTGTCGAAATTTTAACACTAAGGCTGTGAACTTATGCCACTCCGGTAATTAGGAAAGTGAGTCAATTCTCCGTGTCATGATTTACCGTCATGGAAACCCGAAGAATTCTATCTTTACTGCGAGCAAACTGCTAATGTGCCTATTTTCAAATTTGATTTGTCTGACATTGATCTCATAGCAAACCAGGAGCAACTTTCAATCATATTCATGGAAACTTTGACAAGCCCGAACAAAACAATAGAAATGTCAAGAACACATTTTCATCGATGGTCCTGTGTGCACTGCAAAAACGTATACAAATACAAAAGTGCTTCAATTTAGGAATTTGTATTTTATTAGTAGCGTGGACAGGAATAGCCACCATTTTGCCTCCCAGTCGATCAGTGAACTCGACATGGTTTAACTCACTCAGATAAAATACTTCCATTTTCTATTATGTGGCACCAATTTCCAATTGGCTTGTCATTTTATATCACGATCAATAAAGCTTAAGGGGAAACACTGGATTGTGCAGATTTCATCCAAGACATATGTTGCAATGTCAAGAGTGCGAATTTCTGACGTCCTTAATGTTGCAATACTGCCAAAAATGAACTGTATAAAGAATGTCATATATATAAATCCTTCACTATATATTTACCCCATTGACTGTCATGTTTTGATGGGTTTCGGATAGTTATATTTTATTTACCAAAAAGTCGTAGCTTATGTGCCTAGGATGTTTTCAAAAATGAGTTGCTTGTCTGGAACCCAGACCATCATGCAATTGCCCCGTCTACTAGTCTGCGTCGTCTTATTACACATTGCCTACTCCCTGCTGTTCCACCATAACCTCGGAACTATTATTATTATTATTGTGACGGAGAAATCCTTGGAGCAGAAAGAGGTGAAAGAAGGTGCTGGGTGGAATGGGTCTAACTACTATACCAAATTCATATGAAATTTATATTCTTAAAATGAAGTCATGTACATTTTGTAATAAAGGCTTACGTTGTAATTCCAGACGGCGAGGATGAACTTTGTTGTGAAGTAGTGCTCGTATCGCAGATGACCGGCTGGTGAAGGTCTGTTGTACAAGTGACTGTGTACTCATAAATATGAGGGACCTTCTGGATAGCATTTAATAGAATCTCTTCATTATGACCAGACGTTATAGGAGGAAGTTATTTTCCAAGTGTCCCTGTTGAACAGAAACGTTGGTCAAGGCCCCGAAACGTACTGATCGTCGGTCTCCTTCTCTCAGGAAATCACTTGTGATGCAGGCATACCAACTGTAATGACTTGTATCTCCATAGAATAGTAACATATCGACGTATTCATCAACGGAACATTTTAGATTGCCAAAGCAATCACGTTCGCTCCTAGTACACGAGTTATTTATAAGCTGAACTTTATCAGTAGCTGTGAAGTTCAGGCAGCAAAAACACAAGTCTTATTATCTGGCCGTCAAGTTTGTCTCTTTGGATGTTGCTGACAACAGAGCAATGTCGGCCTGAGGACTGGCAGTGATAGATAGGTTGCGTAGGCCTAACTTCACGGATTTTAAGGCGCTGGTGGCTATTTGCTTTACGTCGCACCGACACAGATAGGTCTTATGGCGACGATGAGACAGGAAAGGGCTAGGAGTGGGAAGGAAGTGGCCGTGGCCTTAATTAAGGTACAGCCCCAGCATTTGCGTGGTGTGAAAATGGGAAACTATAGAAAACCATTTTCAGAGCTGCCGACAGTGTGGTTCGAACCTACTATCTCTCGAATACTGGATACTGGCCGCACTTAAGCGACTGCAGCTATCGAGCTCGGTAGGCGCTGGTGGAACGAGTAAAAAATCTTACTTGTGAGAGAAACAGCTTTGAAAGTTCCCAATGTACTTTATTGTAACGTCTGTTCTCAGAATAAGAATATTTATCTTTAAACTTATGCTATGAGTTTGTTAGAGTATCTAAAATAGCACTGTGTAGCTGAAAATATCTTAATAAATTTTACCTGAAGGAAATTCTAGTCATGGGACTTAGCAAACAAATTATAATTAGAAAATTCGATAACCGAAAAAATCGCGCACGACTTAATGGATATAACCAGTGAACAGAGCAGAATAAAACATGTCTGACTGTGTAAAAGTATCGAAAAAGCTGACTTAATGTGTTTAGCTTCTAAACCTACGATAATCACCCTTCTATCTACAAAGTTGCACTAGCACTTTCATCTTAAAATTTAGAACCCTGAGAAATTATCTATCCATCCTTCAGAAGAAACTTTCCGTGAATAAAACGTAGCAGAGCTCTTGACATGAAGTACAATACCTTAATACCCGCTAATAACAACGTATGATTTAAGAGTGTGCCAACGACCTATAATCATCCCAGTTAATACCCTCGTTAAATTTGCCACCAATTATTGCCGGGTCATTTAGAAATGGGTTTGTCAACACATACGAGAGAATAATCCGTGTATGGATTGAGTGTCGGAGCTAATGCATTCGCCGCGCATAATTATGAGTGACACATTTCGTGACGGTCCAGGTCCGCGTCGTGCAGCCGCCCGCGCAGGGTGGAACCTTTCTGTTTAAACGCTCCTGCGTGACCTCTGATGGCGTGGCTTACACCCTCGAGTGTGGGACCTCGACTCTGCCAGATCAGAGCAATCTCATCACAACCCAGCCGTCATTCACCTACTGTAAAACGAGTCTCAAAATAATTCAAAGGACATAGGAGTATTGTTAAATGCATCGCGTAAATTTCGATGTCAGAAACATTTAAAACAAGTTACAATACTCAATGATTTCTGATGTAAATATCTCTTATAAATCGGGATGCTAGTTTGGAAAGTTATGGTAAACGGAAGTAGGGAAGAGGTTAAAACGTTGCAAGGCACCGTGCACAGTACAGTCGAATGGCAAAGGGTAAAGTATAACATGACCATCTATCTCTCTTTCTTAATCCGTTTACCCTCCAGGGTTACTTTTTCCCTCGGACTCTGAGTGGAATCCCACCTCTAGCGCCTCAAGGGCAGTGATACTTTTGGTCGGGTGATATAACTGGGAAGGAGGACCAGTACCCCGTCTAGGTAGCCTCATCTGCCATGCTGAAGAAAGGCCTCGTGGGGGGATGGGAAGATGGGAAGAGACAGACAAGGAAGAGGGAAGGAATCGGCCGTGGCCTTAATTTAGGTACCATCCCGGCATTTGCCTGGAGGAGAAGTGGGAAACCACGGAAAACCACTTCGAGGATGGCTGAGGTGGGAATCGAACTACCCTCTACTCAGTTGACCGCCCGAGGCTGAGTGGACCACGTTCCAGTTCTCATGCCACTTTTCAAATTTCGTAGCAGAGCGAGAGCCGGGAATCGAACCCGGGCCTCCGGGGGTGGCAGCAAATCATACTAATCACTACACCACACGGCCACATGACCAACTATAAGAGTCCTCATCGAAAATATTCAAGGTCACGACAAGAAATTGACTCAGATTTCGAGCATTCGGTTTCAGGTGTCAGCCTTCTTTCAGAATGCGTAGTGAACGCACACGTAAACCACTTTATGTGCAATGGAAGTCATTTTGTACAGAATATAATGAGTTAAATAAAACACCTAAAGAGTTATAACACAATTACATTATAATAACTGCAAGACGAAATGACATAAAATAATTCAAAATTTGACCAGGCATATGGAGAATTTATACTAGCTGAATAAGGGAACGGTAATGGGAGGAAATTGTACCTTGTGGTGATTTCCTTGAAGATTCCCATTAACAGTGGCTAACGAAACAGATATTCGAAGAGGGCGAAGAAACCTACTGGCAAAGACCCCACCCGGTCTCATACCAGTGCCAATACCGTCAGTGATTCGCTGCTGGATATAGACGTACCGAAGGATGCTTAAGATACCTTGGACATCTAAAATGACCAATATAGACGTTTTGCACCGTATGAACAAAGAACCAGAAATTCTCACTACCATCAAGAGAAGGAAACTAGAATACTTTGGTCATATGATGCGGAACTCTAAATACCACCTTCTGCAAGTAATACTCCAAGGGAAAATTAATGGAAAACGTGGTCCGGGGAGAAGTAGGACATCATGGCTCGGCAACTTGAGCCAGTGGTTTGGGGTGACAAAGCTTACTCTGTTCAGAACAGCTATGAACAAACAACAGATCATGCTACTGATCGCCAACGTTCTGCGAGGACATGGCACATGAAGAAGAAGAAGAAGAAGATATAGATATCTACCTACCACGAGTGCAGATCCGAAGGGAAGGGACAGCGAGTGAATGGCAAAGTGACCATGGGGAGTGAGGTATATATAATCATAGTAAACAATTCGCATGGCAATGCGGGGATAGGCCTAAACTCTCTCCGTTCCAAGTTCTTATAAAATGCAAGGAGGATATAATATATTTAAATTCTGTTACACTGAAGCCGTGCCAGTTCTCCTGAAATGTGACTGGAGCCTGCTAACATTTTACAAAAGAGGGCATCATAATTATATTTAATTCAGACGACATTTAAACGAGATTAAACCCCTAGTGAATTGTATAAGGGCTTCGCAATAACTATCACTGCTATAACCGAACAAGTCATTTCGTTTTAAAGAGTAGAAATTTTGAAAAATCTTCCTCCTGTAACTGTTTTCCAACGTAAACGCATGAATTCTGTCCTAAATATAACCAATAAATATATTTTAGTCATATAATTTGTAATATCGACTAAAAAGGTAAGGTTGGCAACCCAGTGCGTGCGTGTTTATATCACCTCAGCGCAGTTACAGAGGTTAGAGGGCAGACACGTAGCAGCGTTAGGGCTCCCTTGCACTTAGATACTTAGTTGGAATTTACCTGAATTGCTCAACTGAACCCTTGGTTAGTGAATTACTTGACTCCGTGCAATATATTGACCTTCGTATGTACTGAGTGATCCGATTACCTTGGAACCAGAACGGCGGTTGGGAGTGATAAAGCCGGCAGCGGGGAGCGAGGAGAGCCTGCGGGGACCATCCGTTTTATGTATCGCGATTGAATTTGTTTTGTGTTCCTGTGAGAGCAACACTTGTGTACAAATTGAAGAGAGAAGATACAGAAATGTATAATAATAGGGCTAATTATTCTGTTTCACATCGAGTGTTTATTTACGAATCGTATGTCCGTGTAGAATCCGCTCGTGATGTTAGGAAATTATTTCAAGATGAATTTTCTGGTGTTCTAGTTCCAAGCCCTAGGACGATTCAAAGAGTTTTAATTAATTTCGTGTGGCTATTACTAGCCGAGTGCAGCCCCTGTAAGGCACACCCACCGACGAGGGTGGGCGGCATCTGCCATGTGTAGGTAACTGCGTGTTATTGTGGTGGAGGATAGTGTTATGTGTGGTGTGTGAGTTGCAGGGATGTTGAGGACAGCACAAACACCCAGCCCCCGGGCCATTGGAATTAACCAATTAAGGTTAAAATCCCCGACCCGGCCAGGAATCGAACCCGGGACCCTCTGAACCGAAGGCCAGTACGCTGACCATTCAGCCAACGAGTCGGACGATTCAAAGAGTAGGCCTACTTGATAAATTTCGGGAAAAAGGAAATGTTAATGATAAGAAGCGAAGAAGGCAACGTGCAGTGCTAACTGAAAAACATCTTGGCGACATTGGACAACGCATGAAAAATTATCCTACGAAATCTCTTTAGTCGTCTTTCTCAACAGATGGGAATTTCTTATGTTTCCGTAAAAAGGGCAACGTGCAGTGCTAACTGAAAAACATCTTGGAGACATTGGACAACGCATGAAAAATTATCCTACGAAATCTCTTTAGTCGTCTTTCTCAACAGATGGGAATTTCTTATGTTTCCGTAAAAAGGGTTACGAAGCTACCTAATTTAAAACCTGTACCTACTTTGGTTCAAGCACTTAAATCTGTGTGTAGTACTAGATTTAGTGAATGAATTCTGAATTAAGTGTATGACGCAGAAATTGATCCCAGTCTCATTCTCTTCTCAGATGAAGCGTGGCTTCACTTACGTGGGTACATAAATTCACAAAACAATCGACCTGGAGTACCGAAGAACCTAATTTTCTCCATAAGGAACATCTTCATGAGGATAAATTAGGAGAGAGTCTTTTAAAGTGCATTAGAATTTATCAGTCTGTCAGTCACTCTAGCATGCTCTAGTATAGTCCGGTCAGCGCAAAGCGATAGCTTACTGGCCGAGGCCTCAGCGTCCCCTCAGATGCGGCTTTGCGTTAATTGGTTGACCCTGCAGTTTACCCCGAAGAGAGTGATCTCACCTTCCTGAACAGTATGTGCACGATACTTAGCATATCAAACCCGTATTGTGACGAATGGTGTAGAGTAATGTGCTATTCAGTCTTCATTTCGCAGTCCTCTCTGAAAGATATCTATATTCATGATCCATTCTATGGCGATGAGAAACCGTGTTTAGTTTCAATGTAGGAGCGGGTTAATAGCCTATGAGCCTTTCACGCAGAACGGCATCTCTGGCTGGCACAAAACTTATAGACACCATATATTTTGTATTTGTAAACATATTCTCTTTGAAGTCTTCGCAGACCGGCACGCTGTTGACGTCTCTTGGATGCGGGCGGCGACACTCGTCACGGAAGTTACTCACCGTAACAGGCGCAGATTTAGATCTCTTTCACATATGAATGTACGTATTCAAGAAGCCGTATTATTATAGGACAGAATATTAATTAACTTAATACATTGACAGAATTCTATTAGTATGACTCGAGCAACATGAACTTTTAACTTTGAAGAGGATATTTACTGTTTATGCGTTTTTCACTGGAGAATATCCAGAAAGCAGTGTATTTCTTCCTCTTGAATTTGGTTTTAATATACACTTAATAGTGTTCTAAATTTAGTTCAGAATTTTCTGTCAGTCGGGGTTGTAAAAAGATATTCGGTTCACCAGAAATGATCTGAGTTCAGTTCTCTGTCAGGTAGCCTCAAAATATGCCAAAAATTGAGTAGAAAGACCGTGTTTGCTACATCGAACTTCAAGTTATTCACGACAAAGGGGCTCTGAAAAGAATAATTGTCCATAGAGATACTCGGTATGTGGTTTTGTAATACAAAATATCATTGCCAAGATAAATGTTTTATTTTCCCTGATTGGTTACAACTGTCAAAAAATCTGCTGAAATATTTCTCATCAGCCATTTTTTTAAAGTATGCATCCCTGTTTTTTGAGAAGTACTGTATCTAAAGTAAACGAGGCTTGGAAATAAAGTATAATTTCTGTAGTAAATTGTATATTTGTTTTCACGTCACACCGACACAGACAGATCTTAGGGCTGGGAAGGAAGCGGCCATGGCCTTGATATATTCAGGTACATCTCCAGCATTTGCCTGGTGTGTAAATGGAAAACAATCTGCAGGGCTACCGACAGAGGAGGTTAAACCCACCATCATCTGAATGCGAACTAACAGCTACGTGACTCAAACAGAGTAGCCAACTCGCTTGGTCTGTAGTAAGCCCAGAACTGGGTGACACAAGGACGTCATCTCCTTTTCTGTAGTTTATATTTACTACTGTTGCATTTTAGGATATAAGACATGATCTGCTATATACCGGCATGTACCGTATATAATGACTTGCAGGTACGTGTGTATTTGAAACTGGAGTGGCAAAATATGGGAGTGTAAGCTATGATGGAAGTAAAATATGCACATTTTCAAATGTAGTAATGACGAAGACACGGGGAAATACTGCAGGAAGAACTGTCCGTGAGATTCAAACACATTGATTTTTAAACTAGAGCTGGAATAATGTTCGTGTATCATGTGTAATATTTAATCTGTGGGTAATATAATTCTAACAATACGATAAAATACTTTTCGATAGCCAACGGCCGTAGCCGTGTTGAAACACCGGATCCCGTGAGATCTCTGAAGTTAAGCAACATAGGGCGTGGTCAGGAGTTGGCTGGGTTGCCACGCGCTGTTGGTGGGGGGGTAAGGGAATGGAGGAGCGGAAAGGAACTGGCCACCCTACCGCACGTAAACTCCGGCTCGGGAACACCTCTGCGGAAGTTCGGACCTGCCTTCGGGCAGAATAACCCTTACCTTAATTTTCGATAAATATCTGCCTCGGTGGATCAGTGGTAGAGAGTCCTTTAAAAAAAAAAAAAAAGTTTGTTCGTGGCATCGACCTCTGCAGATCTTTTGCCACTACTTTCACCACATGGGAGGAACCTGTGTGTAAGTGTAATTGCGGAAGTGTAAAGTGTTGAATGTGAGGACAGTAACGTTAAGGACGACACAAACACTCAGTTTCCAGGCCGGGGATATTAATCATTTACACTTAATAACCCCTGACCCGGCCGGGAATCGAACCCGGATGACAGGCGGACGCGTTGCCCCCTACACCGCTGGGCCTGACGGTAGAGAGTCCTACTCATAACTGCCAGCTCGTGGGTTCCATTCCGGTTGTGGTAGCCGACTTTCGAAGTGTAGGCAAAAATCTTGGAATTCCATACCTTTCTTTCTGGGCATCTCTGGTGGCGTACTCAGTCTTACCCGCTTAAATTAAATCAACTCAGCCATAGAATACGTTCAAGTAGAATTGTGGTTTCGTTGCTACATAGCAATTCGTTGGCAGGTCGTCCAAATTGCACTACTTCAGGAGGACTGCAACTCCGTAGCTCAGGCCGTACGATTACCATTATTATTTATTTAGATGGTTTCAAGCCCGTATTTTTTTGTTGCAGCGGGCTATCCCATTTACACGGTTGCTGCCACACTGGGAAGAAACGCTAAAAGTTTCATGATTGAGAAAACCTAAAGACCTTGAATACTTTCAGTTCTTATTCATAATGAAATAGTTCTTTACCGGACCGTAGAAGCTTCAACTTCTATTTGGAGATGATTAAGTTGTTTGAAATTTTCATTTTTATATTATTCGAGGCCGCACATTCACTGTCGTTTTTCATACTGTAAAATCCATGAATTCTGTACAATGAAACACAACATCATCAGCTTCCTCAGTGCAAAGAAATCTCCTTAAAGATTCATTGACAAAGCTTACAATGTGCATATAGCAGACTGGGTCGCTCGAAGCATGAGGAAAAGATGCCCAATATGTACCGTATGCACACAGTTGATTACGCCTGCGGGGAATTTAGCAGATGTTTACTGCAATTGCTCAGCAGATTTTGAACCAACAGATCTTTCGTCCACCCGCAAGGCTGCACTACCTCCCTCGATCTGAGTAAACTCTGCATGTTCTATTAGTTATTTGCTTTTCGTGTTATTTGTTCCATCTGAACAAACTGTGAAGGTTTCACAACACAGGCCTACAGCAAGGAAAATTTCAGAATACATTAAGAGACTTGCTTAATCTGCGCAGCATAGTTTTATTTTATTTCTTACAACACTGGCAAATTTATTTCCTTGCAGCAAAATAAACACGTACAATATAAAAAATTGCTCCCTAAAAGTTCCATAATTCTAGGTAAGGCTAAGTCCCCTATCTTATATTCTGACGGTAAAAGTTGTAAACTTTGCGATGGATCCCTTCCCTGGTAGCTACGTCAGTACTTGCCCTCTTTAGGGAGTATGGTGGTGGTGGTGGTTATTGTTTTAAGAGGAAGTACAACTAGGCAACCATCCTCTAGGGAGTATGGAAGACAGGCTTCTTTAACATGATGACTTAGACGTTAATTTTTACTACTGTACTTTGAAGTAGTGTTATATTTGTAGTGTTACTGGCAATGAATTTACGGACTTATGTCCGGCTCCATGGCTAAATGGTTAGTGTGCTGGCCTTTGGTCACAGGGGTCCCGGGTTCGATTCCCGGCAGGGTCAGGAATTTTAACCTAAATTGGTTAATTTCGCTGGCAGGGGGTCTGGTTCTATGTGTCGTCTTCATCATCGTTTCATCCTCATCACGACGCACAGGTCGTCTACGGGCATCAAATCACAAGACCTGCATCTGGCGAGCCGAACTTGTCCTCGGACACTCCCGGCACTAAAAAAGCCATATGCCATTTCATTACGGACTTATGCGGAATTTTTATTATAATTTTGTTTAGTTTACGTCCCACTAACTACTTTTTTACGGTTTTCGGAGGTTCCGGAATTTGGTGCCGCAGGAGTTCTTTAACGTGTCCGTAAAACTACCGACACGAAGCTGACGTATATGAGCAACTTCAAATACCACCGAAATGAGCCAGGATCGAACCTGCCAAGTTACGTGTCAAAACTCACGGGCTAAAATTAGAACTCACGACTCCATACAGCAGGTGCCTGCGATAACCGTAGGAGGGATGAGGTGCGCAGTGACTCACGCTACCCATCAACCCATGTTTGTCCGCCCACTGTTAGAATGGGATATCGCACGTATTGTTAACAGGAATGATGACCCTACCACAGATCAAATTCTCCAAGTATAACACTGATCTTTACTCTTTTGTTCTTTCTGGTATCATCGAGCAGTGCACAACTTCGCAAAAGAGTAAACTAAATTTAATGTACTACGGCTATATGGTCTAATACTATTGAGAACTTACGTGTAACACACGTCACGCTGACCGGCCTTTAATTATCCGCTTTATATTTATCATCCTTTCCTTTGTACACTTGTGCTACTATAATAATTGTCCAGTCATTTGGTATAGCTGCTTTATGCAAACATTAATCTGCAACGTACTTCAGATATGGTACGATATCCCAACCCTTAAGCTTTAGTATATCCCCAGAAATCTTATCAATCTTGTTTTCAACTCTTCTATCTTTTTGTAGTTAGCTTTGTTTTCATAGGTACATTTTATTGGCTCATTAGCATAAGACAATACTTCCTTATATCCAACTACAGTATTTTCACGTACTGTTGCATTCTGTATATCCACAAATACACACTCCCGTTGGTCATTTATAATTCCTGGAATGTCTTTCCTGGAACACGTTTCTACCATAAAGTACCTGTATCTTCATTTCATCTTTCACTAAAACTCATGTGACTATGTATGCCATCATGTTATCCTTAGCTGACTTCTTCGTTAAATTCAACTTCCTGGTAAGTTCCTTCAATTTCTCCTTACTACCACAAGCTTTTGTAACTCTATTTCTAACCAACCTACACTTCCCTCTTAACATTTTTATTCCTCTGTTATAATATAGTGGGTCTTTGTCATTCCTTGTGAGGAAAGCAACGGGAAACTACCTCCCTCCACATTTCCCTAGTACGCCTCTTCAGTGATGCCTAGGTCATCTATGACAGCTGCTGGCAGAGCTGTTGAGGATCCCACCAGCGGCATCGCTGACGGACTGAACATACATACATTGTCATTCCTTGCCACATTTAAAGGTACCAAAAATGGCATGGAAGAGACTGAATCGATAAAAGGGCAGGCCTGAGCACTTTTGAAGATATATTAAAACTATTGAAAGAGTGAAAATAATTTTTAATCAGGTGTAATTCATCTTTTCGTTCATTTTCGTTTTCCTCTCATTATATATTTTGTTTACATAGGGATATCCATTTATTTTGCTGTAAACAGGCATTTGTAATGCTTATGTTTGATTGCGAATTGAATTCCGAAACATTCCTTGGGTTTTGAACGAAAGGAATTCAATGATATGTCCATACATTTTCAAACATAGAAGTCATCTCCACACAGGCCATGATGGCTCAGGAAGGGGTAGAAGGTTAAAGCTTCCACTATTCGTAACCCAGGCACTTGGTGGGATAGAGTGGTCAGCACTACCCCCGGCCACTTTTGCTTCCAGGAATTAACCTGGTACTCATTTCTGAAGTAGATTGAGTAAACCTCAGGGCGATGTGCCTCCGGGAGTACCCAGATGTTAATATAAGGAAAGATATTCATTGGGGCACATGGGTATGGGTATGAGGGTGTTTGGGGTTGTAATAAGGATGTAAAGGATAGGGCATATACGTCTCTGGTAAGACCCCAACTAGAGTAAGGTTCTAGTGTATTGGACCCTCACCAGGAATACGTGATTCGAGAAGTGAAAAAAATCCAATGAAAAGCAGCTCGATTTGTTCTGGGTGATTTCCGACAAAAGAGTAGCCTTACAGAAATATTGCTAAGTTTGGTCTGGGAAGACTTGGGAGAAAGGAGACGAGATGCTCGACTAAGCAGTACGTTCCGAACTGTCAGTGGGGAGATGGCGTGGAATGACATTAGTAGATGAATACGTTTGAGTGGTGTCTTTAAAAGTATGAAATATCACGATATGACGATAAAGTTGGAATTCAAGAGGACAAATTGGGGCAAATATTCTTTTACTGGATGGGGAGTTCGGGATTGGAATAACTCACCAAGCGAGATGTTCAATAAATTTTCAATTTTTTTGAAATCATACAAGAAAAGGCTAGGAAAACAACAGATAGGGAATCTGCCACCTGGACGACTGCCCTAAATGCAGTAGTGATTGAAATAAAGAAGTGAGAACCTCGTTTCTTAAAATTGTCTACTTTCTGACGGGGAATCAAACCCACGCTCTTTTGGATGAAACAACATAGCCTTTACCACCTCGGCCAGTCAGCACCTACATTTTCATATATACAAAGTAATTGAAATAAAGCCCAGCTACTATTGCTTTGATTTACCCATTTCAAGAATGTTATCTGTACAAAAACTAAATAACTGATGAATTATTATCCCTGGGAACTGAAGCTCCTGTATGATGATGATGATAATGATTGTTATTTGTACACCGAGCTCGATAGCTGCAGTCGCTTAAGTGCGGCCAGTATCCAGTAATCGGGAGATAGTGGGTTCGAGCCCCACTGTCGGCAGCCCTGAAAATGGTTTACCGTTGTTTCCCATTTTCACACCAGGCAAATGCCGGGGCTGTACCTTCATTAAGGCCACGGCCGCTTCCTTCCACTTCCTAGGCCTTTCCTATCCCATCGTCGCCATAAGACATATCTCTGTCGGTGCGACGTAAAGCAAATAGCAGAGAGATTGTTATTTGTACATTAGTACAGTATTATTATTACGGTGGTTATTTCAAGGTAAATATGTTTGAAAAATCATTTAGTTAATTTAAGGCATTTTCTGACTCACACAATTTAATAATAATTTCATTTGCTTTACGTCCCAATAACTACTGTACTTTGACGGTTTCCGATACGAGGCTGACGCATTTGAGCAACTTCAAAAACCACTGGACTGAGCCAGGATCGAACCTACCAAGTTAGGGTCAGAAGGCCAAACTGTCTGAGCCACTCCGGACTCACAATCTTCAAAAATGAACCTGTGACTTAAAAGTTAGTAGGTCAAGAAATTTTCAAATGAAAAGAAAAACAACGTTTTGTTCATGCACGTTTATACCTGGTCAATTAGATATTCAAATGAATCTGTAAAGACAAGTTCAAGAATTTTTGGCATCAAGATAAGACCTTGGATTCCGGAGATAGTGGTTTCGATACCTACTGCACTGTTGAGAGCCCAGAAGATTGTTTTCCGTGGTTTCCCATTTTTACACCAGACAAATACTGGGGCTGTAAATTTCCTTGGTACTACTAGCCCTTTCCTATCCCATCGTCGCCATAAGACTTATCTGTGTCACTGTGACGGTGTGGCCTAAAGCAAATTTTAAGAATAAACTTACCATTCAGGAAATAAAGAACATACTTCTGCACTTCTGAGATGTATTTATGGCTAAACGTGGATATATATGAAACGATGTGAAGTTTGATTGTTATAAATACATTTCCTTTAACAATACAGTACTTTAGATAGTCGTAAAATAGGCTTGAAAGCAAATTTTAAATTGTCGTAAATACAAGCAAATTTTAAAAGTCTAGAAGTTCACAATTTGTTGACCAGCCACTGTACTGTAGGCTTGATAATTCGTGACCATATTTAAGAATGAATACAAGCTGTTAAAATCTCTAAATTATAACAACAAACGACCATCAAACTACAGATTAAGCCTATTGTGTATAACCAAGAAGGGAGTTAGGCACGTGAGTTAATCCAGGATTGTTTCACCTGTTTTGATCAGAAATGAATGGCACTGTAATCTACCACAGATTGTATTAATGAACGTGACAGGTTTTGTAAGATGTCGATGATAGCATGGAGGATAACCTCGTTGAAATGTTACGTTCATTAATGTTTCTTTTGAAATTAATAGAAACTAAAGAATACGTAATGGGCTCTACCACAATACTGACATTGATTGAACTTCATTCATATAGCGAAGTCTTCGCGAGCTGAAACTACCTTCCTGCTTCATAGGAATGTGGTCAATATTTCAATTTACTAATTTAGAATGCCATGAGAAGCTTTCTCTTGCCTTCTCGTTGACAGAGAAGGTTAATCTCTCACCAATGGCAAGGAATGTCAAGGACTTCACTTCCCACTCACTCCTCCACCTGCTGCAGGTCTGCTCGTATCTCAAAACATACATATGCATAAATCTTGTTGCACTAATTTTAAAAGGTCGACACCCATCGATAACAGATCTAAGTATACGTATAACCAAGAATTTTACATAGGAAGTGACCTTGTGACTTCGTTTGACTTGGGGAATCTAATGGTCTTAATTGGTAGTGGCTAGTATTTTATAAAGGACTGTATAACACTGTAAGTGACCCGTTCATCATTGTCAGAGAAATTTGCTGAACATATTTAAAAAATTGTATTTCCATATCACCAAAATTTGTCTTGATTACAATGGAAACATTTAACTGAATTTTTGTTACAATTTATTGCCAAATAACCGGGACAGTTGTACAATTAAATACATCGTGCTGATAATTTTACAACAGTAAATCATCAGTTTCACTTTTAAGAATGTCAATGAACGCAAACCTATATGTAGCCTGCAACATTTTTGAAAGTAGACCAAGCCTGCTGCTTTAACTCGTGTTAGGCAGAAGTGCTGTTACTTCTTTCTAATTGTCCTAAACCCCTCTTAGGCAACAACAATTTATTTATTTATTTATTTATTTATTTATTTATTTATTTATTTATTTATTTATTTATTTATTTATTTATTTATTTATTTATTTATTTATATGTTTACATACAACAATACACACTTACAATGTGAACATTTTATGTAAACAGTATGCCAACACATACGTTCAAGAAGCATATATTTAGCTTACGGAGTAGTTATGCACATTTGCGTTTGGTACAAAGTCGGTTCTAACATCCAATTCCAATGAGAGATATCTAAAATTCTTTGGATATGACCTGTGTTAGATAGTTTAAGTCATTCTGGAGCTCGATGTGTCCATTGATGCTTCCAGTCTCCAGACAATTTTCAATTTACTACGTTTTGAATATATCCGTCTATTATTGTACAATATAGTATTGATATAACTGTTTTCTTTCCCATATTCTAGTTAACATACATTCATACACTTCTCCAGACGTTCATGGGTGCCTAAAGGTATGGAATGAAATTGTTGGGAGATAAAACTATTTATCCGTCTAAAGTGGCTACCTGCTTGAAGTAAAAAACTTGAAAACATACTGCATATACTACACTAATAAAAACATGAACATCAATAACAACAAAAAATACAGAAAAGAATTACACCGTAACAAAATATTGCAAGAAATTGTATCAAAACAAGAAGTTACATGATAAGTGAATAAAAAGAAATAAAAAACACATGTAAATTGGAAAAAAATATGCTTTCCAATAGTATAACATGTTATCGATAAAACCAAAACAAACCAAACAAGTAGCTGCGCAGTTTGCTTGAACAGAATATAAACTTGTATTCGGGAGATATTGGGTTCGAATCTCATTGTAGGCAGCCCTGAATATGTTTTTCCATGGTTTCAAACTTTTGCACCAAGCAAATGCTGGAGATGTACCTTAATTAAGACCATGTTTGTTTCCATCCCTATCCTAACACATTTCCTAGCGCACTGTCGCCATAAGATAAGTCTGTGTCGGTGTGACGTAAAACAAATTGTAAAAATAAAAAACACAAATATATCGATAAATATTTGCACAGGAATTTGACCAATATTTACAACATATAACTTAAAAGTATTCCATTAAATGTACTGTAGCACAATAATGAGATTGCAGTCGTATGGTAATTCACACATATCTTCAATAATGTTAGTACTTCAACACTATGCTTTACAGTAGATTGTATGGTAGATGGTGGTGATTATTGTTTAAAGTGGAAGTACAACTAGGCAACCATCCTCTATATAACACTAATCAGAGAAAAAACATGGACACGACACTTCGAAAAATGAAGGTATCGGCCAAAGGAAGACAAGGGCAACGAAGGGCATGAAAATGCAAAACTCCCTAGGCCTCCATACGTAATACCGTCGGGGTAAAAAAAAACAAGAGTTGACCAAGGGAGGTCGGATAGGATAGATGAAAGTGAGGAGCCTGGCACAAGTAAGTCGAAGCAATGCCAGGACTCAGCTAAGGACCCCTGGTTGCCATCCCACGCTCCAAAGTTCAGAGCCACTGAGGCCCCTTTTAGTCGCCTCTTACGACAGGCAGGGGATACCGTGGGTGTTATTCTACCGCCCCCACTCACAGGGGGATTGTGTAGTAGAGTAACTTAACATTTCTCTAACACTATGTTTGCAGCACAATCATATAGAAATTCACTAAAATTTATCATGATATTAGAGTGTTTTATGGAAGGTTTTATCACTTTTGGAAAGAGGCTGCGGGTAATGCATTCCAATAAACAATACACTAATTATCAAACGAATATTTACTTTATATAATTTTTGAGGTCTTCATTTAGCCTTACTTTCCGTGAATGATGTTTCAGCAATATTTGTACAAGATGTGTTATTGCTGTAATAGCTCCACATTTCACTGCTCGTTTATATTTCCTATTAAAGGAGTGTGCTAGCAGGTAATTTACCACTGTTATTCGTCTGACCTAAACGTACCATTTACACACTACCATAGTAAAGAAACACTATATCATTAATATTATTATATTAGGAAAGAGTTCGTCCACAACAAATGCAATGAAATGTAGGTTCACCTACACTCTCAGACTAACGATTAAGAAAGTTGTAAGAACTGTAAAAGAACTAATTATTAAAGAAGACAACAGAACATTTCTATCTCTAACTTTTTGATTGCTCATCCCTAAGGCTGGTTACATCTCCAACAGCTCCGCCATAAGCTGTCACAGAAAGTCTGGACATCATTGAAGACGCGAACTTAGGAAATGATTCCTGTTCCCTTCCTCACTAAACCAGAAACAGCAATTACATATTAGTCTGCTAAACTTAATAAAATGCACACCCAAATCAACCTTCTCAGAGATACTTTTTCACCATTCAAAATAGGTACTACCTGTATATTACTAACATTGCTTATACTTCAATTACTTTATATTGTCAAAGTCAAAGACGTGGCAGAGACAGATCAATTAAATTAACAGATTAATTGAAGGAAAGTGCATTTTAACGCTATGTCTCTCCAAAGTGAATCTGGGCTTTCCAGTGAGTTGCCGTACGGATATACACTGACTGACAGAGCAAATGCAACACCAAGAAGGAGTGGTCAGAACTTTATGCCAATTGCAGGGTAGACTGACGTCACTGAGGTATGCTCATGATGTGAAATGCGCCGCTGTGCTGCGCACGTAGCGAACGATAAATGGGACACGGCGTTGGCGAATGGCCCACTTCGTACCGTGATTTCTCAGCCGACAGTCATTGTAGAACGTGTTGTCGTGTGCCACAGGACACGTGTATAGCTAAGAATGCCAGGCCGCCGTCAACGGAGGCATTTCCAGCAGACAGACGACTTTACGAGGGGTATGGTGATCGGGCTGAGAAGGGCAGGTTGGTCGCTTCGTCAAATCGCAGCCGATACCCATAGGGATGTGTCCACGGTGCAGCGCCTGTGGCGAAGATGGTTGGCGCAGGGACATGTGGCACGTGCGAGGGGTCCAGGCGCAGACCGAGTGACGTCAGCACGCGAGGATCGGCGCATCCGCCGCCAAGCGGTGGCAGTCCCGCACGCCACGTCAACCGCCATTCTTCAGCATGTGCAAGACACCCTGGCTGTTCCAATATCGACCAGAACAATTTCCCGTCGATTGGTTGAAGGAGGCCTGCACTCCCGGCGTCCGCTCAGAAGACTACTATTGACTCCACAGCATAGACGTGCACGCCTGGGATGGTGCCGGGCTAGAGCGACTTGGATGAGGGAATGGCGGAACGTCGTGTTCTCCGATGAGTCACGCTTCTGTTCTGTCAGTGATAGTCACCGCAGACGAGTGTGGCGTCGGCGTGGAGAAAGGTCAAATCCGGCAGTAACTGTGGAGCGCCCTACCGCTAGACAACGCGGCATCATGGTTTGGGGCGCTATTGCGTATGATTCCACGTCACCTGTAGTGCGTATTCAAGGCACGTTAAATGCCCACCGCTACGTGCAGCATGTGCTGCGGCCGGTGGCACTCCCGTACCTTCAGGGGCTGCCCAATGCTCTGTTTCAGCAGGATAATGCCCGCCCACACACTGCTCGCATCTCCCAACAGGCTCTACGGGGTGTACAGATGCTTCCGTGGCCAGCGTTCTCTCCGGATCTCTCACCAATCGAACACGTGTGGGATCTCATTGGACGCCGTTTGCAAACTCTGCCCCAACCTCGTACGGACGACCAACTGTGGCAAATGGTTGACAGAGAATGGAGAACCATCCCTCAGGACACCATCCGCACTCTTATTGACTCTGTACCTCGACGTGTTTCTGCGTGCATCGCCGCTCGCGGTGGTCCTACATCCCACTGAGTCGATGCCGTGCGCATTGTGTAACCTGCATATCGGTTTGAAATAAACATCAATTATTCGTCCGTGCCGACTCTGTTTTTTCCCCAACTTTCATCCCTTTCGAACCACTCCTCCTTGGTGTTGCATTTGCTCTGTCAGTCAGTGTACATTTTCGCAGTGTGGTGATTGGCCCTTTTGGCAACATACGCCAATGTTCGATAATCGGATGTCTTCAGTACGTTGCTCTTTCTTTGTAGTACTGATCGTAGCTGAGTCATGCCGAAGATTTGAAAGTGATATTTAGGTTCCAAGGTGTTCCCAAGTCTTCCTCCCGCGCCGTACTGGCGAGTGTCGCATTACTTGAGAGTTGAACTTAGCCGAAATAACAAGTGGAAAATCTATTGGATGCGTCATGCTCACAACAGTGTGTGAAGGTTAGTGGGAGGAACACTTCGCAATAGCACTTTGTTTGAGGGTGCGTTCCAAACATCGGCCTGGTACGTCATACGAATAAATTTAGTTCGTCGACCTAACCCTCTGTCCGAGAATGGCCCTTTTCAACACTTGAATAAACGAATGAAGGAGGGAAGAACGCTTGTCCTATGAATGTGTGAATTTATCAATAAACAGCAGGAGTATCTGACTGCATACATACGCAATTGGTGAATCATTGTATTGTAGTAAAAAATGGCGTATGGCTTTTAGTGCCGGGAGTGTCCGAGGACAAGTTCGGCTCGCCAGATGCAGGTCTTTTTATTTGACACCCGTAGGCGACCTGCGCGTCGTGATGAGAATGAAATGATGATGGAGACGACACATACACCCAGCCCCCGTGCCAGTGAAATTAACCAATCATGGTTAAAATTCCCGACCCTACCGGGAATAGAACCCGGAACCAATGTGACCAAAGACCAGCACGCTAACCATTTAGCCATGGAGCCGGACTGTATTGTAGTGTAATGGTCGTACTACATTCAGGACATTAAATTCTCATCAACGCAGTGTAGTCATGGAAAATAATACGATAATATATTGAATAAACACCTGATATATTAGCAGAATTATACGCGAATTTGTTTATCAGCTTAATAATACCTTGAACTTACGTATACTGTATGCTTCAGACGGCTACTACTGAACTCAGTAAACCGTAGAAACAATTAACATTGAGTTTATTCGCTGAGAGAACATAAGTTTTGCACCACAGTCTTATTAATTGCAGAAATTTTCTGCTTGAGATTCTCTGATATGATATGATATGATATGATATGATATGATATGATATGATATGATATGATATGATATGATATGATATGATATGATATGATATGATATGATATGATATGATATGATATGATATGATATGATTTGATTTGATTTGATTTGATTTGATTTGATTTGATTTGATTTGATTTGATTTGATTTGATTTGATTTGATTTGATTTGATTTGATTTGATTTGATTTGATTTGATTTGATTTGATTTGATTTGATTTGATTTGATTTGATTTGACGACGATTCGTGGTGTGAGTATTCCAAGAAAGAAATACGTTTAATAACAAATTTCCATTATCAGTCGGAGCGTAAAACTGGCTTATCTTGACATTTGTTGGTGCCGTTTGCTGCTTATCTCAGATCGGCACTTTGGTGATTTAGTGGAATTCGTCAACAAAGGGGAAGTATGACTCCAGGAGGGTGGTAAAGGATAGCAACTCGAATCGAGGTGAAGCGAATCAAATATCATGAGTTCACAGTTGCCATAATGTTCTGTTAGGAAAAATATCGGCTCTCAGGCAATACTGTCTTTATACACGTCTCTTTTCAGACTGACTTAACTGTACGGGAGTGAAAGCTGGGAGGACTCAGGATATCAATTATAATAATAAAATGAAGTGTTTGTCTGTGTGTCTGTGTGTACGTGATGCCCAGACAAATCTACGGCATGCAGAGATCTGAATTTTTTGCCACAGGTATCATATTTGCTATTTTGCTTTACGTCGCACCGACACAGATATGTCTTATGGCGACGATGGGAGAGGGAAGGCCTAGGAATGGGAAGGAAGCGGCCGTGGCCTCAATGAAGGCACAGGCCTGATGTGAAAATGGGAAACCACGGAAAACCATCTTCAGGGCTGGCGGCAGTGGGATTCGAACCCACTATCTCCCGGATGCGAACTCATAGCTGCGCGCCCCTAACCGCACGGCCAACTCGCCCGGTACAGGTATCAAAGGTGGATGAAAAAGAAGCAAAGTCATTTCCATACAGGCCAGGTAAAGGCTTCCACGATCCGTAACCTCGGCACAATGCCCGGCCGCCTTTTCCCCCAGGAACTAACCTGGTACTCATTTTTGCTGTAGGCTGAGTGAACCTCAGGGCCATGTGCACCTCCGAAAGTGGAAATCTCGTTTCTTACATTTTTCGACTGCCTGTCGGGGAATCGAACCCACGTCATTCCGAGTGAACCACCTCGGACAGGCAGCCCTTGTAGGTGGATAGAAGAAGGATCTAAATGTACCTCGAAGTCGAATTTTTCACTTTCGTTGGAAGTTATGAACGAAAAACCGACGAAAAACGTGTCTTGGGATGTGACAATCCAACGTGCTGCCGCCAGGATTAAATGCATGGATTTGTTTTCGCTATGCAACGTACATAGGTAGGTAATACAAGATAAAGGGGCATTTCAAATCCATGGCATAAGAAGCCATATTCGGTCTCTGACACGAGTATCCATATTCAGTCCGTAATATCCAGAAGTGTGTGTGTGTGTGTGTGTGTGTGTGTGTGTGTGTGTGTGTGTGTGTGTGTGTGTGTGTGTGTGTGTGTGTGTGTGTGTGTGTGTGTGATGGTGTGATGCCCAGCTGCGAAATCTACAGCACGCAGAGATCTGAAACATAGGCGTATTCTTAGATGAATCTTCATGCAGGGAAGTCCCTGGCATAGGAAGTCAATTTCGTTCAGTCCGTGGTATCTGGAAGTGTTTTTATAAGTGTATGTGTGCGATTTCCAACCAAATCTACGGCACGCAAGGATCTGTTATGATTAACAGCATTTCACCGATCACGCATGGCTGTGTCAAGGGTGTCGTGCCAGATGCGACCGTGCTGCATGCGACCCGTGACACTAGCGACCGCATAATCTGTAACCGTCCCGAATGCAACCGGTGTTGACAATCCACTTTTGATTTTAAATATCTATGTCATCATCCAAGATAAGCTAAATCAGAAGCATAAACGGTTAGAAAATAGGCGAAAAATGTACAGTACTGCTTACCGTACAGGGAATGAAATTGGTCTTTTTTCTGTTCAAATTCTGTTCAAATAGCGAACTACTATAACCACGAACCGTGCACAATATTAATTATGTACACTGAATTAGTCGTCGGGAAATACAGCCTATATAAGCCTCTACAGAGAACAATCCCTACACAAACCAACGTAAGAATTCGTCGTAGGAAACTAAATCTGTGAAATGTATAATTTGGAACGCCATAAAAAGAGATATTCCTTCCGCAGAGTAAACATAGATAATGTACAATCAGGTAATTCTGAATACTAGAATAACATAAGTTCAGTTATATTTTAACGAAGATTATATTTGTTTTTCAGTTACCATACTTATAAAATTAATACAGTTCTTGGCGATCATCAGTATTTGTCCCTGGATTTTCTGGAACCAGAAATAATAGTATTGCATCTTCCGAATTCGCTTTGGAAGAATTTACTTCGAAGTACCAGCACTATTCGTAATGTCACTTGAACCATCCCCATAAGCAGCTACTGCCCCTGCTTTACGTAACACTCTTGGGGAAAATTGGTAGTTTTTACAACACGAAATATGGTGATGCGTTTACGTTTTATCCTATAATATGCCCATATATGGAGCTATGTTTCCATGTCTAGGAGCATGTACCAAACAGCTTCTCTCAGTACGTTAAGGCTTACTGCAGGAGATGGCTGGGTTCGAATCCCCCATCGGCCATCCTCGAAAGTGGTTCTTCGTTGTTTTACATTTTCATCTCCAGCAAATGCCGAGATGATACCTTTATCATGGCCATGACCACTTCCTTCCCATTCCTAGCCCGTACAATTACACCTACATCCACAGACAACACCCTCATTTGGTACATGTAGCTCACTCCTATGGGGAGTACCGAGAAAAGCAGCTACAGATCTGGTAATCCGAGCATGTCCTCGGACACTTTCGGCACTAAAAGTCATACGCTAAAAAATACAATTTGAAAACGTTCAAGGTAACCATAAGAAGTGTAGCATTTATTCAAATAGTTTGAAATTTCGTGAGATCATGTTACATAATCGAAGCACATTCCAGTATACACAGGATGGAAGGTAACTGATGGACCAAATTAACACAACAGCTCTTTGAGAGAGGATAACAATGCCGTAATATTCAGATGTGTAGCCTTTACCGTTAAGCTAAGACTTGGAAGAAAGGAGACGAGCTGCTGGACTAAGCGGTATGTTCCAAGCTGTCAATGGAGAGATGGCGTAAAATAACATATGTACACGATTAAGTTAGAGCGGTGCTTCTAAAAGCAGAAAAGAACACTATATGAACATAAGTTGGAATTCAAGAGGACAAATTGGGGCAAATGTTCGTTTATAGGGAAAGGAGTTAGGGAATGGAATAATTTACCAAAGGAAATGATCGATACATTTTCAAATCTCTGAAATTATTTAGTAAAAGAGTAGGTAAACGTCCGTTAGGCAATCTGCCACTTCGGCAACGCCACTAAATACTGCTCAGTGGTGACTGATTGAATGATTGGTCGCATACGGCAGGATGCTTAATCCACTCGGTCGCTAGTGGCATGATTTTGGCCTGATTGCATCCGGCATGGTCGCTTCTGGCACTTAGCCGTGTCATGAAACAATTCTTGATCGTCCATAGTTGGTCCATCCCTCGGAATCAGCGACGGATCTCACCTCTACCGCTTCAAGGGCAGTGTCCTGGAGCGTGGGACTTTGGGTCGGGGGATACAACAGGGAAGGACGACCAGTACCTCGCTCAGGTGGCCTCACCTGCTATGGTGAACAGCGGCCTTGTGAGGGGATGTGAAGATTGGAAGGGGTAGACAAGGAAGAGGGAAGGAAGTAGCCGTGGCCTTAAGTTAGGTACCATCCCATAATTTGCTTGGAGGAGAAGTGGAAAACCATGGAAAATCACTTCGAGGATGACTGAGGAGGGAATCGAACCCCCTCTACTCAATTGACCTCCCGAGGCTGAGTGGACTCCGTTCCAGCCCTCGTAACACTTTTTAAATTTCGTAGCAGAGCCGGGAATCGGAACCGGGCCTCCGGGGGTGGCAACTGATCATACTAACTACTACACAGGAGGACTTTATATACTTATTTTTTTATTCGCTATTAAATTCGAAACTCAAAGCGGGGTGACCAATTCACAAATCCCTATCTGTGATATTTTCTATTTCTAAGGCATTCCCATTCTTCTGCTTGATATGCTTTATTCTCGCTATGTGTGTTCGATCTATCTTTGTTTTGTTATCTTTTCCTGAAGTGGATTATTACAGGATCTCCTAATATTCATGCTTCTATTCTACTTACGGTTCCCTATTTGTGGCAGTAAATTCGTGTTCGGCTCACGCTGGAGGACGTGGCTGCGATTTCCCTTCAGGAAGTCAAAATGTTTGGAAACAAGATTTCCATTTCTAAAGAGGCACATGACCCTGAAATTTACTGATCCCACACCAAAAGTGGAGTTAATTACTACGGGACAACTGGCTAAGTGTAGAGATGATCACTCTATCCTGCTTAGTTCCGAAAGTGTTTATGACGTGCACGTAGATTATTGTGCTTCCCTTCTCGTTTATTCGAGCACATGTACGATGTTCCTATTTGCAGTGGTAGTGGTGGTGGTGGTAAGTATTGTCTTAAGAAGATGAACGACTGGGCAACTATCCTCTATTAACACTAATCAGAGGGAAAATGAAGGAGGGCCGACACTTCGAAGAATGACTGACTCAGCTAAAGAAAAAAAGGGCCAAGTAGGGCGCGAAAATGAAAGTCTCCCTAGGTCTCACAAACCTAATACCGTTGATGTCGGAAAAGAACAACTGTTGAACAAGGAAGGTCAGATAGGAAAGGTGAAATGGAGGAGCCTAACACAAATTAGACCGAGCTTGATAGCTGCAGTCGCTTAAGTGCAGCCAGTATCCAGTATTCAGGAGATAGTGTGTTCGAACCCCACTGTCGGCAGCCCTGAAAATGGTTTTCCGTGGTTTCCCATTTTCACACCAGGCAAATGCTGGGGCTGTACCTTAATTAAGGCCACGGCCGCTTTCTTCCCAGTCCTAGCCCGTTCCTGTCCCATCGTCACCATAAGACCTATCTGTGTCAGTGTGACGTAAAGTCAATAGCAAAAAAGAGACAAAATAAGAAGTGATGCCAGACTCTGCTAGGGGAACCGTGGTCACCAAACCACGCCCTTAAGTTGAAAGCCCCTGACACCCCCCCCCCCTTTCAGTCGCCTCTTACGACAGCCAGAGGGTAGCGTGAATTTCTTCCGGCCCCACCCACAGGGGGATTCCTATATGCAGCATATTCAGCGTCACACATGCTCATTCCAGGATTGAAATAATCTGCGGAAACCTGGACCAACCACTTGAGAGGCTAGTGCATGGCTATTTTCTTAGGGCTATAATAACTTGTAATACTATCGGTTGGAATTTACCTGTACAAGTGTCTGACATGGAGTGTGCACCCACAGATGCTGTGAATGGCGTCTAGGAGTCGCTGTGGTCGCCGGACAGTTTCTAACGCAGGATACCGCAGATAAGGGCCGGGACTAGCCCAGGGATGTGGCCACACTCCCCCTCTTGGCCACTTCCTCCTCTCCTTCCTTTAAATGATAAAGATCTTCGCTACTTTCCGTTTCGACAGCAATGAATTACTAAATTATCAAATATTCTTTGTCAGGATAATGAATTATTCTCTTTAATGTTTGTATTGAACATTTCACACATTTACGTCCTTCACTTTGCATCTGCATTTCATTTCGTTGTTCCCGATTAATTTATATCCTGTCGAACTCCGTCTTGTTCTTTTTCATGGTGTCTGTTATTGGAATAACTTTAGTCAACGGTGTCCTTGAATAGTTATTATATATAGGCCATTTTTCTTTCTCTTGAAATATTAATTCTGCAGGCCCCTGCATAAACAACTGTGGGGACTCAGACAATACAAATGTTATTAGCACCCATAGAATGAAATATATTAGTACAACCTGGACGGTATTATTTATTTATTTATTTATTTATTTATTTGTTTATTTATTTATTTATTTATTTATTTATTTATTTATTTATTTATTTATTTATTTATTTATTTATTTATTTATTTATTTATTTATTTATTTATTGTGCTTCAGACAGGTATAAAACTAATGATGTGAAACACATATACACATACTATTACATTAGATAGAAAAAAAAATTAAAATTAAAATGATATTATATTGTATGAAAGTCCTTGTAAAATAAAGTCATAAATGAAATAAACATACACTTTTCTTCAGTAGAATAATATTAAAAATATTCAGTTACATGTCACATAGTGTAATAAGTACTTAAAATATCAAAATTAAAATTATTTACAAAACAGCTTTAAACATGTATTAGTACTGTAATTATACATGATGGTAGTGGCGTTGTCGAAGATTATAATGATGACGAGGTAGATGGTATTACTAGAAACTAGAAAGAGAACTAAAGTTATGAACTTAACAATAAGAGTCAGCAAACTGAGATTTTAACTTTGAACAAAAAACAATTATAAAGTTATTTATTTACATTGTTTTACTATGAAAGTGTATGTAGTTGCAAATATATCTAGTCAGTACTCATTGCTATATTTATTGAATATATTAATTGATTTTAACACTGGTGAATTACCATGTTGTTGGGTTCTTGATCTACAGCAGTAGAAGGTAATATGTTCTGGGCATGTAAATGGATTAGGGACAGACAAGATAAACAGAGAGAGTAACTTATGGCTACCAATAAGATTGTTAAATAATTTGTAGTCAAATAGGATGTGGCGACGTTTAGTAAATTCACAGAGGCTTGCTGACTGAACGCTCAAAGGCATAATAGTCTATAAATATAATGTATGTATGTATGTATCAAAAGAATAAAATTTAAGGTACCGGTAATTACTCGTTATTTTGAACGTAAGGTATCTAAGATATTTGTTTTGCACCATTTCAACTTGGTTTTCATATAGAGAGTTCCGAAAATTAGGGGAACATGTTTTGTAACGTCCGGTATGTGAACGTTAATGTGGCAGATGGGGTTCCAATGGTCGTACTGAATACCTTGAGACCTTAACTACTCAGGGTATGTCAAATCGAAGTTATACTCCATAAGTAGGCGTAGCCATACATTTAACTGTCAGGTGACCCCTGAAAACAAAATGAATTGCGGTGCGTCCTTGTGCCGTTGTGAGGTACACTGACTACTGCGGTCATTTGAGCACGTTGTATGTCAACCAGCACATCCCATGAGACATCTTAACGAGGTTCAAGTCGCAAGGGCCGTCACTTTGATCCAGAAAGGATGGAATTTTCGTAGCGTTACTGTGGATCTCAATGTCTCTCCTTCAGTTATTCAGCGCTTACGGAATCGCTACAATGAGGCATGTCAGTTCATAAGGAGGCTTGGACAAGGTCGTGGACGCATGACAACCCCACAGGATGACCGATATCTGACCTTCTGTGCGTTGCGGTGTCGTTAAGCAACTGCCAAAGAACCTGCAACAAGACCTCAGAAGGGTCACTGGAGTGACAGTGTCTGACCAGACAGTAAGGAACAGGTTAAGAGAAGTGTCCTTACGACCCAAATGTCCTGTTCGAGTGCCCCGTTTAACGCAGCAATATGGCGCAGTTCGCCTTCTGTTTGCCCGTACCCACGTCAACTGACAACTTCGCCAATGGAGACCTGTGTTGTTCACAGACAAGTCCAGATTTCCCCTGACACAGCGTGATGGACGTCAACGTGTATGGAGACGCTGTGTTGAGCAGTACATGCTAAATGTTGTCCAGGAAGGTGACCGATTCGGACAAGTTTCTGTGATGGTGTGGGGTGGTAATAGTATTGATGGCCGTACGGATCTTGTCGATGTCCGTGGTAATCTTACCACTGCGGGGTGCTTCGAGCACATAATGCTACAGTATGTGTTGGTTGCTGCATACGGTGTTGGCCCTAATTTCGTACTCATGTACGACAATGCCAGGGATCATGTAGCGCTCATCACCAGAGCTGTTTTGCGAGAACTGGACATGCAAGGGTTGGAATGGCCAGGAGTGTGTCCCGACCTTAATCCATCGAGCATGTGTCGGGTAGGCTTGACAGAAGTGTTCATGGGCGTTCTGTTCCACAACAGACTCTCCAAGTCCTCGAACAGGCTCTCATTCCTGATGCCGCAACGTGACCTCCGTCGACTCATACGGAGCATGCCACGTATGTGCCAAGCTGTGTTAAATGCTCGTGGAGGACATACACCATACTGAAGCTCTCCAGCTGTGATAAAAATCCACCCCGGAGGACTGTTATCACTTTGTTTTCGCCCCTATTTGAACATTTCCTTTTGTGTTCTGAAAATGAGCGCGAATCTATCGATGTTCTTTTGTCTACTTCAACGGTAAAGAATAAAGGTTTAATTGGTAATATACCTGGGTATTAGGTATTGTTTTGTGGAGCATGGCATACGTTCAACAACATGCTCCCCTATTTTGTTCAACTGTGTAGTTTAAAGCTGGGATTTCTAAATGAGCGATGCATATTCCAGCCGACTTCTTACAAAGGAGTTGTATAATAAAAGTATTGCCTCGAGATTTGTGTTTAGTCACGTGTGCATCTCTTAATAAATCCTAACACTCTGTACGTTTCTGCAACAACTTCTTTTATGTGTAGAGATAATGTCAATTCAGCTTCAAAATTCACACCGAGATCCTTGACAGAATTCGCTGATGAGAGATTGGTATTCGAAATATTATACGAGTGACTAATTTTATTTTTATTCCTGGAAAATACCATTATGTGACACTTGTTAATGTTAAAATCTAACTTGTTAATAACGATATAATGTGATATGCTATTGAGGGCTTTCCGAAGAAATCTAGTCCTCCTGTGACCGAATGGTTTTGAAATTTTTTACATCGTCTGCGAATAGAAACATGTTTGAATATAGTATGTGTTTAGGAAAATCAGTAATAAGTAGTAAGAAGAGTAATGGTCGAAGGATTGAACCATGTGGGACACCAGATTATTATTATTATTATTATTATTATTATTATTATTATTATTATTATTATTATTATTATTATTATTATTATTATTATTATTATTATTATTATAGCACTGCACTCAAATTCAATTTTTTTTCAGAAATGGAACAATAATCGGAGAATAATTCACTGAAACCAACCCCTGTTTGATCTGCTGCCACCTATTTATGTTTATACTGTTGTTTGTATATAGATAAGGGTTAAACAGTGTAAGATACAAGCACTCTTTTCTGCTTAGCGCCATTCGTCAGAGGGTAAAATAATTTACCTTCCGATCCTACAGGAATATTCATGATTAATACTGATGTGCCTTCGTTTTGCTCTTGAAATTCGAATTAAGGCCAGAGTGAAAAAATCTAATGAAATTTTAGTAATGTACTGACTGCATGAGCCCTCCGCTTTAAAGGGAGTCACTACAGAAATTTATATTTTCTTCAATTTGAATCCTATTTACACGAAATTTTGGAAATTGATTAATTTGGATCTAATTAAGAAAAGAAAATTAAGAAAATTAATATTAAGGAAACTTTAATTTTCATAAATTATAGCAACTATTTCTGAAATTATATTATATTTTACAAACCATTTGAATTATTTCGAAACTGTATCAGGTGCTAGAAATGTTGCAATACCTTGAATCACAATTATAGAGGTTATATAGGTTAAATTAATACATCCTAGTGTTATATCTGGTTTCAGAAGAATTCAAAAATTTAAAAATAATTTTATTATGATAAACATCTTAAACATTGTATTTATTTCACATTTTAACACAGAACATATCTGTAATCTACAAACTATTGTTAAAATGAGTACCACAAGTTATGAATGCTATACGAGTGGACATGTGTTTCAAATTTATAGACAATCAGATAAAAGCTGCTGTAGAAGGATCACTTTCAATCCAAGAAAAAATCAGATAATTTATATTGAAATGGGACTCTGCATTACCTTTAATTTCTGATTCAGAATGTTTACTGGAGTTATGTGCCTCATCTCATTGTTTCGCAATATCGAAACGCGTCGTACACTTCTATCGCTAGAGTGAATTGTGGTTAAGTTCATGTTATATGCTTAGACATATTATAACACTGAAAATATTCAAAACTACGGATGCGAGTTAAACGTCTCCATGAGATCTTTAAAGATGGCTGTACATGAAAAGAAAATTCTGGGATTATTTGCTCCAACGTTAGGAGTATCCACCAGCAACAAAATCACACTTTAAGTTTTCGTGGCACTTCTGAGACAATACTTCAGTAAGATCACCGATTAAAGCGAAATCACAAGTCTAATGTCTTAGATTAGACACTTTCATCGGTTAGTGCTCGTCATTTCCCAGGAGAGTAAGCAAAGTGGAAGGGTTACGTAAGCAACAGGTGGGGGCAGCCAGCTACTGTGTGAGTTTATTTTATAAATGCTCGCTGAGATAGTATTGATTTCAGCACTCCTTGGGGACAGCTACAATGTGGTGGCGTTACCTTTAAAATACGGACACTTAATCGTATTCATGTAACACAAAAAATGTGTAATTAAATAAATTAATTAGTAAATGATTATTACCAATCTTAATTAAAGACTATAAAGCATGAGGCCCGGAGCGATAATAAGTTAGCGAGGAGGGATCGCTTTCAAGGCGAACTACTTGCCATCTTATTTATGTCTCTGATATTCATCGATGGTGTAATTAATGTCCAGCTCGAGCTCTGGAGGTGAGAGGAGGCTGTAATCGTTCAATCTTCAGGCTCTCGTCACCGCCAATCTGCCGACAAGCGGTGAGCTCTTCCTGTGAGGAAACAGCTACATCGGACCAATAACTTTATAAATGTTTGTCAAAAAACTTCTAGAAAAAATTTCTGAAATATGAAATTATATTCATGTTTTTTCAAATGGAGGTAAGATTTTATAGGAGTGATAGGAAGGTTTAATCGTCACACCAAGAAAGAAATCGAAACTAATAGCCTACATCAGTGGTTCCCAAACTGTGGTAAGCGTACCCCAAGGGGTACGCCTAAGACTTTTAGCGGGGTACGCGAGTAGCCTTCAGGGAAAAAAGAAGAAAAATTTAAATATGGAAATAAATACGAGTATAGTTAAATACAGTAGAATGTTATTAATCCGGACCCCGTTAGTCCGGACTTCGCTTAATCCGGACAGCCGTTTAAAAAAATACACCTTCTGACCCCAACTTGGCAGGTTCGATCCTGGCTCAGTCCGGTGGTATTTGAAGGTGCTCAAATACGTCAGCCTCGTGTCGGTAGATTTACTGGCACGTAAAGGAACTCCTGCGGGACTAAACTCCGGCACCTCGGCGTCTCCGAAGACCGAAAAAGTAGTTAGTGGGACGTAACGCTAATAGCATAAAAATAATGCATAAATGAAATTATAGTACAAAGCTGAATTACGAACGAAATTTTGTGATCAACGCAGGAGGAGTTTGACGAAAGTGTGATCGCTGCAGAAAGCTATGAAACGGATGGATATGACTAGGATGAAGCAGGTGATATTATTAACCTTAAGCCAAAACTTAGTGAAATTAAAAACCATCCGAACATTGTCATTAAGTACGTTAAAGATAACAACTATGAAAACATATGTTATTATCACGAACATTTGAGGCATTTGCGTGAGTTAATTATTAAAGAAATTAATATCAAAGGAAGACAAAGAAAGATCAGCTGTTTCTTCAAACCAGTTAGCGTGTCAAGTGCAGTCAGTGAAGGTTTGCCTTGACTGCCATGTTCTAATTCCGTACTGCACTAGTTATTCTGTGTTTTGTATAGCCTAATACTGTATTGCATTATACAACCTGTGACAATAAAGTTCGGTGAATACTCCCGTACTATCAATATAGATGAATAATGCACGACAGTGACCTTACTGTCTTTCGAAATAGTCCCATCCCATAACAATGCACTGCTGATACATGTCCTGGAGACTTTGCAAGAAGGCCTCCTTTGGGATGGTGTTCAAAAGCCTTAGCACGTTTCGTTGAATGTCAGGAATATCGTCAAATCTCTTTCAAAGCGAGTTTGAGTCGTGGGAACAGGAAGAAATCTGGAGGATTGAGATCCGACGAGGGGATCCCGGTGAACGCCATTCCATTCTTCGCCGTTTCGTTTCAGGGTCGTATCTGAGACACCAGGTTTCATCCTCAGTGACAATACAGTTCAAGAAATTTGGGTCGCATCCGCCATTTCGACAAAATCCTGTGAAGCCTCTAAACGTGCCTGCTTCTGATCGTCAGTCAAGTGATGTGGCACAAGACGAGAACACGTTTTCCTCTTCCCTAACTTCTGGGTAACGATTTGTCGCACGGATTCACGGTCAATCTGCTGTTCATCAGCTATCATGCGCACAGTTAATCGCCGATCGTTCGTGATTAATGTCCTCACCGTCTCAATGCTTTCGTCACAGACGGCGGTCGCCGGTCTTCCGCTACGGGGGTTGTCAGAAACACTTTCCCGGCCTCCTCGAAAACGAGCGAACCACTCGTACACACACCTGAAGGACAGTGCTTGATCTTCACAAGCACTTACCTGCATCGCGTGCGTTTCTTTCGGTGTCTTGCCAAGTTTAAAACAAAACTATGCATTGTTCTTTTGGTCTTTCATGTTCCTGTTCGCAGTTCAGAACTAACGCACTAAACACGCACGGTGTCAAACAGGTCTTACACGGCACACACACGATGCTCAACTGAACAACATTGGGAGCAGGTGGTCAAAACCTGCTGCTAAGCAGGTGCAGCGTTGTGTGTCGCCAGTGTTGCTGGATCGACCGTTATGACTTCATTCACCGAACTTTATTGTCACAGGTTGTACTTGTATATTGTTTACTAAATAACCTTTGTATTTATTGTATTTAAAAGACTGTACTCTACACGTTCTTTTTACTGAACAGAGTGTTTAAATATGTGCCCTGGGTCATTTCATAAGTTATTTTGTTTAATCCGGATTTTCATTAATTCTGACAACTTAGAGCCCCAATTAGTCCGGATTAATGAGGTATAGTATACTAAGCCCAGGCAGTCAACCACTTAAAATGGGAAACCAATATATAGAAGCTGCCGATCAGTACATCTATATTGGACACAAGATAAAACTTGGAAAAGACAACCAACGTGCAGAAATTCCTCGCAGAATAGGTATGAGTTGGATGGCATTTCAAAAACTAAGATTCATCCTGACCAACAAGGATGTTCCAATTAACCTGAAGACCAAGGTTTATAATATGTGCGTGCTGCCAGTTGTTACTTACGGTCTGGAAACAATGACTCTGACGAAGGAAAGTGCTCGCAAGCTTCAGCGAACACAACGAGCCATAGAGCGACAGATGCTAGGGATCAGCCTTAGGGATAAGATCCGTTCAGAGGACATCAGGAGAAGTACGAATGTAACAGACATCCTGGAGAGAGTAGCGAGACTAAAATTGCAATGGGTAGGACACGTAGCTCGACAAGACTGCAACAGGTGGACCTCTAGGATTGTTCACTGAAGACCATGGGCACACAAGAGAGTCATTGGAAGACCACAGAAGAGATGGCTTAATGACATAAAGCTGTTGGCTGGAACACGCTGGTTCCAAGTGGATCAAGACCGAAGACGATGGAGGCATATGGAAGAGGCCTATATCCAGCAGTGGATTGAAATAGGCTAGAAAAGAAGAATGAGGTTCTACTGTATTTATATAATGGAGCTACGAACCGCTTGAAAGTTTCAACTGGACATCAGAAAACTGTGTCACGCTATGCTGGCACACCAATCCACTTGAAATGTTGATGGTTCACAGTGTCTGAATTCCAGAAATAAGATCAAAAATGTTCATCCTTATTTACTAGTTTGATACTGAGGTTAAAATCTAGCGTTTTGTGAAACTTTCATACTGTGTTACTTTATTGGAAAATGAAAAATATACGGCCTGTTTTCCAGTCGTTTGACCGGGTCAGGGATGGAATGAATGAAGCTCCCATCTTGCGGCGAGGATAGGAATTGTGCCGGCTTCTAAGGCCTCGCACTCCTCTGCGGCAATGATTAATGACTGACAGATGGAACTGAAATGATATTGGAGAGTGTTGCCGGAATGAAAGATGACAGGAAAAACCGGAGTACTCGGAGAAAAGCCTATCCCTCCTCCACTTTGTCCAGCAAACATGTCAGATGGAGTGACTGGGATTTGAACCACGGAACCCAGCGGTGAGAGGGCGACGCGCTGCCGCCTGAGCCACGGAGTCTACCGTGAGTTGCTTTATTATCGTTGCATTATAATTGATAGAGAAACAAACATGACTTGCGATGTGTTATAAAAATATA
Organism: Anabrus simplex; assembly: GCF_040414725.1. Lineage (NCBI taxonomy): Eukaryota > Metazoa > Arthropoda > Insecta > Orthoptera > Tettigoniidae > Anabrus > Anabrus simplex. The sequence continues at coordinate 248,766,736 of NC_090269.1, forward strand.
TTTAATTTCAAAATCTCGTGTTATGTACGATGTGCATTTGAAAGAATGGTTATTATGAAAATGCCTTAATAATTAGCCAGGTACTCCTATTTCTTAAACCTATCATTTAGGGATTTTTTCGTGGGGCTACATTGAACTTTTAGCCATGAGTGAGGGTTACAATCTCATAATACTCGCCTACATGACACAATACTGTGTACGGTTAAGTCATCTCTTGGCCAGAGAGAGGGCGTAACCCTCTAGGTGGCCCGCCCCACCTCTTCAGGGTGCAGAATGAAAGCATTTCTAGATAATAATAATAATAATAATAATAATAATAATAATAATAATAATAATAATAATAATAATAATAATAATAATAATTGTTACGGAGTTATCCGTAGAAGGCAGAGGTGAAAGAAGGTGCGGGCTGGAATGGGTCTAAGTACAAAGCTGAAAGATGAATTAAAATTTCAGTAAAGGTTATATTTTCAGAACTTAACAATTTTCATATAGACTTTCAAAATTCAACAAGTAACAAATCAACCAGCCAAAATCAGGTACAAGGTATAATTTATAAACCAGAGCGCGAAAGCACAAGTTTTAGGGGATCATTACAAGTTCTGGCTTCGAGCCTCAGTTACACAATCCTTGAGCTACTAGCCCAACATTGCCCAGGTACACTCATTTATTCAAAGGGCAGAAAACCCCTTCATTCAAGGAGCACTTGCTCCTAACTTTTAACTTCAAGCCTCCCAGAGGCACTTTTCAAACACAAGAAAGAGCTGAGCCGCTCTCAATTTTTCAAGCCTATTAAAGACAATACCAGACTATTACACAAATTGCCCTCAAGGCACCGCTTACATCAAATGAAATGGGGGTAACTCGTACCCAACCTACTGGACCTTAGTGGAAAATAACAGATTAATTAAATGGCCCAAAATACCAAAATGAATGGAGGCGATGCTCGCACTCCTACATGAAACCTTATAAAACCTAAGGGGCACTAGGCCGATGATACAGGGGCTATTCCCAAACTAGGGAGGTGATTCGTATAAGAAAATTTTAATACATTAAGATTAGAAAATCGGTTATGAAAACGTAGTCACCTCAACTCGAAGGGGAGCTCGAGAGGGTAAAGCACTCTCTATCCCCGATTTACAGTTAAAGTAATAAGAAACTTTTACATAAGCCGGCAATGAGTTACATTTTTAGAAAGGTAGGTTACATTGAAAAGGTTTCGGACCTTCCCCGAGGGCTAAATAGCTGAGCTAGCAAGAATTAAATATGTTAAAAGGCCATTACCTTGTAGAAGAGCTGCTGGCGGATGAAAGAGGCGCTTCCCGCCTCCTGCTATACTTCCATACACTAAGCTAGATGTTGTACGAGTGGCGGAGAGCCAGGAAAATCAGCAGTTTTTATACTCTCGGGGATGATTCGAGACTTTTCATGAATGATTAAGACACACCCACAGTCGTTTATTGGGTAGCTTACAGTTACACATCAAAATTGGAGAAGAAAGACGCCATTGGCTGAAAATTAATGACAGAAATTTACGTTCGGCTAATTTTAAAACTGGCGGAAAGAAAGATTAATATTGCCAACCCACAAATGAATGGGTGAAAACCTTAACGGTATAAGTAGCATTTTGGTCATTCAGAGAAAAAGGCATTTAAACATCTTCAACACTCATATAAAGCATGCTATTTGTAGTTATACCACACATCACTAGAGCGCAGAATATTACCGCTATCACTTGTATCTCTTTGCTGGTGAAAGGATACATCCTCCCGGAGTTACATCCTGCACTTAACTCATTTTTTTTAAAATGTCAGTTATACCGTTATGGTTTCCACCCACTCAAATGAAAGAACAACATTTAGTAAAGAACGAACTTAGGAATACAAAATATCTTCAAGAAAAGTTCCTTCACTTCGCACCAGGGTGCATGATCATAGTTTTTGGTAGAGACATCTGTGAAAGAATGTCCACACTTCTTGATAATTAGTAAACAAAAGCAATTCGAAATTAACACAGTGACATCTTCTGATAAACGGTTGAATTAATTCAGTTTCAAAGTTCAGAATTTCAGCTCTAGAGGAGTACTTTAAGGCGGAAAATTCAAATGTGCGGCGTATAGGTGTACCAATCGGTACAATAATATTAATAATAATAATAATAATAATAATAATAATAATAATAATAATAATAATAATAATAATAATAATAATAATAATAATAATAGTAATAATAATAATAATAATAATAATAATAATATTAATAAAAATAATAATACGGCCTCAGCTACCGTTTGCAGACATTTCGATTTGACGCCATCTGGCTGTCTGCTCGTCAATTTCGACGTTGCGGTTTACTCTGTCTGCCATCTAGGGGACCTAGAGTAAATCAAATCTCTCTTGGGCGTCTATGGCTGAGATTTAATTAATTTTGTCGGGTAAATACCAAATGTATCACCAGAGATCTTTTACATGCCGACATCGTACAACATGGAGTGTCGAATGGACTTTTTACCGCCCTTCAAAAATCCGACTACCTCTGCCGGGTTTGAACACGCTATCTTGGAATCCGGAGGCCGACACTCTACAGATAGATAGACGGTTAAGTGATCCTTCACTGTACTTGCGCTACAGTTCGCCGTTAGTAACGGAAGCAGGTTTGTACCGTAGTTTTACGTGACACTTGATATTGTGGCCGTAGTTACGTGACTTCCAGTCCTTGGTGGAATTCTAATCGTTATTAATATGCCCTTATCTCCCCTACAAAATCTTACAAATATAATTTTATACTTGGGAGTTTTTGTCAGCTATGTTTGAAAAGCATTTGAAGCCTTCGGCGGGATGCACAACGCTTTTGGACGTTCTTTGACAGTAACACTCGGATGCGACTTTCCATTTCGAAGCAATGCCAGCTCAGGGAAGGGCTAGTTACAATCCCACTACCGAGCGAGTTGCCCGTGCGGTTAGGGGCCCACAGCTGTGAGCTTGCATTTGGGAGATAGTAGGTTCGAACCCCACTGTCGACAGTACTGAGGATGGTTTTCCGTGGTTTCCCATTTCCACAACAGGAAAATGCTGGGTCTGTACCGCAATCAAGGCCACAGCCGCTTACTTCCAACTCCTAGCTCTTTCCTATCCCATCGTCGCCATGAGACCTACCTGTGTCGGTGCGACGTGCAACTTGTAAACAAGTAAAAAAACGTTAACGACACTTAACTATCATGCTTACTCTTTGTATGTGTTGTGAGCATTGAAATATAAGGGACTATCTTTTGTTGGATGAAGACCCTTGCGTTTCGCCAAGTGTTTGCCGACACGAAACTGAAAAAATAACAAATCATCCTCTTGATACCCCCTCTGTACTGAGCTTATCTCGCACTTTGCGACCTATTTCTCATTTCCGACCGAAAATCAAAGATATGTTGGCTTTGTTTCAAGTATGGTTACAAGTATTTCTCAGCAGTTGTATCAGTTTTGAAAGATATACATATATGTGGAAGTATTGTGAGATTTATTTGAAAAAAAATATTACTTCCTGTATTACTGATATAAGGGTCTGACTAGATAAGGTAGAAGGGTAAGCTCGGTTCTGCGTCAGAAAGGCAAATAATTCCCTTTCCGGAGAGGCACATGGCCTTCAGGGAGACCTACACTCAGCCTACACCAAAAATACCCTTGGGGGCAAAGGTGGACGGACGTATCTATCTATCTATCTCACGTAGTGCCAAGGTTTCGTATAGTGGAAGTCTTTACATTTTATAATATACATGCGAATAAACCCATCAAGAGGCGTGCATTTGCCTTCCTCTTTGCCCCTATTTCTTTCATTCTTGTACTGCGGGCTTCCTTTCTGTCATCAGACTGCGTTGTTCCTGTCTTCTTCTTTGGTCTTTCATCTTGGTCAACTTGCCATTTATGAAATTTTGACCTGAAGATTACCCTAATTTGGACATCTGCTGGTGTAATTCCTGCCTGTTTCAGGTAGGTTTATATTTCGCCAATCCATGTCATTGTGACTGTTTTAGTCTTACTCCTATTTTCATAGAATTGGACTGTTTGTTTGGTCTGTCTGGTTGCATTCTTTTAATATGACAATATAATAATGTCACTGTCAATATTTGTGTATTGTGTCTTCCTCTAAGTTGGTATTGTCCGTTGGCGAGTTTCGGGCATAGAATTTTTCTTATGATTTTGCATTCCTTTTTCTCACTGTTTTCAACGTCTGCTTCCCTGTTCAAAATTAGCATCTCTGATCCATAAAGACATTCTGGTTTAATAATTGTAATGTAATGTCTCAGTTTTGTGTGCTTGGTGATATATTTTTGTTATAGATATTTTGGGTTGGTCGATATGCTGTTTCCATCTGTTGGCATCTAATTTCATTGGCTTTTGTTTCGAGTCCATTTTCCTGAATTGTTTCACCGAGGTACTTATATTGTTGTACTCGTTGTATTTCGCCATATTTTGTTTCCATGAATTTTGTTGCAGGTCATGTATTCTGTCTTTTCAAAAGATATCTGAAGGCCGACTTTTTCCGCAATTTATTTCAGGAGTTCAATATGATTTTGTGGCTGTTGAAATGTCTCGGGTTAATACTGCTAGGTCATCCGCAAATGCTAAGCAATCTGTAGCTGGTTTCCTCTACCTAAAGTGATTGGTTGGTGAATTTTGTGGACCAACTTCTGTTTGCGCCATTCTTGTATTACTTTTCAAAGACGCACTTGAAAAGTAAGGGCGAGAATCTATCTCCTTGTCTTACTCCCGTTTTGATTTCAAAGGGATCTGAGATTTTCCCTATGAATTTAACCTTGGACTTCGTGTCTGCCAGTGTCTGTTTTAGGATTGAAAGTGTTTACATGTCCAGAAGTTGTTCTTTTAATATTTCAAAGAATGATTTGTGATCCACCGATTCATAGGCTTTTTTGAAATAAAAAAACGTGCAGACTAATTTTTTGCTACAAATTGTTATACTCTATCAAGAAGACATGGGGATAGAATCTTGTATACAACCGATACTAGTCAGATTCCTCTGTAGTTGTTTACATCTGTTCTGTCTTCCTTCTTCTGTAGGGGTGAATTAATTCATTTTTCCAGTCTTCTGGTATTTTTCCTGTTTTTCAAATGTCTTGCATGATATTTGTGATTTCTTTTATGGTGTTTGTGTCTCCTGATTTGAGAACTTCCGCTATGATTCCATCCTAATCCGATGCTTTGTTGTTTCCAATTCTTTTTATCTATCTTGTGATTTCTTCTTCATCTGACAATGAATTTGAATTAGTATTTTCAGGTGTGGAGAAAATCTTTGTGTTGGTTCTGGAGAGTTCAGTAATTCTTTAAAATCTGGCGAGTTCCTCACAGTTGTTTTGGTTGTTTAGTGCCAACTGTCCATTTTCTTTCTTGAAGCAGAGACATTGTTGTTGATATACTGCTAGCTTAGTTTTGAAGTTCTTATAGAAATTTCGTGTGATGTTTCTCTCAAAGTATTTCTCAATTTCAAGTAGTTGATCCTTTTCAAATTTCCTTTTGGTCTGTCTGAACAATTGAGCTGTCTCTTTCCTCACTGCCAGGAATGTTTTGAAGTTATTCTCCGTCTCTTCACTGTTCCGGTTGTTGTATGTCTTCTGTCGAGATTGGATTGCTTGTTCACACTGCTTATTCCACTAAGGGTATCGCTTCCTTTTTTGCAGAGGAATTAGCGTTTGTGCTGTTGTAATCATTTTGCTTTTGAGTTGTTGCCAATTATTTTGCCCCGTTTCTCTCTAATTCTTCTGTGAGAGATGGTTGGATCCTAGTTGAGTCAAATATTGGGATTAATGGTTTCTTCTTTGTGAATCTCTGAGGTTTCAACTAAAATTTGATTCTTATCAGTTAATGATCTGAGTCTATGCTTGCACCCCTTCTGACTTGAACATTCATAATTTATCTCTGGTTTGGTTAAGAGATTGCTTCATGGTCAACTTGGATTTCGCCGATCGGTGATCTCTACGTCATTCCAATCCTGAACTGAAGAATTTGGAAGGCGTTCAAGCCGCAGGAAGAACTAGGAAGACCGGAAGAGCCTGAACAGATGAACAACGGAAGCAGGTCAGCGAACGCATGAAGGAGTATTGGACACAGAGAAAACTCCGCACGAAGAGAAAGAAATGAAGTTATAGCGTGATCCTTAGTGGTCCATTCGCTTGTAAATAATAATAATAATAATAATAATAATAATAATAATAATAATAATAATAATAATAATAATAATAATAATAATAATAATAATAATAATAATAATAATACAAGCTACAGCACTATTTTAACGGTTTTGTTATTTTATGATGATGTTAACTCAGTAAACGGAGTTAGTTTAGCCTTAATTCCTTAGTATGTAACAATGGCATTCGTATAACGCAGTGACGATTGATTCACGACATACTAGCTCTCAGATTGGAACAATAAACATGCATATAAACCAGCAGATGAACAAGCACTAAGTGGCACATGCTTTAAGGTACCATTATGTTACCACATTCGAAATTTATGGACTAAGACAGAGAAGATTTGTAACTGAGTTTACTTCTGGAATTTGGTGACCGCAGGCAGTATAGTATAGTATGCATTTTTTATTTACTCGTAAATTACTGGAAATTTAAAGCGTTATGTGCCGTAAAAGTGTTTTATTCGATAATTACGTCATCCACGTTTCAATTCTTGGAGTTCAGCGCCCAGATTCTAATAATACTCACTTTCATATATTGACAGGTACTAGTTCCGAATTTATTAGGCAGTAAATTACATTCAGACTTAATGTTCACTGAAGTTGCAAATTGCAGGTGACAAATTTTCTGAAATATAAAAAATTTACTACTTTCAGTTGTCAAAAGTTGTCCTTACATTCTTCTTCTACTCACTAACGTTTGGTGATAATCGTGGAGAATTTTTATTTATTTTATGTTTCCCGTATCGCGGATGTCAAACCATTGACGGAGATTCCACGCCCAGGATAATCTTTTACTCTCGTCAACATTTTACTTCTATCTTGTATTCTATAATCAGTTTTATCACGCTGAATTTTTCATTTCTGAAGATACAATCGAAATATGCTGTTTTCTGAATGTCAAGGAGGTTAAGACTTCCTATGATTTTCTAGAGTTCCTCCTCGTTGGTGACACGGTCTACCCAGGGAATACTTAACATTCTGAGATACCGGTAATCCTGTACTAACCTCTTCATTTCTCCCTTCATACAACAACAACAACAACAACAACTACTACTACTACTACTACTACTACTACTACTACTATTACTACTACTACTAAAAAACGTTTTCATTCCTCCCCTGAAGGGGGAGGCGGGCCTCTTAGACGGTGACGTCGTCTCTCAGGCCGGGAGATTTGTTGCGGTAAAGAAGATGTGCACCGGCCCCGTGCTGTAGGGGTAGCGTGCCTGCCTCTTACCAGGAGGCCCCGGTTCGATTCCCGGCCAGGTCCGGGATTTTTACCTGGACCTCAGGGCTGGTTCGAGGTCCACTCAGCCTACGTGATTAGAATTGAGGAGCTATCTGACGGTGAGATAGCGGCCCCGGTTTCGAAAGCCGAGAATAACGGCCGAGAGGATTCGTCGCGCTGACCACACGACACCTCGTAATCTGCAAGCCTTCGGGCTGAGCAGCGGTCGCTTGGTAGGCCAAGGCCCTTCAAGGGCTGCAGTGCCATGAGGTTTGGTTTGGTTTGGTTTGGTTTGGTTTGGTTTGGTTTGGTTTGGTTTGGTTCTTGAAGGAGATGTGCGGAGAAGGTGAGGGGGTAGGCGGCCGTGGTCTATACTACGAACTGTCCCGGCATTCGCCTTAGTGCAGGAGAATGGAAAACCACGGAAAACCATTATCAGGACAGCCGACGGGTGGGACCAGGCGTGAAGTCCGGCATTGTGCCCCAGGCCCGTCTCCAGAATGCAGAGGCGTAGAGCCACGGTAAAGCCGTGGCCAACTTTCCTCTGCTCGGTTGGCCGGTGAGAGTATACAGCATTTGTGACAACAACCCACTTCGCATTTACCGACCTTCATACAACATCTACTCTAATCTGTTATTCTTATCTGCGTCTTGTTCTTACCATTACTGCTACCATAATTAACCCACTACCCTTCCCATAAAATGCAACTGAATAATTTCTAGGTGTTTCAAGGTATTTATAAATATTTAAATCCACCTACTTTTCTGATCAAGAAGTTCTTCTCTTACTAACATGATTCAGAGAAGATTTGTGATCTTAATTTCCCATATAATCGAAGCCTCCATGGCGTGTCATATCCCCGAATGAATAGTGGCACAACCCAAAAAAAATATTCTTTAGGTATGACATGCTAAAATAATCACTCTTTTGAACAAGAAAACTGTGATAAGTGTAAATCTTTCTTTCTCATGAAAACTCACAAATACCGTTATATCACTTCATCACACTGGACATTGTCGGTCATGGCACTTCTTAGTTGTGATTTATTTAATTGAAAGTCTGTGAAAACATGTTGTAATATACGCTAAATGTTATCATGTAGAAATAATAGGATAAAATATTATACTTCATTTAATATGCTGTACTAAACATTTAAAATTGAAATGCTCCTTTTTTGAGTTGTGTCACTATTCTTGCGAGGGTGCGATAAGTTACCAGTGCTGCTTTAAGGTGGCGAAGGGTAGACACTCAGGCATTCGTCAACGAACCACCTGCAGGACTTTGAATTGCGGAAGTATCGTAGGAGATTTCGGAGCTCGGGTCAACTTTAGTGAATGAATACTGAGTAATCAATCAATCAATCAATCAATCAATCAATCAATCAATCAATCAATCAATCAATCAATCAATCAATCAATCAATCAATCAGTCAATCAATCAATCAATCAATCAATCAATCAATCAATCAATCAATCAATCAATCAATCAATACTGCTCTGCATTTAGGGCAGTCGCCCAGGTGGCAGATTCCCTATCTGTTGTTTTCCTAGCCTTTTCCTAAATGATTTCAAAGAAATTGGAAATTTATTGAACGTCTCCCTTGGTAAGTTATTCCAATCCCTAACTCCCCTTCCTATAAATGAATATTTGCCCCAGTTTGTCCTCTTGAATTCCAACTTTATTTTCATATTGTGATCTTTCCCACTTTTATAATCGCCACTCAAACTTATTCGTCTACTAATGTCATTCCACGCCATCTCTCCGTTGACAGCTCGGAACATACCACTTAGTCGAGCAGCTCTTCTTCTTTCTCTCAATTCTTCCCAACCCAAACTTTGCAACATTTTTGTAACGCTACTCTTTTGTCGGAAATCACCCAGAACAAATCGAGCTGCTTTTCTTTGGATTTTTTCCAATTCTTGAATCAGGTAATCCTGGTGAGGGTCCCATACACTGGAACCATACTCTAGTTGCGGTATTACCAGAGACTTATATGCCCTCTCCTTTACATCCTTACTACAACCCCTAAACACCCTCATAACCATGTGCAGAGATCTGTACCAGTAGTATAATTGGACAGTTCGGCCGCCTCCTCCTCCTCCCGCCGCCTCCTCCGCCTCCTCCTCCGCCGCCTCCTCCGCCGCCGCCGCCGCCCGCGGGAAATTTGAATTTTGGCGGGAAATTTGAATTTTGGCGCGAGATTTGAATTTGTAAACAAAGCCACGTGCTTTTTGACAGCTGTCATCGACAACAACGCAACGCTAACCTCACTGCTGCCATCTTGACGGGCCTAAACCTCACTAGTGCCAACTTAACCTAACTAGCATGAGGTAAACAAAGCCACGTGTTTTTTGACAGCCACGTGCTTTTTGACAGACAACAACGCATCGCTAACCTCAGTACTACCATCTTGACGGGCCTAAACCTCAGTAGTGCCAACTTAACCTAACTAGCGCGAGGTAAACAAAGCCACGTGCTTTTTGACAACCACGTGCTTTTTGACAGATTTGTAAACAAAGCCACGTGCTTTTTGACAGACAACAACGCATCGCAAACCTCAGTACTACCATCTTGACGGGCCTAAACCTCAGTAGTGCCAACTTAACCTAACTAGCATGAGGTAAACAAAGCCACGTGCTTTTTGACAGCCACGTGTTTTTTGACAGCCACGTGCTTTTTGACAGACAACAACGCATCGCTAACCTCAGTACTGCCATCTTGACGGGCCTAAACCTTAGTAGTACCAACTTAACCTAACTAGCATGAGGTAAACAAAGCCACGTGTTTTTTGACAGCCACGTGCTTTTTTGACAGCTGTCATCCGCCATCTTTAAACCACAGAGCACTGTGCTGCCCTCTTTATCGTAGTAGATGTAAAATTCGTCACCTATCATCGGCAGTGCTGCCATCTTGACGGGCCTAAACCTTAGTAGTACCAACTTAACCTAACTAGCGTGAGATAAACAAATCCACGTGCTTTTTGACAGCTGTCATCCGCCATCTTTAATCTATAGAGCTCAGTGCTGCCCTCTTTAGCTACTTACCTTTGAAATGTGGTGGCGGATAATTTGAGAAATGCTTTTTGACAGCAGCCATCTTTGTGCACCGTGCTGCCCTCTTTAGCTAGATACCTGTGGTGGCGGGCAATTCCACATGACAGCAGCCATCTTTAATCAAGAGAGCACCGTGCTGCCCTCTATATGGTGGCGGCAAATTCTACATGCTCTTGTTTGGAAACAAACTCACGCGCTTTTTTGACAGCTGTCATCCGCCATCTTTAATCAACAGAGCAACGTGCTGCCCTCTTTAGCTACTTACCTTTGAAATGTGGTGGCGGCAAATTCCACGTGCTCTTGTTTGGAAACAAAGCCATGTGCTTTCTTGACAGCTGACATCCGCCATCTTTAATCTATAGAGCACAGTGCTGCCCTCTTTATCGTAGTAGATGTAAATTCGTCACAGCTGTCATCCGCAGTGCTGCCATCTTAACGGGCCTAAACCTTAGTGCTACCAACTTAACCTCACTAGCGTGAGATAAACAAATCCACGTGCTTTTTTGACAGCTGTCATCCACCATCTTTAATCCATAGAGCACAGTGGTGCCCTCTTTAGCTACTTACCTTTGAAGTGTGGTGGCGGATAATTTGAAAAAATGCTTTTTGATAGCAGCCATCTTTGAGCACCGTGCTGCCCTCTTTAGCTAGATACCTGTGGTGGCAGGCAATTCCACGTGACAGCAGCCATCTTTAATCATGCGAGCACCGTGCTGCCCTCTATGTGGTGGCGGCAATTTGAAAAATTCTACATGCTCTTGTTTGGAAACAAACTCACGTGCTTTTTTCTGACAGCTGTCATCCGCCATCTTGCATCACAAACCTCAGTGCTGCGCTCTTTAACTAGATACCTTTGAAATGTGGTGGCGGCAAATTCCACGTGCTCTTGTTTAGTAAACAAAGCCACGTGCTTCTTATGACAGCTGTCATCCACCATCTTTAATCAATAGAGCACTGTGCTGCTATCATGCAGGCAATTTCATCACCTGTCATACGCCATCTTTAATCTACAGAGCACCGTGCTGCTCTCTGTAGTAGCGGGCAATTTGAAAAGTTCTGTTAGCTGTCATCCGCCATCTTTAGTCAAGAGAGCACCGTGCTGCCATCTATGTGGTGGCGGCAAATTCCACGTGCTCTTGTTTAGTAAACAAACTCACGCGCTTTTTTGCCAGCTGTCATCCGCCATCTTACATCGCAAACCTCAGTGCTACACTCTTTAGTTGAAATATGGTGGCGGATAATTTAAAAAGAAAAATTCTACAGCAGCCATCTCTCGGCGCTAATTGCACAAGATGGTGGCTATACATGACTCCTTAAAGGTGCTTATGCAAGATGGCTGCTATACATAGACTCCCTTGGGATGCTTGCGCAAGATGGCGGTTATACATAGCTCCTTATGAGGGATGCTTGTGCAAGATGGCGGTTGCTCTTATGAGGCGGCTTAAGGATCCTTGGCTAGAGACGCCCTAAGGATGCTTGCGCAAGATGGCGGATGCAGGATGGCGGCTATACATAGCTCCTTATGAGACAGCCAGTACTCGATACAACATGTGATCAGAACATTGATTGATGTGTTCAGAACACAAAATAAGTAGAATCGAACACTGTACTCGATGTCGTTAACTTCAACATGTGATTAAAACATTGTCTGGTGTGTTCAGAACACTACATAAGTAGAATCGAACGCTGTACAACATGTTAGGGGATACTTTGTTTAGATTGAAACATAACAAGACTAGAATTGAACACTGCACTCGATGTCGTTACATGTGATCAGAACAATGATTGATGCGTTTCCTCCTCCTCCTCCTCCTCCTCCTCCTCCTCCTCCTCCTCCCCCCTCCTCCTCCTCCTTCTCTACCTCCTCCTCCGCCTCTTATGTCAAGGCATAGCTTTATATCGAACAAGTTTAAACCTGCATCGCGAAGGCAAGCGTGTGCAGCGATAACATTATTGTGCATGTTTAGACTTTCGAAACATAAGAAGAGTAGAATCAAACGCTGTACTCGATACGACATGTGATCAGAACATTGATTGGTGCGTTCAGAAAACAAAATAAGTGATCAAGACTAGAATCGAACAATGTACTCAATACATCATGTGTTTAGAATATGTCAGGGGATACGCTTGTTCTAAGAAGATCAGATTGAAACATAACAAGACTAGAATAGAACACTGTAATCGATGTTGTTAACTTCAACATGTGATCAGAACATTGATTGATGTGTTCAGAACACAAAATAAGTGATCATGACTAGAATCGAACACTGTACTCGATACAACATGTGATCAGAACATTGATCGATGTGTTCAGAACACGAAATAAGTGATCAAGACTAGAATCGAACACTGTACTCAATACAACATGTGTTTAGAACATGTTAGGGGATACCCTTGTTCTAAGAAGATCAGAATGAAACATAACAAGGCTAGAATCGAACACTGTAATCGATGTTGTTAACCTCAACATATGATCAGAACATTGTTTGATGTGTTCAGAGCAAAAGTACAATTTTGATGATTTGCGCAGCTAACTCGCTCGGTAAACGATATAGCCAAAGTATAACTTCAAATTATTTACCTTCCATCATTCGTCTTGTGTGTAAAAATCAGTCGAACAAGTTATCGCATAAACATGGCTGAAAAAAAATCGTGATAGGGTATGGAACCCAGGGGTTACATCTTATCAGAAGGGCAAAAAGGATGAAAGGACTCTTCCTCCTCCTTACCGCACATTCCTTGGCTAAAGGGCTAATGGGCTGAAGGGCTAATGGGCAAAAGGGCTAAAGGGCTAATGGGCTAAAGGGCTAAAGGGCTAAAGGAGCAACAACCTCGTCGATCGCTATCAGCAAGAACGCTTGTACTTTGTTAAGTGTAGAAAATTAATCTTTATTGGTAAATGGTTTCATGTTCAGAACAAGGAATGGAACCTAGGGGTTACGTCTTACCTAATAAAATCCCCGAGGTGCGATGAGTTACGTTTTTCGAACTAGTGTTTGGAACACTGAACTTTTCAGGATGATAGCAGAGAGTTTAGCAATGTTCTGTTGTTGAATTTTAAATTCCGCGCTACAACATGCATAAGGTGGTAGCCTTGAGGTTTACCGCCGTAAAGATGGCAAGAGTGAGGTTAACAATGTTCTGTTGTTGGATTTTAAATTCCGCGCTATAACATGCATAAGGTGGCAGCCTTGAGGTTTACCGCCGTAAAGATGGCAGCAGTGAGGTTAGCGACGCTCTATTGTCCTTCAAAGTGAGGTTAGGGTTCGTCAAGAAGACAGCTGTCAAAAAAGCACGTGGCTATGTTTACCAAACAAGAGCACGTGGCCGTGACGTCACGGTCACGTAATCAATCCTTAGCTCGACGTCGTTAAGAGCAGTATTAGGATGAGCTATGCTTAAAAGTCTTGGGAACAGAGTAGCAGTATGAATTGCTATGTTTCAAAGCGTGTACACATGACCTATCGATTTTACATGCATCGACCATCGAACTAAACTTCATCCGCTAGATCGTGCTGCTATCTTAGCATAACCTAAAAGTACAATGAATAGCCATGTTTCAAAGCGTGTACACATCACCTATCAAATTTGCATGCATCGTCTCTCGTACTAAACTTCTTCCGCTAGATTGTTCTGCTATCTTAGCATAACCTATACGCGTGACCTTAAGGTACAAAGAATAGCCATGTTTCAAAGCGTGTACACATTACCTATCGACTTTGCATGCAACAAATATCGTACTAAACTTCTTCCGCTAGGTTGTGCTGCTATCTTAGCATAACTTATACACATGAACTTAAAGTACAAAGAATAGCCATGTTTCAAAGCGTGTACACATTACTTATTGATTTTGCATGCATCAAATATCGTACTAAATTTATTCCGCTAGATTTTGCTGCTATCTTAGCATAACCTATACCCATGAACTTAAAGTACAATGAATAGTCATGTTTCAAAGCGTGTACACATCAACTATCGAATTTACATGTATCGACTCTCGTACTAAACTTCTGCAGGTAGATTGTGCTGCTATCTCAGCATAACTAAGACGCATGAACTTAAAGAACAAAGAATAGCTATGTCTCAAAACGTGTACACATTACCTATCGATTTTGCAAGCATCGACTGTCATACTAAACTTCTTCCGCTAGATTGTGCTGCTATCTTAGCGTAACCTATACGCATGACCTTAAGGTACAACGAATAGCCATGTTTCAAAGCGTGTACACATTACCTATCGACTTTGCATGCAACAAATATCGTACTAAACTTCTTCCGCTAGGTTGTGCTGCTATCTTAGCATAACTTATACACATGAACTTAAAGTATGAAGAATAGCCATGTTTCAAAGCATGTACACATTACTTATTGATTTTGCATTCATCGAATCTCGTACTAAATTTCTTCCGCTAGATTGTGCTGCTATCTTAGCATAACCTATACCCATGAACTTAAAGTACAATGAATAGTCATGTTTCAAAGCGTGTACGCATCAACTATCGATTTTGCATGTATCGACTCTCGTGCAAAACTTCTTCAGGTAGATTGTGCTAAAATCGTGTAAGTGTGCTGCTATCTTAGCATAACCTATCGATTTTACATGCATCGACTATCGCAAGCATAACTAAGACGAATGAACTTAAAGCCTTGTTTCAAAGCGTGTACACATTACCTATCGATAATGTATAAATCGAATATCATACTAAACTTCTTCCGCTAGATTATGCTGCTATCTTAGCATAACCTATACGCATGACTTTAAGGTACAAAGAATAGCCATGTTTCAAAGCGTGTACACATTACCTATCGACTTTGCATGTATCGACTCTCGTACAAAACTTCTTCCGCTAGGTTGTGCTGCTATCTTAGCATAACTCATACACATGAACTTAAAGTACAAAGAATAGCTATGTTTCAAAGTGTGTACACATCACCTATCGATTTTGCATGCATCGAATCTCGTACTAAACTTCTTCCGCTAGATTGTGCTGGTATCTTAGCATAACCTATACCCATGAACTTAAAGTACAAAGAATAGCCATGCTTCAAAGCGTGTACACGTCACCTATCGATTTTGCATGCATCAAATATCGTACTAAACTTCTTGCGCTAGATTGTGCTGCTATCTTAGCATAACCTGTACGTATGAACTTAAAGTACAAAGAATAGCCTTGTTTCAAAGCGTTTACACATTACCTAATGATTTTGCACGAAACGACTATCATGCTAAACTTTTTCCACTAGATTGTGCTAAAATCATGTAAGTGTGCTGCTATCTTAGCATAACCTGTCGATTTTACATGCATCGACTATCGTACTAGACTTCTTCCGCTAGAGCATGTAGCAATCGCTTTTGTGTATCCCTAACCCATGTGCACGAAATTAAAGCATAAAGATGAGCTATGTTCTAAAGCGTGTACACATCACCTATCGATAATGTATGTATCGAATATCGTACTAAACTTCTCCTGCTAGAGCGTACGAGTATCGCTTGTGCGTGCACGAACTTGAAGCATAAAGAATAGCAATGTATAAAAATCTTGTAAACAAAGCAGCAGCATTACGTATAGTCAAGATTAAATGCGTGCACACATCATGTATCCATGATGCACACAGTACTAAACTTATTCCATTAGAATGTACAAAGTTCGCATGTGTTTGTACTGCTATCTTAGCATAGCCTATGTGCATGAACCTAAAGCATAAAGAATAGTTATGTGTAAAAAATCTTGTGAACATAGCAGAGTGTTAACTACGTAGGTGTAGACATTGAAATTTACATGCTGAGGCAACATACTACGTGACCGTGACGTCACGGCCACGTGCTCTTGTTTGGTAAACATAGCCACGTGCTTTTTTGACAGCTGTCTTCTTGACGAACCCTAACCTCACTTTGAAGGACAATAGAGCGTCGCTAACCTCACTGCTGCCATCTTTACGGCGGTAAACCTCAAGGCTGCCACCTTATGCATGTTATAGCGCGGAATTTAAAATCCAACAACAGAACATTGTTAACCTCACTCTTGCCATCTTTACGGCGGTAAACCTCAAGGCTACCACCTTATGCATGTTGTAGCGCGGAATTTAAAATCCAACAACAGAACATTGCTAAACTCTCTGCTATCATCTTGAAAAGTTCAGTGTTCCAAACACTAGTTCGAAAAACGTAACTCATCGCACCTCGGGGATTTTATTAGGTAAGACGTAACCCCTAGGTTCCATTCCTTGTTCTGAACATGAAACCATTTACCAATAAAGATTAATTTTCTACACTTAACAAAGTACAAGCGTTCTTGCTGATAGCGATCGACGAGGTTGTTGCTCCTTTAGCCCTTTAGCCCTTTAGCCCATTAGCCCTTTAGCCCTTTTGCCCATTAGCCCTTCAGCCCATTAGCCCTTTAGCCAAGGAATGTGCGGTAAGGAGGAGGAAGAGTCCTTTCATCCTTTTTGCCCTTCTGATAAGATGTAACCCCTGGGTTCCATACCCTATCACGATTTTTTTCAGCCATGTTTATGCGATAACTTGTTCGACTGATTTTTACACACAAGACGAATGATGGAAGGTAAATAATTTGAAGTTATACTTTGGCTATATCGTTTACCGAGCGAGTTAGCTGCGCAAATCATCAAAATTGTACTTTTGCTCTGAACACATCAAACAATGTTCTGATCATATGTTGAGGTTAACAACATCGATTACAGTGTTCGATTCTAGCCTTGTTATGTTTCATTCTGATCTTCTTAGAACAAGGGTATCCCCTAACATGTTCTAAACACATGTATTGAGTACAGTGTTCGATTCTAGTCTTGATCACTTATTTCGTGTTCTGAACACATCGATCAATGTTCTGATCACATGTTGTATCGAGTACAGTGTTCGATTCTAGTCATGATCACTTATTTTGTGTTCTGAACACATCAATCAATGTTCTGATCACATGTTGAAGTTAACAACATCGATTACAGTGTTCTATTCTAGTCTTGTTATGTTTCAATCTGATCTTCTTAGAACAAGCGTATCCCCTGACATATTCTAAACACATGATGTATTGAGTACATTGTTCGATTCTAGTCTTGATCACTTATTTTGTTTTCTGAACGCACCAATCAATGTTCTGATCACATGTCGTATCGAGTACAGCGTTTGATTCTACTCTTCTTATGTTTCGAAAGTCTAAACATGCACAATAATGTTATCGCTGCACACGCTTGCCTTCGCGATGCAGGTTTAAACTTGTTCGATATAAAGCTATGCCTTGACATAAGAGGCGGAGGAGGAGGTAGAGAAGGAGGAGGAGGAGGGGGGAGGAGGAGGAGGAGGAGGAGGAGGAGGAGGAGGAGGAAACGCATCAATCATTGTTCTGATCACATGTAACGACATCGAGTGCAGTGTTCAATTCTAGTCTTGTTATGTTTCAATCTAAACAAAGTATCCCCTAACATGTTGTACAGCGTTCGATTCTACTTATGTAGTGTTCTGAACACACCAGACAATGTTTTAATCACATGTTGAAGTTAACGACATCGAGTACAGTGTTCGATTCTACTTATTTTGTGTTCTGAACACATCAATCAATGTTCTGATCACATGTTGTATCGAGTACTGGCTGTCTCATAAGGAGCTATGTATAGCTGCCATCCTGCATCCGCCATCTTGCGCAAGCATCCTTAGGGCGTCTCTAGCCAAGGATCCTTAAGCCGCCTCATAAGAGCAACCGCCATCTTGCACAAGCATCCCTCATAAGGAGCTATGTATAACCGCCATCTTGCGCAAGCATCCCAAGGGAGTCTATGTATAGCAGCCATCTTGCATAAGCACCTTTAAGGAGTCATGTATAGCCACCATCTTGTGCAATTAGCGCCGAGAGATGGCTGCTGTAGAATTTTTCTTTTTAAATTATCCGCCACCATATTTCAACTAAAGAGTGTAGCACTGAGGTTTGCGATGTAAGATGGCGGATGACAGCTGGCAAAAAAGCGCGTGAGTTTGTTTACTAAACAAGAGCACGTGGAATTTGCCGCCACCACATAGATGGCAGCACGGTGCTCTCTTGACTAAAGATGGCGGATGACAGCTAACAGAACTTTTCAAATTGCCCTCTACTACAGAGAGCAGCACGGTGCTCTGTAGATTAAAGATGGCGTATGACAGGTGATGAAATTGCCTGCATGATAGCAGCACAGTGCTCTATTGATTAAAGATGGTGGATGACAGCTGTCATAAGAAGCACGTGGCTTTGTTTACTAAACAAGAGCACGTGGAATTTGCCGCCACCACATTTCAAAGGTATCTAGTTAAAGAGCGCAGCACTGAGGTTTGTGATGCAAGATGGCGGATGACAGCTGTCAGAAAAAAGCACGTGAGTTTGTTTCCAAACAAGAGCATGTAGAATTTTTCAAATTGCCGCCACCACATAGAGGGCAGCACGGTGCTCGCATGATTAAAGATGGCTGCTGTCACGTGGAATTGCCTGCCACCACAGGTATCTAGCTAAAGAGGGCAGCACGGTGCTCAAAGATGGCTGCTATCAAAAAGCATTTTTTCAAATTATCCGCCACCACACTTCAAAGGTAAGTAGCTAAAGAGGGCACCACTGTGCTCTATGGATTAAAGATGGTGGATGACAGCTGTCAAAAAAGCACGTGGATTTGTTTATCTCACGCTAGTGAGGTTAAGTTGGTAGCACTAAGGTTTAGGCCCGTTAAGATGGCAGCACTGCGGATGACAGCTGTGACGAATTTACATCTACTACGATAAAGAGGGCAGCACTGTGCTCTATAGATTAAAGATGGCGGATGTCAGCTGTCAAGAAAGCACATGGCTTTGTTTCCAAACAAGAGCACGTGGAATTTGCCGCCACCACATTTCAAAGGTAAGTAGCTAAAGAGGGCAGCACGTTGCTCTGTTGATTAAAGATGGCGGATGACAGCTGTCAAAAAAGCGCGTGAGTTTGTTTCCAAACAAGAGCATGTAGAATTTGCCGCCACCATATAGAGGGCAGCACGGTGCTCTCTTGATTAAAGATGGCTGCTGTCATGTGGAATTGCCCGCCACCACAGGTATCTAGCTAAAGAGGGCAGCACGGTGCACAAAGATGGCTGCTGTCAAAAAGCATTTCTCAAATTATCCGCCACCACATTTCAAAGGTAAGTAGCTAAAGAGGGCAGCACTGAGCTCTATAGATTAAAGATGGCGGATGACAGCTGTCAAAAAGCACGTGGATTTGTTTATCTCACGCTAGTTAGGTTAAGTTGGTACTACTAAGGTTTAGGCCCGTCAAGATGGCAGCACTGCCGATGATAGGTGACGAATTTTACATCTACTACGATAAAGAGGGCAGCACAGTGCTCTGTGGTTTAAAGATGGCGGATGACAGCTGTCAAAAAAGCACGTGGCTGTCAAAAAACACGTGGCTTTGTTTACCTCATGCTAGTTAGGTTAAGTTGGTACTACTAAGGTTTAGGCCCGTCAAGATGGCAGTACTGAGGTTAGCGATGCGTTGTTGTCTGTCAAAAAGCACGTGGCTGTCAAAAAACACGTGGCTGTCAAAAAGCACGTGGCTTTGTTTACCTCATGCTAGTTAGGTTAAGTTGGCACTACTGAGGTTTAGGCCCGTCAAGATGGTAGTACTGAGGTTTGCGATGCGTTGTTGTCTGTCAAAAAGCACGTGGCTTTGTTTACAAATCTGTCAAAAAGCACGTGGTTGTCAAAAAGCACGTGGCTTTGTTTACCTCGCGCTAGTTAGGTTAAGTTGGCACTACTGAGGTTTAGGCCCGTCAAGATGGTAGTACTGAGGTTAGCGATGCGTTGTTGTCTGTCAAAAAGCACGTGGCTGTCAAAAAACACGTGGCTTTGTTTACCTCATGCTAGTTAGGTTAAGTTGGCACTAGTGAGGTTTAGGCCCGTCAAGATGGCAGCAGTGAGGTTAGCGTTGCGTTGTTGTCGATGACAGCTGTCAAAAAGCACGTGGCTTTGTTTACAAATTCAAATCTCGCGCCAAAATTCAAATTTCCCGCCAAAATTCAAATTTCCCGCGGGCGGCGGCGGCGGAGGAGGCGGCCGAAATGTCCAATTATACTACTTGTACCCTTTATTTACAATCCCATTTATGTGATTACCCCAATGGAGGTCTTTCCTTTTATTAACACCTAGATACTTACAATGATCCCCAACAGGAACTTTCACCCCATCAACGCAGTAATTAAAACTGAGAGGACTTTTCCTAGTTGCGAAACTCACAGCCTGTCTTCTAACCCCGTTTGTCAACATACCATTGCCTGCTGTCCATCTCACAACATTATCGAGGTCACGTTGCAGTTGCTCAGAATCTTGTAAATTATTTATTACTCTATGCAGAATAACATCATCCGCAAAAAGCCTTACCTCCGATTCCACTCCTTTACTCATATCATTTATATATATAAGAAAACATAAAGGTCCGATAATACTGCCTTGAGGAATTCCCCTCTTAATGATTACAGGGTCAGATAAAGCTTCACCTACTCTAATTCTCTGAGATCTATTTTCTAGAAATATAGCAACCCATTCAGTCACTCTTTTGTCTAGTCCAATTGCACTCATTTTTGCCACCCTATCAAATTCTTTAGACAGGTCAATCGCGATACAGTCCATTTGACCTCCAGAATCCAAGATATCTGCTATATCTTGCTGGAATCCTACAAGTTGAGCTTCAGTGGAATAACCTTTCCTAAAATCGAACTGTCTTCTATCGAACCAGTTATTAATTTCACAAACATGTCTAATATAATCAGAAAGAATGCCTTCCCAAAGCTTACATACAACGCATGTCAAACTTACTGGCCTGTAATTTTCAGCTTTATGTCTATCACCCTTTCCTATATACATAGGGGCTACAATAGCAACTCTCCATTCATCTGGTATAGCTCCTCCGACCAAACAATATTCAAATAAGTACCTCAGATATGGTACTATATCCCAACCCATTGTCTTTAGTATATCCCCAGAAATCTGATCAATTCCAGCCGCTTTTGTAGTTTTCAACTTTTGTATCTTATTGTAAATGTCATTGTTATCATATGTAAATTTTAGTACTGCATTCGCCTTAGTCTCCTCCTCTATCTCGACATTTTCCTTGTAACCAACAATCTTTACATACTGCTGACTGAATACTTCTGCCTTTTGAAGATCCTCACATACACACTCCCCTTGTTCATTAATTATTCCTGGAATGTCCTTCTTGGAACATGTTTCTGCCTTAAAATACCTATACATACCTTTCCATTTTTCACTAAAATTTGTATGACTGCCAATTATGCTTGCCATCATGTTATCCTTAGCTGCCTTCTTTGCTAGATTCAATTTTCTAGTAAGTTCCTTCAGTTTCTCCTTACTTCCACAGCCATTTCTAACTCTATTTCTTTCCAGTCTGCACCTCCTTCTTAGTCTCTTTATTTCTCTATTATAATAAGGTGGGTCTTTACCATTCCTTACCTCCCTTAAAGGCACAAACCTGTTTTTGCATTCCTCAACAATTTCTTTAAACCCATCCCAGAGTCTGTTTACATTTTTATTTACCGTTTTCCACCGATCATAGTTACTTTTTAGAAACTGCCTCATGCCTGATTTATCAGCCATATGGTAAAGTGGCAAATGATGGGACGTATGCTTCGAAAATCTTGTTATCGGACAAATTACAGTAATGGTACCATGAATCGTCACAATATGCTTTATTGGAGCGTTGAAAATCCCCATTGGATAGGCTAAGAGAGACAGGATTTCCGGTACGATGGGGAGTAAATGGTTGGTGTGGTATTTTCGGTACCCAACTAATTGGCCCATATTTCTACATTTTCTCCTCCAGATCACCGGATTTAACAGCATTGGACTTCCTTCTGTGGGGCCATTTACAACAAGACGTCTACGCACAACAGCCGGAAAATCCTGGGAGCCATCGAAATCGAATTACGGACGCCTGCAGAACCGTTGTACATAACATGCTCCACCAATTGATATAGAAGTTGATTCCCATAGGGAACCCGGCGATACCATGGGATGAAGGAACCCATGGTTCTGGCTTGCCTATGATTAGTACTCACGATATGAGGAACATCACGGGATAGTACGAGTCCCTGTGGTTAGTACACTTAGGTGATGAACACCATAGGTTTGTGTTGCCTGTCAAGGGCGCCGCAATGTGCGAAACACATTAGGTCTGTAATACATACGCGAATTTCATCACCTGTTGGTAGTACCATAATGTGTGGAATACCGCGAGTCTACGCTACTCTTGATTAGTACCCCAACATGACAAATACCATGGTTCTACTTTTCTACCATTATGAGGGGGCGATGACCTTGCTTTTGGACCCGTTTCGACAACGAGCATTGTCTAATCGATTCAGCATCGTGCTGTAGAAGCAATCCCTTGGTCCGTACTACTATTGTTTTGTACCAGCTTCTGTGCATGTAAGGCATTGTGGGTCGGATCCACTAATCGTTTTAAATTCATATTAATCCATCCATTCATTCTTCGTCCTCACACTTTGAATTCTGGTCAGTGGAGGATTTTGGACTTTTAATTTGTCACCTCACTTCGCCCCATTTCGTACCATTAGGGGCCGATGACCACGATGTTAGGCCCCTTTAAGCAACAAACATCAATCATCAATCTTCGAAACTGCCGCATTCCTCTTGAGAGTCACTCACTTTGTCGTGCTGTGGATAGCCCATTTAACAAAGGCAGACATGAAATCATCTTCATGTGTCTTAATTGATCATCCTACCAAGTTTCAATAAACAGATCTCTTGTCAGCCGGTAAAATTCTTTACGGTAGGAAATTTATGGTGACTCAGTGTTTTATGCCAACGGCCGTAGCCGTGTTGAAACACCGGATCCCGTGAGATCTCCGAAGTTAAGCAACATTGGGGTGGTTAGGAGTTGGATGGGTTGCCACGCGCTGTTGGTGGGGGGTGAGGTAATGGAGGAGCGGAAAGGAACTGGCCACCCTACCGCACGTAAACTCCGGCTCAGGAACACCTCCGCGGAGGTTCGGACCTGCCTTCGGGCAGAGTAACTCTTACCTTAGTGTTTTATCGTGTGGCCAGTAAAAAGAAACAAAGTGATTGATCCATGCGGAGATCAGATGCCATGACGGTAAAAACTGTCTTCCTTCACAAACAGTAATGGTTGCAAATTATAGACTGTTATGAACCCATGATCTGTGCATGCAACTTGAGCTTTGTTTGCTGATACTTAGGCCCGGTTTGTGGGAGAAATCGGAGCTGACGCTCGTCTGTGGCAGGTCTGTTATTATTCTCCCACCCACAATTGAAAGTAAATTACATGTTACTGTTGTTTGATTAGATGCAAACGTTTCCGATAAATTGTAACTTTCGAAGAAGGAAGTAAATGCAGGTAAATATTGTAAATGTTAGCATTGCAATATGGTAACAAGTACAGGATTGTTGGCCACCATTTTCCAATCTCGCATTACCATTCCTTCACAAATTCACCACACACTATTCGACTGGAGTTTCGACTAACTTATGTTGTTCATGAACAGAACTCCTTAATTAGTAATACTGCAAATACTTGTTTGTTAACGATAATTTTTGAGAGGAAGTATCAAATTTGATTGGTGTGTGCTTGGTGAGTGAACTCATAATCATCAGTGATTTGTATTCAACTTGCAAACTAATTTTTTCACAAAGCGCTTCTTCATCCTAGCCGTTTTCCTAATATATATGGTCGGTACTTAATGTGAATGTGGCCCAAATTAACGGCCGGGTGCCCGTCCTGACGCCAACCCTATGTGGAGGGCTGTATTCTTTATAACGTGTTTCTGTGGTGGTTGTAAGTGAGATGTACTGTATAGAGATGAGGAGAAATATATTAAGACGTACAGTAACACCCAGTCTCCAAGCCAGAGAAATTAAATGTTCGCAGTTAAAATCTCACGCTCGATCGGGAATCGAACTTGGGGCATACTGAATCGAAGGTCAATACGGTTTCGATTAACCTAAGGAGCTGTACTTGTATCGCATATATCCTTGACCAAAGTACTTCAGGTAGAAAATACGAATTTGAAGTATTCAGACAATCGTTAATAATAATAATAATAATAATAATAATAATAATAATAATAATAATAATAATAATAATAATAATAATAATAATAATAATAATAATGCCGGCCTGAGTAGCTCGGATGGTAGAGTGTTGGTCTTCTGAGCCCAGCTTGACACGTTCGATCCTGGCAGTCTGATGGTATTTGAAGGTGCTTAAATACGTCAGCCTCGTGACTGGCAAATAAAAGAACTCCTATGGGACAAAATTTCAGCACCTCAGTGTCTCCGAAAAACAGTAAGCGTATTTCGTGAGACGTAAAATACAATAACATTATTATTATTATTATTATTATTATTATTATTATTATTATTATTATTATTATTATTATTATTATTATTATTATTATTATTATTATTAATCAAGCGGTGATTGAATCACTGCGTGAAAGTGTTCCCTGTCACTACCTACCCCTTTCTTGATCGCTATCACTTGTATGAATTCTTGAATAATTATTGGTTTGAAGTTATTTTTAATGTACGTATTGCAGAAGTAAAACCTTGCTCATTACGAAAATTATACAGAGTGAAGTTATGATCAATCGGGTTAATATAAAAAAGTGCCGATGTTTTTACTTTGTTTTAGCACTCTTATCAACCGTCATAATTTCTATGAAATTAAATAAATGTATTTCCTCCCAAAAGGGACAATACTTAACTGCTGCGTATTCAGCGTGATTACAAGCTGCTGTTCATTTATTCCTCTCGTTTCATTAAGTAATCATAGATGGCGCAGACTCCTTCATGAACACGTACAAACATTTTCGAAGTTTTAAACTGAGATGAAACATATGCTGCCAACCGAAAATTACAAATTTATTTTAGATAAAATATTGCAAAAATCAGTGAATATTCTTAATTAAAATGTGATTTAAATTTTACCATAATGTAGTTTATATAGCAAGTAGTTTCTAACAACAACACAAGTCTTCTGAATTTATAAATTCAATATAATTAGTAATGACACCCATACACCCTTCACACATTTATAAATCTAGCAGCATTTCAAAACAGCTGATCACTCGCTCTACGTATAACATAACAGAAACTCCATAGTAAGAATACGCCCCGAGTCGCAAAATCGCTGGGCGACTAGTAATGAGCTAATCTCACATTATCACTGGTAACTGGAAATCGTCCCTAGTAACTGGCTCACTGATTACAATCACACTGAACGAAAACGAACCCCATCAGCTTCCCCGGTGAACAAAAAATAACGTTTCAGCCCAACTCTGGAAATTGCCACTTCCGTAAGTTCACCTTGGATCTGTTTACTTTCGTCTTTAATCTATTCAAAGATTCCATTATCATCCACTTCATTGCATTCCAAGAGCTAGGAATTCCTTGGGTTCCATCCAGATTGGCAGATGGGAGGTTCTTTCTACTTGATGATTCTACCTTTCTACGCTGGTTTTCCAATCGAAGCTGAAGTTTTTTGGCCTTGATTGTGCCGATTACTTCACAAAGGGTATGTCTAATAACCGACAAATGAGCCGCCATACAAACCAGCGTTCAAAGAAGAGTTTTTGAGCAAAGTGGTCAAAGTGATGGCTCCGTATTGCAAGTTGAGCAGGTTAAATTCACCATCAGCTGATTGTTTTATTTAATTTTAAAATTATTTTAACTTCCTGGCGTTTTATTTAACTCCATGTCGGTTTTCATACGTCCTTTACTCGTTAATGTATTTCATTCTAATGTTTAATCACGAAATAACTTTCTGCGAGTGGTTGTGAATAACGATAATACGGTATATTTGAATTCAGTATAAGGAAACGAAGAAAATGGACGAAAAGAAAGTACGATAGTGACTCGAACCCGCGCCGCTTACCTTGGCAACTATGCTACAGAAACACTTCTCTAAGTAATGCTTTCTGCGACGGCTTATAACCGATGTTTGAATATTGAAACGCTACAATCTCGAAAATTAAATCTGTGTTGAGACAATATATATAGGTATGGATTTTGTAGCCATGTAGATTAATGTCGCGAAGCTCAACAAAATCGACGTCCGTCACAATACAGACTCCCCATGTTAGTCGAGGTAAGTCTAACAAAATGTTTAAGGTGATTAAAAAGTATCATTATCACTTCCTGTGTTATAAAAACTAGCATATCTCTCGATAAATATTGATCGCTTCGTACAGATCTCATAAAAATGTTTCTAAATTTAACAGGATTGAAATGAATCTGGAGTAACGATGTCGTAGTATTCTTTCTAGTGTGCCATCATTACACACCAAGAAGCAGGTAATAAGTTGATCGGATTGTCTTCTATCCAATGACCGGTCAGGATTCTTAATGAACCTACCTCGGAACACCGTCTGTGGAGGTTCCTGTAAACACACGTCGACTTCCGAGGACATCGACAAGGTCCCTGTAAAGGAAATCGAATTAGACAGTAAGACACAAGAAACAAATCAAGAATGTTTACGGCACAGTGCGTGCGCGTGTGTGTGTAGAAGCCCATGTCGTAATTGTCAACACACAGAGGTACGTTCACCCCGCATTGATTTGTATTACTGGCGGCCGCCGCCCTTGGCTAAACATGCCGGAGAAGTCCTAATTGAGATGACGGCTCCATATTTAAGCTCGTCTTTACGAGCCAGGTGGCCGGCATAGCCTTGTGTGTTCCTTAGATTTGTCGACTACGACTCTTATCTGACATTCTTACTTTGATTAAGGTCGCTGCATCCACCCGCTTCTTACGCTCTCCAGGCCAACGTCCTTGCTACCTTGAAACGCGCCCCGAGCGACTCAGGATCTCCTACCTGTGAGGCAGGTGCATCGTGATTTGTAACCCTGTTACCGTCTTCATGGCGACCAGCTTCATCAAAGTTTGAAGTTCATTAAAGCTTTCAAACTGCGGGTGACGATCGTAAAACTCAGCTATTGTACAATAAAAGAATGTAATAACTTATAAACAGGTCGAAACAAAACGAATATAAATCGAGGCGTATAAACTCAAATAAAATGGCATGATTAACACACAATGACACGTTCTGTCTTTCATTTCCCGGTATATGTTTTCTCACCTGAATATTATTATGATGATGCTCGTGATTATTATTATTATTATTGTACCGGGCGGTACACCTCTACACCGTTTATTTAAAAATTGCGCCAGTTGAAACTCCACTTCTGGAGGAAGGTTGAACTTTATCTATTCTATTAATTCTCTACTTTCTCAGAAGATGTCACCACGTGGAAAATTTTGAGTTTTTGAACTGTGTCACTTTTGATGTGTTTTTGTTTAGCTTGAAGTAAGAAGTGTGAACTTTCTCTTCTAGAGGACACTACTGAAGATCAACAATAGTGCAACCTAGTGCGGAGTCAAAGAACTATTTTGTTGAAGAAATTTTTATTTCAAATGTTTGTTCTTTGCTAAATTTCTTTCTGTTATTGTTTAAGTTGGCTGTATACCCCTCTCTTTCCCCTTGTTTTGCATGTAGCCAATCCCGAATTTCTTAAATTAATTTCTATCCAATCAGATGTATCTTCCCCCAACTTGAATCGATTGCGGGGTCCTATCCAATAAAAACATTGTGGGCGGGTGTTTTAATTTCCCTAACGCCTAGAAACTTCCGCGAGAGTATATAAACTGCTGATTTTGGGGTCTCCGGGCCACTTCTGTTCCATCTTTCAGTGTATTAAGTACATAGCAGGAGGCGGGAAGCGCCTCTTTCTTCTTCTGCCGTTCAACACCAGGTAATGGCCTATTAATAACTTCTTTTCTTGCTAGGTCGGCAGTTTAACACTCGCGGCGGGTTCGAAGCATTTCCATCATGTAACCTTTTCCTAAAATGTAATTACTCTTTTCATCTTTTTCTTGTAAAGCTACATATTGGGATAGAGAGTGCTACCCTCTCGAGCTCCCACTCACATTTGTTTTGAGGTGAACTTATTTTCTCAAACTATTCTTCGTTTATGTAATGTAAAGTGTTCTTCTCTAAGTCACCTCTGTAGTATGGGATTAGCCCTTGCGTTAGTGGCCCAGAGCCAGATTAGGTTTTAAAAAACAAAGTGTATTAGGAGTGCAAGTTCGCCTCCTCTCAAATTGTTATTTTAGAGGTCATGTAATCAACCTTCTTTTCATGTAATAGACCTCAGTAGGTTGGGTATTTTACCCCTGTGAATACGTCCTTAGAGGACAGCTTGAAGGTAGAGTTTGGTGTGGCCTTGTGATAGGCTTACAATTTTGAGAGCGGATCGCTCTTTGAAATTTGTTTCTGTATGCCTCGTGCAGGCTTTATGTGTAATGTTTGGAGCCAGTGCTCCTGGGCATGAATGGGGCTTTCTGCCCCTTGGCTAAAATTTTTTTGGAGTAAGGCGGGGCTGATGGCCCAAGAGTTATGAAGTAAGGGCACTGAGCCCGAATCCAGTAATATTGTACCTACATTTTTGCTACTCTGTACCTGTTATGATTGTTATCTCTTGTTTTTGAAAAGAAAATATAACCTAGTTAAATTTTAAATTAATTTTACATTGCACGTTAATTTCGTAGCTTGAAACCCATTCACACCCGCACCTTCTTTCACCTCTACCTACCACGGATATCTCCGTAACAAGTGGTAGCAGAGCGTGGTTGAATGGGTCTCAATTTAGCCCCTTTTGACGGCTAAACATTGCTTTGATTCGAACTCTAACAATTTTCTCAGTTGCTGGAATTTTTTGAGTTTTTCAAAATTGTTCTGTCATCATGCCCGGCCCTCGCGATGTTCTCCTCCTTAACTACTTGCGCAAAGAGGAGTTGATATACGAGTTAACTATCAGAAATGTGCAATCTGGAGGCACGGTTGCAATCGACACCAACAAGCTTAGAGAGTCCCTTGATTTGCCCATTTCCATCCCCAATTTGGGAGAGAAAGAAATTGATGACTCTCTTTCCACGATCGTCGAGAATATTACTGGGCTAGCATCTGTAGTCAGCTTTTTTGATGAAAACGATCCGTCTCCTAATCAAATTAAGCGTGTGCAAGGCAGGCTGTATCACTTTGCAAATAGAGTTAATGATCTGTTGTCTCTAAAGGTGAATGACGTTCAGAGGAAGGACGCTAATACGCTCCTTGAAACTATTTCTGAATTGTCTAATAAGGTCACTCAATTGCTAACCGGCGAAGTTCCTCCCAAAACTGATCAACCCGCCACGGTGAATGTAGGTAACGAGGAAGAGCCTCCTCAGGGAGAAGTCAATAGGATAACCGTTGCTGCTCAAACTATCTCTGCCCCATCGAACAACGAATCTGAACGCCGTGCGTCATTGGGTAACATCCGCTCTGAATTAACTTCTTTGCCATTGAAACCTTTAACGACTATGTCACCTGGGTTCAGTAGCTTGCCTCATCCATTGGCAATGTTGCTTAGAGGTATCTCTAAGTTTTCCGTCAACACCACCAGTGATGTAATTTCATTTTTAAGATTTCTAGTGGAATTTCAGGATCATGCTCTTGTTTTTTCTCTTTCGCCATGTCAAATTTTGCAAATTATCTATCCGTATGCTATTGGTATTCTCTCTGATAAAATCGTAAGAGCCATTGCCGAGCAATCATCTATTGAGGATTTCCATGCCCATTTGCTAGCTAACTTCATCCCGGCTAGGGCCAGGTCCTCCCTGATTCAGAAGTACTATTACCGTGTACAGCGCTTGGATGAAAACTTGGCTGATTTCATTCAAGATATCAAATTCTACACTAGGGTGTTTGCTCTGCACTTTCCTGAAGATCAGATTGTGCAGGCTATTGTAGAAGGTATTTCGCCATCCTACAGGTCATATTTGTGTTTCGCGGCGTGTCCGCAAACCTTCTCTGAACTTGAAGCATTGGCCGTCTCAGCGGAAGGAGTTAGATACGCCGATTCTTTGCGTGTCGCGAAAGAACCCCCGCCTTCCTTTAGTAACACTCGGCCTCCACCTCGCCGACCAGTCAATCCCCGTAAATGTTATGCGTGCGGGTCGCCTGACCATCTGCGGAATAAGTGTCCTCTGATCAAGTCTAGTAGGGCAAATAATGGAGCTGGTTCATCACAAGGCTGTTTTAAGTGTGGGGCCTTTTCACATATCGCCAAAAATTGCCCAAACTCAAATAGCACCCCCTCCTGCTCAACTTCTGGTGCCAATTCCACCTATGCCAATAATAAAAAGTGACTAGTGGCGTCGGCTGAGCCGACTAATCCATCTTCCCGAGACTTAGCCCCTAGTAAACAGGTTGTAAATGCAGAGAACGACCAGCCTTCAAATTCATCTTTTGAATGCCCTAAAGAGTGTCTTAGGATTGCGGCGGATACCCCCGCACCTGTTCCTTTTCTTAAGATTGAGTTAAATAACGAGCCTATAACAGCTCTCTTAGATTCAGGCAGTGTTTGTTCCATTATTTCGGCTGATTGGTATTCTAAATTGAAATCTGTTTGTAAACTACCTGACCATGTCTCAGCTCTTATTCAATATGTTTCGGCTAATTCATCGCCATTAGAAATTCTAGGTTCCGTACTGGTCAAAATTCGTATTTTTAAATTTACATGGAAAATCAAACTGTTTGTGGCTAAGCACTTGTCTTGCCCCATCATATTGGGAGCGGACTTCATTTCTCACACTGGTCTGGTGCTCGATCTCCAGAGTAGGTCGTGCACATTCAAATTTGCGTCCAATTGTAGAATTCCCTTGTTAAAGTGTAATTCTGTATCATGTTCATCTATTTCGCCTACCCAGGATGAGATGTTGTTAGACCTTAGACATCTACCTGAGGAGCAGGCTGATAGTATTCGGAAACTGTGTCAGTCGTTTCCCGAGGTGTTCTCTGATACTCTTGGTGTTACTGACCTTATTGAATACAAAATTGAGGTCACGGATTCGATTCCTGTCCGTTTTCCACCGTATAGGCTATCTCCACCTAAAATGAAGGCTCTGAAAGAAATCATCGATCAGATGTTGAAGGATGGTATTATTAGGCCCTCTAAGTCAGCGTATTCTTCGCCTATTTTTCTAGTCCCGAAACCCCAAGGAGGCTTCAGGCCTGTCATTGATTACAGGGCTCTCAATCGGAAGGTGGTGTTGCAATCTGTGCCCCTTCCCGACCTTCATTCTTGTTTTTCATGGTTTCGTAAGGCCAAGTTCTTCACGATCTTGGATTTGAATCAGGCCTACAACCAAATTCCCCTTGCCGAAGAGTCTAAACATCTTACAGCGTTTGCCACGGACTGGAATTTATATGAATACAACCGCGTGCCTTTCGGGCTCCCCACGGGGGCAGCTGTGCTCACTAGGCTACTAGATAGGGTCTTTTCCGACATCAAATTTGAGTACTTATATCACTACTTGGATGATGTCGTCGTATTTTCCGAGACTTTTGAAGAACATCTAGATCATCTGCGAGAAGTTCTGAATCGCCTTCGTAAGGCTGGGTTAACTGTCAAGTTGTCCAAGGTTGCCTTTGCTAAGCCCTCTATGTCATTCCTAGGGCATATTGTGTCACCCGATGGGGTAGCTGTCGATCATTCTAGAACACAGGCCATCCGTGATTTTAAACCTCCTAAGGACATCAAAGGTATCGCTAGATTCATTGGTATGGTGAATTTCTTCAGGAAGTTTATTCCTAACTTCGCTAATAGAGCGGCGCCCTTAAACCTTCTTCGTAGGAAAGGCATCAAATTCGAGTGGGGACCGTCTCAACAAGCCGCTTTTGAAGACCTTAAATTAGCTCTCTGTAATGCCCCTGTACTTGCTATGCCTGATTTCTCGAAGAAATTCATCGTCCAAACCGACGCGTCGTCGTCGGCGGTAGCTGCAGTCCTTCTTCAAGAGACTGAACTAGGGAGGCGCCCCATCGCCTATGCATCTAGGACTCTCTCGGCTCAAGAAGCAAAGTACTCCATATATGAGCTTGAAGGTTTGGCAGTTTTATTTGCCTTAGAAAAGTTCCGTCTCTATCTGGAACATGTCAAATTCGACTTGGAGACAGATAATCAAGCCTTAAGCTGGGTCTTAGGTAGGCCGCGTCGTACTGGTCGTATAGCCCGTTGGGCCATCCGTATTTCTGCCTTCCAATTCGATGTACGACATATCAGAGGTACTGAAAATGTTGTTGCTGATGGACTCAGCCGTATGTTTCATAACGACGTAGAGACCCACGAACCGGTCGACAGTTCATCACCTTCTGAGTCCATACTATCTGGTGTTAATGCCATCTTAACAGATGCTCCCATGCTTTTTAGGGATATTGAGAAATACCAACGTGAAGATCCTACGCTGGCTCCGATAATGGAAACCCTTTCTTCTGGGGAACATGTCGTCCCTTATGTTCTGAGGAATGGTGTTTTATGTTGCCCTTCGAGGCATGATAAGTTGATGAAAGTTGTTGTTCCAGCGGTTCTTGTACCTATGATCTTCAAATACTATCATGAGACCCCATTGGGGGGGCATCTTGGAATCTTTAAAACTCGTGAAAAGATTCGTGAAATGTTCATATGGAAAGGTATGGACGGTGAAATTCGGGAACTTGTAAAAGCTTGTAAATCTTGTTTGATCAGTAAACCCACCATGTCCACTAAAGTAGGCCTTTTGTCTTCTCATCAAGCGTCGCGCCCCATGGAACGCCTGTATATTGATTATGTGGGACCCTTCCCCCAGTCAAAGGGTAATGCCAACAAGTTCATCTTTGTGTGTGTAGATGGTTTTACAAGATTTTCCTGGTTATTTCCGACTAAGCTGGCTACCGCTCAGTCAGCCATTACTTGCTTAAATTCTATTTTCGCTTCTTTTGGTCCGTGCCAATACATTGTATCTGATAATGCTAAGGCTTTTACATCTAATTTATTTCGTAAATTCTGTTTTGTCTTGTCCATCTCTCATGTAACTACTTCCGCTTATTACCCTCAACCATCTCTGGCTGAACGGGTTAACCGTAATCTCAGGTCCGCACTTATTGCCTATCATCATGAAGATCATTCTAGGTGGGACACGTCCCTGCATTGGTTAGCTTTTGCTTTGAATTCAGCGGTCCATGAATCACACAAATTTACTCCAGCTTCTTTGATGTTCAAGTTTGTTCCCAACTCGCCGCTCTCTAACCTCTGGTCTTTGAATGACATTCTACCCGAGACAATAGATCCGGATAACATTAAAGATCTTTGGAAGAAGGCTAAAGCCAATCTTAAAGTGTCTCATGAAAAGGTTAGGGAAAGGTATGATCGTGGACGGAGACCCACCACTTTGAAGGTAGGTGACCAGGTTATGGTCAAAAATTTTGTTCCCGCGGGCAAGCTTGCCCCCAGATTTCATGGGCCTTGTATCATTCTCGATTTTCTTACGCCGGTTACCTTATTGCTAAGTAATCCAGCCACCGAGAGGATATTTAGAGTTCACCTGTCCCAGGTGAAACCGGTGTAATTTCTGTGTTAACTTGCTTCATATTATTTTGAAAGGATATGAAGGTTATATTTTTTTTGAGTTTCACTTTTAAGGCATTCTGCCCCTTCTGTAATATTTTGGTTTTAGATGTAAGCCTTGTGTAAAACCTGCCCCGACCCGTTAAACTGCCATCCTGTTCTTGCCACGGCCATTACCACGCTCCCGTCTCCTGCTCCACCTTACACTGTGGCTTCATAATAGTAAATGCCATGGATATCTACACGCCGCTGGCCCCTCAACCTCTCCACAAGCCTGTACCCTCAAAGAAGATGATAGTCCAACACAATTCTGCCGCCTAGCTTTAATGTTTCAGCGCCCCCGCAGCCGCGCAGCGCCATGCAGCGACTGGGGAGGGGGATGGGCCCCCTCCTCTCCAGCGAGGACGACATGTGAACGGCGAGCCGGAGCTCTCCTCCCGGCTAAGGCTGATGTGCGGCGCACGACCTGCTACATGCCCGCAGCCTGTATCTGTTCACCGCGGGCGCGGCGTACTTCAACACCTCTGCTCCCCTCATAGTGCGGGCGAGCGGTATCTCAGGGTACTTGAGGGGTCCGAGCGGCCTCCGTTGGACGCAAGCTGCAACGGCCGGTCTGGCCATCCGACTCAATCTACATCAACTACATGGACAGTCACCATAAGCAATAACTACACTTGGGAATTCAACAACAATATTTGGTGGACATTGCAAAATTTTTCTTCACCTTCAAGTATTAAAAGTTTATCTTCAGAAATTCAAATTCTACAAACATAAAGACTTTCATTCACCTGCAACAACAACATTTTGAAACTGAATTAAGAAATCTTGTAAATGCTTCTGCTATCTATCTTCGTATCAACATCATTACTTGGACTTTGTTTCAAACTGATTTCATGTGTCACCCCTGGAGGAACTTTTGGGGGGGGAGGTCTGTACCGGGCGGTACACCTCTACACCGTTTATTTAAAAATTGCGCCAGTTGAAACTCCTCTTCTGGAGGAAGGTTGAACTTTATCTATTCTATTAATTCTCTACTTTCTCAGAAGATGTCACCACGTGGAAAATTTTGAGTTTTTGAACTGTGTCACTTTTGATGTGTTTTTGTTTAGCTTGAAGTAAGAAGTGTGAACTTTCTCTTCTAGAGGACACTACTGAAGATCAACAATAGTGCAACCTAGTGTGGAGTCAAAGAACTATTTTGTTGAAGAAATTTTTATTTCAAATGTTTGTTCTTTGCTAAATTTCTTTCTGTTATTGTTTAAGTTGGCTGTATACCCCTCTCTTTCCCCTTGTTTTGCATGTAGCCAATCCCGAATTTCTTAAATTAATTTCTATCCAATCAGATGTATCTTCCCCCAACTTGAATCGATTGCGGGGTCCTATCCAATAAAAACATTGTGGGCGGGTGTTTTAATTTCCCTAACGCCTAGAAACTTCCGCGAGAGTATATAAACTGCTGATTTTGGGGTCTCCGGGCCACTTCTGTTCCATCTTTCAGTGTATTAAGTACATAGCAGGAGGCGGGAAGCGCCTCTTTCTTCTTCTGCCGTTCAACACCAGGTAATGGCCTATTAATAACTTCTTTTCTTGCTAGGTCGGCAGTTTAACACTCGCGGCGGGTTCGAAGCATTTCCATCATGTAACCTTTTCCTAAAATGTAATTACTCTTTTCATCTTTTTCTTGTAAAGCTACATATTGGGATAGAGAGTGCTACCCTCTCGAGCTCCCACTCACATTTGTTTTGAGGTGAACTTATTTTCTCAAACTATTCTTCGTTTATGTAATGTAAAGTGTTCTTCTCTAAGTCACCTCTGTAGTATGGGATTAGCCCTTGCGTTAGTGGCCCAGAGCCAGATTAGGTTTTAAAAAACAAAGTGTATTAGGAGTGCAAGTTCGCCTCCTCTCAAATTGTTATTTTAGAGGTCATGTAATCAACCTTCTTTTCATGTAATAGACCTCAGTAGGTTGGGTATTTTACCCCTGTGAATACGTCCTTAGAGGACAGCTTGAAGGTAGAGTTTGGTGTGGCCTTGTGATAGGCTTACAATTTTGAGAGCGGATCGCTCTTTGAAATTT
Source organism: Anabrus simplex (assembly GCF_040414725.1). Taxonomy (NCBI): domain Eukaryota; kingdom Metazoa; phylum Arthropoda; class Insecta; order Orthoptera; family Tettigoniidae; genus Anabrus; species Anabrus simplex. The sequence continues at coordinate 248,802,775 of NC_090269.1, forward strand.
GTTTCTGTATGCCTCGTGCAGGCTTTATGTGTAATGTTTGGAGCCAGTGCTCCTGGGCATGAATGGGGCTTTCTGCCCCTTGGCTAAAATTTTTTTGGAGTAAGGCGGGGCTGATGGCCCAAGAGTTATGAAGTAAGGGCACTGAGCCCGAATCCAGTAATATTGTACCTACATTTTTGCTACTCTGTACCTGTTATGATTGTTATCTCTTGTTTTTGAAAAGAAAATATAACCTAGTTAAATTTTAAATTAATTTTACATTGCACGTTAATTTCGTAGCTTGAAACCCATTCACACCCGCACCTTCTTTCACCTCTACCTACCACGGATATCTCCGTAACAATTATTATTATTATTATTATTATTATTATTATTATTATTATTATTATTATTATCATCATCATAATCAGAAACACAGATCTGTTAGTACATGAGGACCTTCACCATCCTGCATAATGCATACCGGTATCGCTACCGATTGCTACATTCCTTCATGTCACTGAAATTAATTCACATGTTCATTATAATTACAAGAATGCCGGGATTGTTTTAATTTACGCTTTTCTTCTGCATACAAACTGCAATACCTTATACAACTGTACAGATGTAAATGTTGCTGTAGGCATGTTTTATAAAATCTTTTATTTTGTTATAAACAAGCATGCCTCTCGCTCTCGTAGTAAATATCCCAAATGGTTTATAATACACCCAGGACTAAACAAATATAAGACGTCAGGAACAGTATAAAATACTGATAAATAAAAATAAATCGACAGTCAGACTAAGACATATCGTCGCTCCCGTGCCAAAACCACAAATAGGACAATACTCTTCCTATCCATTATTTTCCTTAAGACTGGCCACGCCTCCCAGCCACATACTGAAATGCAGTCAATCGGAATAATTTTAGTTGAGTTCACTTTCCTATACACGTGTGTAAGTGATGGGGGGAGGAGGTTGTATTTTGCCCGAAGGCAGGTCCGAATCTCCACAGATGTGTGCCTGAGCCGGAGTTTACGTACGGTATGTGAAAGTGAAAATGAACCTTATTGCACCGTTCTGCAGGAATGTATGTATGCATGACATATTTATCCACTCCTAGTGTATGATGTATTCAAAGTTCATTTTCCTTTGCACACGTGCATAGGAAAATTAACTGAACGAAAATCGTTCTGATCGACTGCATATTAATGTGTGGCTGGGAAGCGTGACCAGACTTAGATCCTTAGGGAAATAATGGATGGGAAGAGCATGTCACATTCGCAGTTTTGGCACATCATCGACAATAATATATCGAATCCATAGAGAACAGTGATATAAGGGATTCGAGGGAACTTCAGGCCTAAGCTTACATAAAAGAGTGGAAACGAAATACTGGAACATGTCTTAATAAGCACTACCAGAACCGAGAACTGAAAAGTGTTGAAGAAATAGGTGAGGGCTTCGCCACATTTTTCGAGTTGGTGTGTGAACAGCGGATCGTTCACATAAGAATAGTATTACAGAATATTCCTCCAAGGGAAAGTTATGTCAGCCATACAACTCGGGATGAGGTTGAAAATGCCGTAAGAAAACTGAAACCTAAGAATTCTGCATATCCGGATATAATTCCCCCGTCTGTTATAAGGAATGTGCGGAACTTGTTACAGATAAAGTGCACTTTATTTTCAATCTAGAAATTAAAACGATCACTTTTTCCGAAGGGCTGAAAGATCAAATTGTTCATATTGAACCCTTGAACTTATCATTCCATCGTTGGTTGGCCACGGCTGCTGCAGTAGAGCAATATCGAACTCTTAAATCTTGGGGTCGTAGTGGGAATATTTCGGTCACGATACTAACCAAACGATAGGGTTCAGAAGAGAGCCTAACTACTTGAAATGAGGAGCAAATATGTACTTACTAACTTTTATTGAATTAAAAAAATGAAAAAAGTTATAAAATCATTCATCAAGAAATGTTTTAATCATTTAACGTTTTAATGCAGTCACATTGCATTGCGTGAGTTTAATCAGTTACATTTATCGAAGAACTTTCTTCGGAGAAAAGTAGAAATATCGCAGATTAGTGGACAGCAAAAACTAGGAAAATGAAAAGGAAACCTGAAAATCGGGCACCTATTGATCCAAACGATAACTGAGAATTAATCCACACGATCCGTGGAAAATCTGACCTTCAACAAGTAGAGTTCCTGATTTATATTTAAATAAGGTTATCCACCAGTCAAATACCCTGTCATATTTGGGAACACCCGCCGAAAGGACCCTTAATCGAACCAAATTGACTATCAGTTGCTTTGGATAGGTTGCGAAAGACTACTGGAAAGCATGGTGTTTACTACAAGTTAACAGCAGCAGTCATAATTAGAAATAAAATTCCACCATGTATTGTCATCTCGTGACACCCTTAAGTTATAGAATAATCCCGATGCTGAAACGTGCATTATCCAAACAGCTTCCATCATGTATTGTCATCTCGTGACACCCTTAAATTATAGAATAATCCCGATGCTGAAACGTGCATCACAGAAACAGCTGTTCAGAAGGAACCAACAACAACTCGATCCGAGAGGATATTACGTTACGTCTTTCTGAAGGAACGAAACTTCGAAATGCAGGAAACACTTATTCATCATGCATTTAGAAGAAATGCTAAACACTGAAGTTGTAGAAAAAGTGGTAAATCACTTGAAAAATATTCTTATAAAACCAACTTTCAGGTTTTAAATGGTTACGTTAAGTTGAATAAAATTACAAGTCCACATGATAAAATAAAATCAAAAATACCATTACAGATCCATCTACTTATGTTTGTCCCAATAAACTAACTAAAAATTGATAGACCACAGTCAACTATCATTAAATGAAAGAAAGAAAATTGAAAATAAAATATATTCCCAGCTGACGAATCGAAACCGGATTCGTAACTCAGGTCTCACATAAATAAGCTAAGTGTCAACACGCACACTATCAAAGGAATCGGACGTCTGAACGACAAAATAATTCAGTCCGTAAATAAATTAAAATACTAAAGTTCAATGAACTCAAACGCGCGTGGCAAACAGCAGTAATAATCGATCATTGTTATCTCAGTATCCAATGCTGGACAACCCTCACATTTATGCCACTAGTGGTTCCATAATCTTATGTAAACACCTTCCAGCTGGTAAGGGCTGTGCCGAAACATGGCCTCAATATTACTTTGATAACACTCTTCGCATTACATACACTACTGTAGACACTACCATCGTTCAAGTCACTTCGCAAAACACCTAACGTAAGACATGAATATATAGGCTACAGACGTCACCATAAACCTATCGTCGAGCCTACATAGTGGCTACACACCCTAACACTAACATCTATATACACAAACACGTTCCTAAACCTATCGTTGAGCGTAAATGGGGATGCCTACCCATCCATATACTCCTATGATAACGCGTAACGTCCTAAATCTATTGTCGAGCGAAAATCGGGATGTCTACTCATCCTCTAACATATCAGGCGAAATCGTAACTTCAAACGCACTCTTTGATATCTAGCTGGAAACCTTGTTGAAACTATAGCACACAATGAAACGAATCTTTCCACAGAATGAAGGCATGTCTGGAAATGCAACTAAGTCCCTATCTTGTCAATAAAACGCAAAAATTGATAATAAATAACGCGCCGCTATAAAATCCACGACTCAAACATGATCTCGACATACGCAAGGAAGTTTGCAAAATAATAATGAATTCAGCACACGTCTAACTTTACGTAAATATCGCCAAAACAGTAATCATCACCATCACAAAAAATGCATACTTTAATTATAGGGTGAGGCCCAAAATCGCCTACCACCTCACTATCCCAAACACTTATATCCACGAAATATCCAGTGAAGCGAAATTCAATGAATCTACACAGCCAAACTATCACTTTAATAACGTCCAATATCTCATACCACAATGTTTCCGATTTAATAAAAATTTGTTGTCTCGTAGTATATGAAATTTACTGTTGTTACAACAGTCAAATAACACAAATCATGTATTCAGAATACCCTTCTATCCTTGAGATAGTGTACTGTAACATTCATTATGCTGACTTTACATAAATCGCCATTTAGACTTAACTGCCAAGAGCTACAATCTTCCACAGATATTGTTTTTCACTAGGAGTTCTTGACTTGAAATCATAATGTGCGTCACAAAGCACTCAATTGGAACCAACCATCATCCGGTCAGCTGTTCCGGATTGCTAACGGAATCTCAATACAGCCTCCCTCAGAAATATCACATTTAATATACAGCCTGTCTCAAAAATTCTTCGCCATCGACAAATATAGCCTGTCTCAGAAAATCATCTTCATCGCCTATCACGGCGGCATTACTCATGAAATACAGGCTTCCTATGCCTTCAACATCTACACAACTGTTATCTCAACACATCATTCCGGCACAATCATTTCTTCCTGTTTCAAAACCTTTCAAACCTCAATACTCCCTTGATGAACAATTTTATAAAGATCTTTTCATGCATTTTTTCTACAACTTTCGGACCTCAAGAACACAATAACACACCGTGATTTCCTAGATCAGCGACATACACCATGTCACAAAAATTAACTTCCCACGAATAAATATAACTTTATCAGACTTCACTGGATTTTGAAAGCGAACGCAAATCTCACTCAACGTATCTGTTAAATACACGTTTAATATAAAAATGATCCTGTTGTAATTATTATTATTATTATTATTATTATTATTATTATTATTATTATTATTTCGACAAAATTTTCTGAAGGCATACGATATTCGAAAGTATTGCATTCACCACGACTACATTATCGTTATCACCCTCCTAACTTTACTCAATTTGAACACTACCTCAGAAAATGTTAACACATTATTTAAACTTCGCATTTTACAGTTTCTCGACGTGAATTTTACAGCCCTGAAGAGTTCCACACGACGACCAGAAATATAACACTTTCGCCTGATCATTATTTAATGACTAATTCGACACACGCACTGAAAAATTTTATTGGGACAAACACATTCTATTGTACAACATTAATACAAATATAGACACAGACCTGAAAAGGAAGTCATCTTGGAGATTCCGGCTACATTTCGTCAGATGACCTCGTATTTAGTCGCTCATGGCTACAGTATACATCATATTCTTATATATGTAACTGAAAAATACACAGATTTTACACTCGCTATCGATTAACAGCGCAAATGACGCACTTTCTTCACGTTTCAACATGCGACGACCCTCCTTCTCTACTGGCGACTGCGACTGTTTTCCCAGGACTCTGCTTTAGTTCACCCTAATAACTGGCCAGGTGTTTCAGTAGATAACAAAAATCAGACCTCACGGGCTAGCCTCCAGACTCCCTTTGACAATATCAAACACACACAATGTAATCCAGAGAGAAAATCAGCTACGTATTTTAAACAGATATCTATGCATTCACAGTTTTCGTCGGCGGAAGCTCAGGAATACTCCACTTGAACCATTGACACGAATATATAAGAAATTATTTTGAGAAATAAACCCCGCACTTTCTTGTAGACGAGCGACGTGGGCTCCACTGTCCAGACCTTCAGATAGAATGTATAAATGTAGGTGGAGGGGATTTCTTTTATACCCTCTGAGAGGACGCCACCCTCACCATGAAGCTTCGTGGTGCAATCTGCTAATTCCACATCCACTGGACCAACTTTCTTGAAATTTATTCCACAAATTCAGACAAAATTATAATTCATTATGGTGTTAATTTTATATTTTTCCCATACTTGCAACGTGCATAATAAATTTATTTCTGACATGTAATTTCGCGGTCTTTCTTCAGAGATGATCGCGACACGTGTCGCAAATCCGCAAGTATGGCGCCAACTTTTCTCCAGGCTTAATTACATTTAAATTCACCCTGGGGATTCTATCTTCATGTAAGGTTTATTAATAATTTCGATCCTTTATTCCTGGATTAACCATGTCGCCAAAATCTCTCGTTATGAAGGATTTTCCCAAAATTGACAAATTAGTCAGTACTCGATCTCAACCGAAGTATCCCAGTATTTCACGAGATGGTGGCTCGCTTGTCACGGTGAGTTCTGTTCCCACGGGAGAGCGAGGCTCTTGAAATAAAACATGGCTACTCTCAAAAAAGCTATTAGTAGCTGAAATAAATATCGGCAATTATTTTTCATCGTAAAATTATGGGTTTAATATCAGGTCTGCAGACTTCAATGAAAATTACCACTCAGTTTGTATATTGCCAGTTTGTTTATGAATTTATCCGTTATAACAAAATATATACGCGTGTTAAAATTAATATGTCGGAACGTCAACATTGGTTCTATGCTCTATGGTCTACCGTAACAAACCCAGTCAACTTCACACACGGTGTTTCAACTAATTGGGAATGTTGGGGAACAAGTATTCTATACGTAGCGTATACAGATTGTGAGAAGGTATTTGGCAAAAGAGATCAAGTTATACTCCATAAAAATACAAGTTCCTGGATTTTCTGCCCCATCGAATATTTTTATCACATATTTCAGGGAAAGGAAGCAATTTATAGAGGATAAAATTAACCTTCAAGTCTAAAATTCAACAGGGATCGAATCTAGTACCACTGATGGTTTCAATCAATATCTATGATCTTCCGAATTACGTAAAAAACGAGAAAGCACCAAATATTCATCATATGCTGGAATTTAAAATCTATAGGTAAATGTCTGAAGTTCAGGATTAGTACATCTTGCAAATAGATTTAGATAATATAAAGTATTGGAATTATAAAATTGGCCTTAACTTTTATATATCAAAATGTAATACAATGTCGTTTACAAGAAACAGAAGTACATTCCCTTCCAAGTTAAGATTAGACGAGCTACTATGTGTTGATCAGATGAACGACCTTGTAGTTTTATTCGACAGCACATTAACTTTCCAACAACCCTCCTCCCCTACGTGCTAAGAGTGACACCTGAGTAGTACTAAATTTTTGTCATATGGATTATATTTAACCCTTTACTAAGACTTTGTCAATGATCACTCTATTCAACACGCCTGCTAGACCCAAATTAGAATATATTAGTACGGCCTGGAGTCCAAGATTCAGTATATAAATTACGTTCTAGGAATTGAGAGAGAACAAAAACGAGTTGTAAGGTATCTCAATTATAAAACATACGGATATTACCCATTCATGACAATTTAATTTACACACATAACATTACCGAACAGAGAGGCCACGCGTGTTAACCTACTACGGCTGTGGAACCAAGCTCTGCATTTGGGAGACGCGTGGGTTTCAGCGTCACCGTCGGCTATCTGGAGAATGCGTTTCTGTGATTTCCCATTCTCGCTTCCAACAAAAAAATTTAAAAAATTAAAAAAATACCGGGATAGTTCCTATTCATAGGCCATAGCCGATTAGTTCCACCTCCTTCCCCAGTCCTATTCACCGTAATTCATTTCATTAGCTCCTTAACTGAGGTTGGCGTCAGGACGGGCCATTTTAAAATTGCAGATGGCCGGCCATGGTGCTCAAAAGAAAGACGACAGTTGGAAAAATTGGTACCGGAGAGGATTCCAAGAAATCAACTCAGACCAATATGAAGATATACAGACAGATGGAATAAAGATATTCGGATTCAATGTCTAAATGGTTGGCATGCTGGCCTTTGGTCTACAGGTTCCCAGGTTCGATTCCAGGACGCATCATTGGGTCGGGAGGGATACAACTGGAAAAGAGGACCATTACCTCACCCAGGTTGCCTCACCTACTATGCGTAACAGGGGCCTTGCAGGGGGATGGGAAGATTGGAAGGGACAGGAAAGGAAGAGGAAGTAAGCGGCCGTGGCCTTAAGTCGTGTACCACCCCGGCATTCGCCTGGAGGAGAAGTGGGAAATTACGGAAAACCATTCGCGGATGGCTGAGGTGGGAATAAAAACCCTCTGTACTCAGTTGACCTCCCGAGGCTAAGTGGACCCCGTTCCAGCCCCTCGTACCACTTTTCAAATTTCGTAGCAGAGCGGAAAATCGAACCCGTGCCTCCGGGAGTGGCAGCTGGTGGAGTATCGAACCTGTACACCTTACAATAGCGGCTCATTAACTTGACCACTATGCTACAAGAACAATTATGTGAACAATATTGTATACGACGGCTTGTAACTGACGTTTGAAAATTGAAGCGCAAGTCTTCCACTTGAAAGAAATCCCAGACAGGTATTGATTTTGTACCCAGGTAGGTTAACATGGCGAAAGCTAAGTGTTTATGGGACCAGACTAACTATTACAGAAGACTAATGAGATGCAAACTTATAAACCGTTAAATGTCGGAGATGTGCAAGTTCAGTTCTTCATCCTCCATGATGGACCAGATAATTAATAAAATTACGCTAGAACGACATGGTGAGGACGCTTAAGTGAGTCCCCACACTATCATTTCAAGCCGTTAAGTATCGTTAATAAGGCAGGTGAAGCCACTTTTAATATCCAGAGCAAAGACGTTACTTCGTCTAATTTGTCCAACAAGAGCATGTAACTAGCCTGATGGAAGTGAGCTGTGCTGTGTTGTCCAGATCTCATTTAATACCAACCAATACTGCTCTAAATATCGTCTATCATTATTGTACCCTACGGATGTCGTTCACGTCACACAGTGCGTGGCATTCAAAAATATATGAATTGGTTGGTTAAAAATGACATTAGTCCCTTTCTGACACATTTTCGGCTTACTATAGGTATTAAAATCTCCCTTATAAAACGAGATTAGAGGTGAGAAATTTAATTCCTCATTACCTCTAACAGCATTTATGTTTTTACAGAAAATGTTTGGAGATTTTTTTTCCATTAGATAACATGTTTTCGTGTCTGAAGGAACGTAACAGGCTCTGAAACGTTAGATAAAATATTAATTTTCCTCTGAACATCATATTCACTTTGACCTTCTCCTGGTACAGTAAACCAAGTTGTAAACTTCTTGAATTACGTCTTAACACTCACTCATGAGGTACCCACATACCGATATCCTTCATTTTCAAATAGCTCAAAATCCGATCACAAATCATAATGAATGAACTGTAGGATTTGTTTCCTTTTTCATAAGCCGATGTCATAAACATTCTAGATATGAAATCCGTAGTTATTTAAATTCCGAACTAATGCGGTCTAAGTACAAAGAGTGAAAACTAAGGGTTACAAATCAAAGAATGCATTTTTGAAATTTTCCCATCAATGTACGGCTTATTTCGACCTCTACAACAAAATATCTAATTCATCCATGCCAGGAAGCATTTCTGACTTTTTTCGATGTTCAGACATTAGTTGCTTTGTTTAATTCGAAAGAGTCAGTGTTAGTTGCAACTCTTTACCAGATTATAATAGATTATGTAAGAACTATGTACAGATCAATTTCCATAAAGTGATCTAACAAGCGTATTTTTGAGAGGAAATGGTCTGAACTGCTAAAACATTACACTCATCTCCTGAAAAATCACGGAATTTGAATTGTAACCCTTTCAATCTCGGCCATCGATTTGTACTCTGATCTTGCGTTATAAGATTCGAACACGAAAATACAGGAGAAAACAGCAGACTGTTTAATTTGCAGCTAAATAACTGTTTAATATTAACACCTTAAATCGATTGATTGCCGTAGATACAGACCTACCAAACCACTAATAATTTCGTGTGGCTATTTCTAGCCAGGTGCAGCCCTTGTAAGGCGGACCCTCCGATGAGGGTGGGCGGCATCTGCCATGTGTAAGTAACTGCGTGTTTTTGTGGTGGAGGATAGTGTAATGTGTGGTGTGTGAGTTGCAGGGATGTTGGGGACAGCACAAACATCCAGCCCCGAGCCACTGAAATTAACCAATGAAGGTTAAAATCCCCGACCCGGCCGGGAATCGAACCCGGTACCCTCTGAACCGAAGGCCAATACGCTGACCATTCAGCCCACTAGTCGGACTACCAAATCAATACCGCTAGTACATTATTGTGCACAATTTCCCCACATTTTGGTAGGGTCAGTAGTAAGGGTTGAGTCGAATCTGAGAATTTGTCCATGTTTTACAGACGGATGTCATTCCCGGCGCCAGTCTTAAGTAGAAGGATGTAATCACTATTCCGTATTTCTGTAGGATGTGTTTTATGTAAATGAAGATGATTATTAAGACAAATACAAGAACACTGCCCCGAGATAGAGGAATTAACCGGACGTGGATCAAATCACCAGTCCAGCTAGAAATCGAACCCGTGACGCTCTGAAACGAAAGTCACTACACACACCATTCAGTAAAGGTCCCTTCCGTAATATTGTCTTCTTCTTCTTCTTCTTCTTCTGGTGCCGTCGGTGGCATTAATGGAGTATTTGTTTTTCCGTTTTATGGTTCCTTTAACATCTATACCAGTATTATTACTTTCTTAATTAATTCACTGTCCACAGTTGGTTTTCCCCCAGACTCATTGACGGATCCCAGTTCTACCGCCTGAAGGGCAGTGTCCTGGAGCGTGAGACTTTAGGTTGGAGATACAACTGTGGACGAGGACAAGTACCTTGCCCAAGCGGCCTCATCTGCTATGCATTGTGAGAGGGATGGGGAGATCGGAAGTGATAGACAAGGAAGAAAGAAGCAAGCCTTAAGTTAGGTAAGATCCCGGCATTTGCCTGGAGGAGAAGTGGGAAATCACGGAAAACCACTCCGGGGATGGCTGAGAGGGAATCAAACTTCCCCTTCTCCTCTGTTAACCTTCCGATGCTGAGTGCACTCCGTTCCAGCTCTCGTACCACTTTTCAAATTTCGTAGCAGAGCCGGGAATCGAAGTCGGGCCTCCGCGGGTCGCGGCTTATCACACTAACCACTACACCACAGAGGCGTACAGTATTTATTTATTTATTTATTTATTTATTTATTTATTTATTTATTTATTTATTCATAAATGAGAAGTTAGAACAATTTTGTCCATTTCACAATTGCACCAACAGATGAATAAGAAATGAAATCATTGGTAATAAAATATAACAAACGTACCAAACGAGTAACAAGATCTGCTTCATACTGTAGTGTATGTCCAATCCTTGTCCCGCTGCTGTACAGGATCGGGTATGTATTGAGATGAATCTTCGTAGCGAGTTTTTAAGACCAGATGTCATGCCTGACGTCAACCTTATCCCAGAAGTTAATGAGATGAAATGATTGACATGATGTGTGATAGTAGGAAGCGAGAGGTTGAAAATAGGTGCGAGCACATAGTCTCATCCTGTCGAATAACACTGAGGGGTACTAGTCTACGGGCGAATCATCATTAACAACGCTTTATGTCCTCATTCCACATGAACACTCTGGGTAGGTTTGGAATTGAATCCAGGCTCTTGACATGTTTTCGACCAACTGGAATCGGACTGGGTAACCTCGGTGTCAGACCATTCAAACATGACTACTTAACTAGGCCACTAGGTGGGATTCGAGTTCATATACGGTAAATAAGAATATCATAAGTCGGATGTGTGAGACTTTTCATTTCCATTTCCTAGTCGTGGGTTAAAATGAACCATTTAACGTTAACTTATTTTAAAGAGCTATTTTACTCTGGCCTATTGTACCTTTACTAGGTAATATGTTAAGCTCGTGTTTCTTGTCGATATTTTTAAGGAGAGTTGACCGACGGTGTGGCTACGTGGTTTGTGTCCATGTAGCTCTCACCTTAGACTCGGGAGATAGCGGGTCCGCAATTCACTGCCGGCAGCCATGAATGTAGCTTTCCGTGGTTTCCCATGTTTTACCAGGCAAAAGCTGGGGCTATACCGTCATTCATCGCATCGTCGCTATGAGACATGTCTGTGTTGGAGCAGCGTAATACAAATAAAATATAAAATAAAGAGGGTTGGGTGACAGGTTTGAAAGGATCGTTAGATTATTGCGCGCTGAGAGTGAGGATTTTGGAGAAGGTCTCTTGAATCTCGTACAGTGTGGGGGGACACACACATGGAAAAATGGTAGAGAAACTAAAAATTCCATCTCTGTGGAGGAAGTTAAGGTCAGCTGTCTGTCGCCTGATGTACAGCGGTAATAGAGATTTCGCCCGTAATACTTACGTACAATAAACCATTCTACCAACTGCATCTGAAACATGCAGAGGATTGACTTTAAGGAAGGGTATCCATTCGTAAAACAGGGCCACGTGCGTGGTACAGTTCGTACCTGTGATCCCCACCACGGTGTGTGGAAGAACCGACAGAAGAACCGACATAGTCGGCATGATCGAAATTGTATTGACTGACCTTGTAACTTACCACTTGGGCAAGGAAAGCATGCACTGAAATAAACGGGCTCCTTATCTTCTGGGGAACTGAAAGGGATCACTTAGTTGTAAAGTCCTACTCTTCCTAGTACAACACCGTGTTACATTCCAGAGTCAAGGCCATCTGAAGGCAGGAAGGAGAGATGAGTTTACTAAATAGAGCCGTCACTCCAACCGTATTCAAATGAGTGCTGAGCTGCAGATCACTGCCAAACTGGACGTCGTACCATGTGCACACTCCCAGTCCCTCCATACTAATGAGCACTTGAGACTAACGGAGGCTCCTGCGATAACGCCGAATTCCTGCCGCGAGCGTCCTGTAGTGTGAGCGCGTCGGATCGCAGAGCATGTGTCTGGGTCACCATTGGGCATCCAGTTGAGTAACGCGACATTCCTTGGCTAACGAGAGCATTTTATAAACCCCCTCTCTCCATGCCATTTCTATCCCCGTATGGTAAACAGAGATTAGACCGACATGTTTAAGCTACAATAGGTCATTGACCTCAGCTAGTACTTGTATACCCAGCCAAGGTCACTCTGCGAGACGTTTCGGAGACTTCTACAACAATCGGAGAGGATCGAGTACAGTTCTTATCTATTCAAAGCTATAAAACAGATATGGATATAATAATAATAATAATAATAATAATAATAATAATAATAATAATAATAATAATAATAATAATGGCTAACTAAAAATAGGATCCAAACGTAGAAATTAAAATCGGAATTGGCATTGAAAGGAATTTGTTTCTGAAATTACATCTTTTCTGCGACCATAACCTCCAATCATAAACTTGTCGGAGTGTTAGGTGTTATCAGCACTGGTCTTCGATGTCGAAGTATGGACAATGAAGAATTCGTCAATAAACCATCTGTAGTGATTTTGAGAAGTGGTTGTGTTGTAGAATGCAGAGGTACTCCGTGATGCTGAGAAATCGTATGAATCACAAATGCACAAGAGCAGCCTATTTCTGTCACATCTTTCGACATGTCAAATACAACTTACTACATTAAAAGGCACGGCAGAACGGAAAAGTAGACGTGAGCGGAGGTTATCTTTGCAGGGAACCTACGTCAGTGCTTCAACATCTACTACACTACAACGCTCGTACGACAACAAAACTATTAAAAAAATTACTCGTTAATATTATTGCTAATTTTCTCTAGAAGACAGTACAATAATAATAATAATAATAATAATAATAATAATAATAATAATAATAATAACTGTACCAGGGGTACACCTTTCCCTGCACGCCTTCTCTAAGGCCATCTATATAAACAAATTTTAACTTGTAAACTACAAGAAACTTTAGTCTTCTACTGTTAGACGTCCCTACCATCGATTTATGCGCTCCCTCTCGCGGGCTGAACTCTAATTATTTCATAAAGTAATGCTTACTTTTGCAGCTAGAAAACCTTTGTTTGTGTGGATTGTTTTGTTTATGTACCTGAGTTGTCAACACTTCAGCTGGTTCCTCCTCGATTGTAAGCAACCTATCAATAACTTGTAGATATTTTCTCTAGCCAATTAAAATCGGAGGTGTGTATAGGAAACCAGCCTATCAATAAGGAGTTCTGGAATCTTCCCTTGTGGTACTATAAAAGCAGGCCACTTTTGGGCCGTATTGTATGAACTGCCGCAGTACTTTGGTGTGCGTCGTCTGGTGAAGGGAGGCAGGGGAGAGCCTGGAGGGAGGCAGATCCAGCTGCACAAGGTACTTAGACATGTGATAGCCCCTGCAGACAGCTTGAGGGGAAGGTTTCAATCTCTTTCTTTTGATGTAATTTCGTAAAAACTGGCCGTTTAAATGTATAACTTTCGGCAAGTCTGTGGACTCTGTTTTATTCCCTACTGGGAAATATGTAACGTAAGGGAACGAAGAGTGTTGATCCTCTACCGTACCCCATTCAACCTTGCATGGGGTGACTAAAGTTTTCAAAACCTCTGAATTTCGTAAATCTTCCTGTCATCAATATCCCTCATTTAGTTACCAAGGTGTAGTATGGGGTTAGTCTCTGTATCATTATGCCATAAGCTCACTTAGGGTTTTAAATATTTCTAGAAGGAATGGAAGAGTTTCGCCTCTTTGCTTTTACCGAGCTCGATAGCTGCAGTCACTTAAGTGCGGCCAGTAGTAGGTTCGAACCCCACTGTCGGCAGCCCTTAAGATGGTTTTCCGTGGTTTCCCATTTTCACACCAGGCAAATGCTGGGGCTGTACCTTAATTAAGGACACGGCTGCTTCCTTCCCATTCCTAGGCCTTTCCTATCCCATCGTCGCCATAAGACATATCTGTATCGGTGCGACGTAAAGCAAATAGCAATAATAAAAAAAAGCTCTTTGCCTTTTATTTATGAACGTTCGTGTGCAATGTTTTCTTTTACCATTAAGACCACGTAGAATTTCTGAGTGTAAAATTTTCGTTGTGAGAACAGTAAATATTGTGCAATGTATAAGCCCACATTGGGGCAGCTGTGGATGAACACTTGAATGTGAGGTTTGATTTTAATGCGCAAAGGAAAGTGATTGCCTCTGCATGGCGAAACTATGTTATAGTTGGAGCGCAGGCTCCTGCCAAGTGTACCTTCCCGGACCATTTCTTGCTCATATAAAGTATTGTAACTGGCAAGAGCAATTTGGGTCTTTTCTATGTAAATTAACAATTTAAATTATTTCAAGTGTTGTTCTAAGTCCTCTATACTGTTAGAGCTGACGAGCTCATTAATATTGTTGTTATTCAATCAGATGTTCTATTTCTCAACTTTTAAACTAGGAAAAAAGGAAAGAAGTCCGCCTCTGTGGTGTAGTGGTTAGCGTGATTAGCTGCCACGCCCGGAGGCCCGGGTTCGATTCCCGGCTCTGCCACGAAATTTGAAAAGTGGTACGAGGGCTGGAACGGGGTCCACTCAGCCTCGGGAGGTCAACTGAGTAGAGGTGGGTTCGATTCCCACCTCAGCCATCCTGGAAGTGGTTTTCCGTGGTTTCCCACTTCTCCTCCAGGCGAATGCTGGGATGGTACCTAACTTAAGGCCACGGCCGCTTCCTTCCCTCTTCCTTGCCTATCCCTTCCAATCTTCCCATCCCTCCACAAGGCCCCTGTTCAGCATAGCAGGTGAGGCCGCCTGGGCGAGGTACTGGTCATACACCCCAGTTGTATCCCCCGACCAAGAGTCTGAAGCTCCAGGACACTGCCCTTGAGGCGGTAGAGGTGGGATCCCTCGCTAAGTCCGAGGGAAAAACCGAACCTGGAGGGTAAACAGATGATGATGATGATGATGAAAAAAGGAAAGAAAGACATTTTCAAAATTGGTTGTGTAGGTTCGGCTCTAGTGTGAACTACGGAAATCCAGTATTGATAATAATAATAATAATAATAATAATAATAATAATAATAATAATAATAATAATAATGATGTCCGCCACTGTGATGTAGTAGTTAGTCTCATTAGCTGCCACCCAATGACGCCCGGGTTTGATTTCCGGCTCTGCCACGAAATTTGAAAGTGGTACGAGGGCTGGAACGGGATCCACTCAGCCTCGGGAGGTCAGCTGAGTACAAGGGAGTTTGATTCCCACCTCGCCGGCCTGAATGGCTCAGAGGGTTTAGGCGCCAGCCTTCTGACCACAACTTGGCAGGTTCGATCCTGGCTCAGACCGGTGGTATTTGAAGGTGCACAAATACATCAGCCTCGTGTCGGTAGACGTACTGGCACATAAAAGAACTCCTGCGTGAAAATATTCCGGCACGTAGGTGTCTCCAAAAAACCGCAAAAGTAGTTAGTGGGACGTAAAGCAAAAGAACACACTATTATATATGATAATAATAATAATAATAATAATAATAATAATAATAATAATAATAATAATAATAATAATGTTCCGGGGATTCTGTGGAACGCAGAGGTGTAAGAAGGTGCGAGCATGAATGGGTAGATACAGAAATTATCAAATTTTAATTTAAAATTCTAAAATTTGATATTTTATTTCTTTCCTTTCTTTCAGATTTTAAAATTTGTTAAGCAAAGCACATAACAGTTGGAAAGACATTAGAGGCTCTCTGCAGTTCCAGAAACAATAATTAGTTGAAATCAGGTAGAATAAAGAGATAAGTTAATGTTGCTCAAACGTTACACTATTACCGAGAGCACTAGCCTACTGCTCCAATCAATTACAAGCTAGGATACTGGGCTCCAAAATTTTCAAAATTCAAAAGAGCGTCTTTGTTCTAAACAATTAATTACGGGACTTCTTTCCAAATTTTACAAGATTCCAGCCTCTCAAAGGCACAGTTTAACTTTTACATTAGGTAAAATACAACCAGATTCCACTGTTTTTCTCGCTCGATAGTCTTTTTACTTTGCTAGTTACTTAACGTCGCACCGACACAGATAGATCTTATGGCGACGATAGGACAGGGAAGGGCTAGGAATGGGAAGGAGAAGGCCGTGGCATTAATTAAGGTAAAAAAAAAAATGAAATGGCGTATGGCTTTTAGTGCCGGGAGTGTCCGAAGACAAGTTCGGCTCGCCAGGTGCAGGTCTTTCTATTCGACACCCGTAGGTGACCTGCGCGTCGTGATGAGGATGAAATGATGATGAAGACAGCACATACACCCAGCCCCCGTGCCATTGGAATTAACCAATTAAGGTTAAAATCCCCGACCCGGCCGGGAATCGAACCCGGAACCCTCTGAACCGAAGGCCAGTACGCTGACCGTTCAGCCAACGAGTCGGACATTAATTAAGGTACCGCCCCAGCATTTGCCTGGTGTGAAAATAGGAAACCACGGAAAACCATTTTCAGGGCTGCCGACAGTGGGGTTCGAACCTACTATCTCCCGAATACTGGATACTGGCCGCACTTAAGCGACTCCAGCTATCGAGCTCGGTGCTCGAGAGTCTAAGTTATACCATAGGGAATTAATTAAGAATAGTCAACTTTAACGGAATCAATATATGCCCATTCTACATGCCTGAGTGAAAAAGGACAGGTGAAAGTTATTGGCCGTAAGTCTAAAAATGGAGGCGACCACTTGCACTTCTTTGAAATTCACTTGAAAATTCTTAAAACCCTATGTGGGTTGATGGCGCGAAGTTACAGAGACTAAGCCTATACTACGGAGGTGACTAGATGGAGAAAAATGATTTAAATTACAAAAAGAAAGAGATAAATATTAGAGTTAGCTCGATAGCTGCAGTCGCTTAACTGCGGCCGGTATCCAGTAATCGGGAGATAGTGCGTACGAGCCCCACTGTCGGCAGACCTGAAGATAGTTTTCCGTGTTTCCCATTTTCACACCAGGCAAATGCCGGGGCTGTACCTTAATTGAGGCCACGGCCGCTTCCTTCCAATTCTTAGGCCTTTCCTATCCCATCGTCGCCGTAAGACGTATCTGTGTCGGTGCGACGTAAAGCAAATAGCAAAACAAGAAAAATCAAGGTCCTCACATTCCAAGTTGCTAAGACAGTATCAGTTTTTCTTCTCATTACCCATTTTTTCTCGCCGAGTCTTCACCCCAAGTTATCTGATTTTACTTTAGTGAATCTTAAGGTATCCGTGACAATTTTCTTTTTACGAGGCAGAGGATTTTACCCTACGCCCAAACCCCAATCTGGAGGACCAGGGTATCACTCTTAGACTGGATAATCACCCTAGGCCTGTCTGGCTTAGGTGGCCCTACCAAGAGCATATGCTCCCGCCGGCATAGCCCTAAAGGATCATTTGAACACGCAAGCCTCCAAAACACCCGGCTTAATGTATTTTGCGTTCGTCAAGGTGGTGTTACATTCGGGAGGATCGGTGTGTATTACTGTTGACTTTTCAGGTATATTGTCTATATCTTGCAACTTGTCAAGGATCTTCAGTATTGCAACTCAATCAGTCTTGTTGTTTGAGTATCTGTTGTATAGTATGAAACTAAGTGAGTTAGTTCAGAGTGGATATATATAGCTATTCAAGACCCGAATCTCGACTCGAGTTTTGCTACTGTCTGTGAACATCTGGCCTGTGTAAGCCTTATGGTTCTTCTCCTTTCTTTTGTTGTCATGTTAGGTTTTCAGCTAGGTGAGGTCAGTACTTCTAATACATTTCAATGTCAACTTCAATGGTATCTCTTCCGTGCTTTATTCTCTTTCTTTCTTTCTTTCTTTCTTTCTTTCTTTCTTTCTTTCTTTCTTTCCTTCTTAATCTGTTTACCCACGGATTCAGCGAGGGATCCCACCTCTACCGCCTCAAGGGCAGTGTCCTGGAGCTTGAGACTTTGGGACGGGGGATACAACTAAAGAAGAGGACCAGTACCGCTCCCAAGTGGCCTCACCTGCTATACTAAACAGGGGCCTTACGGAGGGATGGGAAGATTCGAAGGGATAGACAAGGAAGAGGGAAGGAAGTGGCCGTGGCCTTAGTTAGGTACCATCCCGGCATTTGCCTGGAGGAGAAGCGGGAGACCACAGAAAACCATTTCGAGGATTGCTGAGGTGGAAATCGAATCCCCTCTACTCAGTTGACCTCCCAAGGCTGAGCGGACTCCGTGCCAGCCCTTGTACCACTTTTCAAATTTTCGTGGCAGAGCTGGGAATCGAGCCCGAGCCTCCGAGGGTGGCTAACTACTACACCACAGAGGCGGACGTATTTTATTCTTAATTTGTATTTTATTGCAGCAATGTTCAGTTTCAAATAGTTTAATGTTAATTGGAGCCATTCCAATTTGAATACATTGTGCTTCATATGACGTTGTTCTGAAGGCTTTAAGGATTTTAATATTTACTAACTTATGTATTTGTTTTAGTTCGTTCTACTATCATCGATTATTCGCCCAGGCAATTGGTGCCAAAATAAATTAATAAAAAAGTACTTATGTGGAACTCGGATCTTTGAGCACCGTGCACTATCGCAAACTCCCACTACGCACCTGCCGAATGAGCTGTTGTGAGGCTTCGCACGGGGTGCGCAGTTTCCAGCCCATACAGTACAGTACCTGCTTCTGGTTTGTGGGTTTGTGTGTGCACCACCTGTTGTAAGGTACGTGTTCTTCGTATTTGTACTCGTTTCACGGGCTCGTTCGAGGTACCCATAATGAATTAATAGTGGCGCTCACGATTCCTGCTGTCTTCTAGCCCGTAAACACACATCGCGTTATATTACCTATGTACCGTCCGACTCGTTGGCTGAATGGTCAGCCTTCGGTTCAGAGGGTCCCGGGTTCGATTCCCGGCCGGGTCGGGGATTTTAACCTTAATTGGTTAATTCCAGTGGCCCGGGGGCTGGATGTTTGTGCTGTCCCCAACATCCCTGCAACTCACACACCACACATAACACTATCCTCCACCACAATAACACGCAGTTACCTACAAATGGCAGATGCCGCCCACCCTCATCGGAGGGTCTGCCTTACAAGGACTGCACTCGGCTAGAAATAGCCACACGAAATTTATTTTTTACCTATGTACCTAGGTATCTATGTATGTATTTCAGGATAAAAGCGGGGGATGCATGAAACTAAATCGCAAGGGGCGGGTGAACAGCCGAAATACTGTGGGGTCAGAACCGAGACGTATATACCTTTCTCAAACTTTTCAGGACAGGCAGAGAGTCATTGTTATGACACAATGAACGGATGTATTCCGATGATGATTTCTTTGCTGTTACCATAAAATACCGCATGGCTGATAGGAGCACTTTGCGTTACATTATGCAATAATTTTATGCTTCCCGCATATTATTTAGATTTCTAAAATAATATTGGAGGTAACTTACGTCTGTATGACATAATCAGTATTGATCTGTAACGGAATACACGGAAAATATTAGATTAATTAATGAGTTGTAATTGCCAAACATTCTTATCATATGCTATGAATGCTATTTATTAACTCGAAATATTTTTAGGGTAGTTTTTTTAGTCCACCTGTGTAGTGTAGTGGTTAGTGTGATTAGTTGCCACCCCAGGAGGGACGGGTTCGATTCCCGGCCCTGTCACGTAATTTTAAAAGTGGTACGTGGAATGGAACGGGGTCTCCTCAGCCTCGGAAGGTCAACAGAGTAAGGGGAAGGTTCGTTTCCCACCTGAGCCATCTTAGAAATGGTTTTCCGTAGATTCCCCACTTCTTCTCCAGGCAAATGATGGGTTGGTACCTAACTTAAGGCCACGACCGCTTCCTTCCCTCTTTCTTATCCATCCCTTCCACTCTTCTCATTCTCCCACAAGGCTCATGTTCTGCATAGCAGATGAGGCCACCTGGGTGTGGTACCAGTCCTCCTCTCCAGTTGTATTCCCCACCGAAAATCTCACGCTACAGGACACTGCCCTTGAGGCAGTAGAGGTGGGATCAGGCACTGAGCCCGAGGGAAATCTAACCCCGAACGGTAAACTAATTAAGAAAGAAAGCTTTCCTCATTCATTCAGACTTTATTTTAAGGCCTAATAGTCAGGCACAGAAATTCACACATTTATGTCCTTCCTTCTAAAGGAAGCAGGAAATAAATTCCTAAGTAGACTAATCACGCGGAATTTCATATAATGTTACTAGATACATTTCATTATAAAAATGCAAAACACCATTCTCGTTAATGTAGCACGGCATTCTCACCAAAGACGTACAAACCTTTCAGTCACCGCCAGATCTATTATTGTCTGTATCTTTCTTTCCTTCTTGCAGATTCTTGTAGATGTTATGATACTGCTCGTTAACAATACTCGCATGAAGGAAGTGTAACAAATCCATCAGATCCCCATTCCTTGTTCTTAAAAGTCAAAGATATGCTGATTGTAATTGGAAAAAATCGATTTTCTTTTCCGGAGTGTAGAAGAGGTTTCAAACTCTTCATTTTTCTTCTACTTCTATTTCTACCGCTTTTCCCCACACCTGTACGGGTGGAAACTCTGTCTCACTTGTGGATTTGGCCCTGTGTTACGGCCGGATGCCCTTCTTGACGCCAACTCTATATGGAGGGATGTAATAACTATTGCGTGTTTCTGTGGAGGTGGGTATTGTAGTGTGTTGTGTGAATATGAAGAGGAAAGTATTGGAAGAAACTCAAACACCCAGTCCCCGGGCCAGAAGAATTAATCAGAGACGATTAAAATCCCCGACCCGACCGGGAATCGAGCCCGGGACCCTCTGAACCGAAGGCCTCAACGCTGACCATTCAGCCAATGAGTCGGACTCAAGCTCTTCATTACTATTGCACTTAAATATTAATTGTACCCGATTTTAGAAATTGAATCAAACTATGTCTAGCCTATGAATTTGATTTACGTTAATGCGCAGTTTTCGTGCTTTCGAGCGCTGTTTCTGAAAAAGAAATCAGTAGTCTAAACTATCAATTTCCAGCATTGCATACGGTACTTCTGCTCTTTAAGGAAGCCTGTAAAATTGTGCACCAACCGCAGTGGTCGTATATACTTACATTTTGAGATACTTGCTTAATGCGATCATGGACAGAATCACATTTCATTACAGAATGTTCAGCATTAATTTAGGTATGATCCTACATGATAGACATTTTGCATTACGGTTTTACCCTCTGCATGAGTCATACATTTTGCTGCCAATATATAAAAAAGAGCTTTCTGGCGGAGAAATCGTTTGGAGTTTGCTTGGATATGCTATTTTCTGACAGTGAATCTAACATAGTCCGCCTCTGTGGTGTAGTGGTTAGTGTGATTAGCTGCCACCCTCGGAGGCCCGGGTTTATTCCCGGCTTTGTCACGAAATTTGAAAAGTGGTACGAGGACTGAAACGGTGTCCACTCAGCCTCGGGAGGTCAACTGAGTAGAAACAGAAGTGGGTTCGATTCCCACCTCAGCCATCCTGGAAGTTTTTTTCCGTGGTTACCCACTTCTCCTCCAGGCAAATGACGGAATGGTACCTAACTTAAGGCCACGGCCTCATCCTTCCCTCTTCTTTGTCTATCCCTTCCAATATTCCCATCTTCCGACTGAACGATCAGCGTACTGGCCTTCGGTTCAGAGGGTCCAGGATCGATTCCCGGCCGGATCGGGGATTTTAACCGTAATTGGTTAATTCCAATGGCACGGGGGCTGGGTGTATGTGTTGTCTTCATCATCATTTCATCCTCATCACGACGCGCAGGTCGCCTACGGGAGTCAAATAGAAAGACCTGCACCTGGCGAGCCGAACCCATCCTGGGATATCCCGGCACTAAAAGCCATACGACATTTCACATTTCAATATTCCCATCTCTCCGCAAGGCCCCTGTTCAGCATAGCAGGTGAGGTCGCCTGGGCGAGGTACAGGTCATCCTCCCCAGTTGTATCCCCGACCCAGAGTCTGAAGCTCCAGAGGTAGAGGTGGGATCACTCGCTGAGTCTGAGGAAAAAACCGACCGTGGAGGGTAAAAAGGGTGAAAAGATAAAAAGGAAAAGAAGGAGAATATATCATTGCTCAATTAGCAGATATGTTAAATACACAGAAAAATGCAAGTTTGGGGTTTCGTCTCTCTGGTTCTGACACCTCGATATCAGTAAACCGCAGGTGAATATGTTTCAATGACGTGTCATCAAAGTTACCTTACAACTGTTATGTGTTCCATGTGAAGGTGCGGGGTTGTTTATCTCATGGGGAAGGTGGCTGTCCTTAGTTGCTAGGAGACAGCTAGTTAGCAGGATTTGAGTAGCTGAGACAAACGCGCCTATTGCCGAGACAGACATCGAGCTGAATAGTAAATATCGTGAACTAATTAATTACGGAACGCTCTTATTAGTACGTGTCAATACACAACTCCTACCGCCACACCCTGCCGCCGGGGAGGAGGGACAGACACTCACGCACCAACTTGTTGCGCATCTCACAGTAATTATTACCGGCCAAAACTGGGAATTCCACCTGCTTCCTCGTCCAATTAATGCATCGCATTTGTGTTCCTCGGCCTCTTCATATCACCTCGCGTTTTAAAAGTAGTGATCATTATAAACACGCTTGGTGCTAATGTACAAACAGTAATGTCATCCCTCAGGCGCCACAATGATGAGACAGTAAAAACATTATCTTGGTTTACCAATAACATGCTTATGATACAAGATGGTATATACATATCCCAAAATCTCTGTGCACACGGGTGTTCCTCATGACTAGGACTCGGAAGTTCAGTGAAAATCCTTTTTCTCTCGAGTGTCCGAAGAAGAGGCGCAGCGTGATATATATTCACTCTCGGTCATTATAGGGCAGAAAATGCTGAAGCTTGTAAGCGTAAAAAGAAGGCGTATCAGAATGGTTCCAAACAAGGGCATATGCAGACAGGGAATTGTACGTAGCTGAAAGAAACAGAGCAAAACAAATAGTTGTTGAACCCAAAAAGAAGTCGTGGGAATAGTTTGGTAATAAAATAATAACCTGGAAAGGCTAGGTCAAGCAGGAGGCAAACCTTTCTGGACAGTAATAAATAATCATAAGAAGGGATGGAAAAAAGGATATGAACAGTGTTTGGGTGATTCAGGTGAAGTCATAATAGATCCCAGGGAATCACTGCACTGGTGGAGGGAATATTTTGAAAATCATTTCAACGTAAAAGGAAATCTTCCTGGTGTTGTCGCGAACAACCAAGCTCATGGGGAGGAAGAAACTGATGTTGGTGAAATTACACTTGAGGAAGTGGAAAAGGTGGTAAATAAACTCCATTGTCATAAAGCAGCAGGAATAGATGAAATAGACCTGAAATAGTGAAGTATAGTGGGAAGGCAAGGATGAAATAGCTTCAAAGAGTAGTAAGATTAGCATGGAGTGTTAGTAAGGTACCTTCAGATTGGACAAAAGCAGTAATTGCACCTATCTATGAGCAAGGGAACAGTAAGGATTGCAACAACTATCGAGGTAAATCATTCATTAGTATACCAGGCAAAGTATTCACTGGCATCTGGGAAGGGAGGGTGCGATCAGTGGTGATTGAGAGGAAGTTGGATGAAAACCAGTGTAGTTTCAGACCACAGAGAGGCTGTCAGGATCAGATTTTCAGTATGCTTCAAATAACTGAAAAATGATACGAGAGGAATAAACAGTTATGTTTATGTGTCCTAGATCTACAGAAAGCATTTGCCTGGGTACCGAGGGAAAAGATGTTCACCATACTAGGTGACTATGGGATTAAGGGTAGATTATGTCCAGCTCCATGGCTACATGGTTACGCGCTGGCCTTTGGTCACAAGGGTCCCGGGTTCGATTCCCGTCAGGGTCTGGAATTTTGACCATAATTGGTTAATTCCTCTGACACGGGGGCTGGGTGCATGTGCTGTCTTCATCATCATGTCATCTTCATCACGACGCGCAAGTCGCCTAAGGGAGTCAAATCGAAAGACCGGCACCAGGCTACTCCGGAGGCCACACGCCATTAGGGTAGATTATTAGTAAATATCAAAGGCATTTATGTTGACAATTAGGTTGCAGTGAGAATTATTGTAGAATGAGTTCTTGGTTCAGGGTACTTACAGACTGTAATCTTTCACTTTCATTGTTCGTAGTTTACATTGATCACCTGCTGAAAGGTATAAAGTGATAGGGAGGGATTCAGTTAGGTGGAAATATAGTAAGCCATCTGTCCTATGCTGACGACTTGGTCTTAATGGCAGATCGTGCCGAAAACCTGCAGTCTAATATCTTGGAACTTGAAAATAGGTGCAATGAGTATGGTACGAACATCAGCCTCTCGAGGACTAAAAATTTATGTCAGCAGGTAAGAAATCCAAGAGAACTGAATGTAAGATTGGTGAAACAAAGCTGGAACAGGTAGATAATTCCAAGTATTTAGGATGTGTGTTCTCCCAGGATGGTAATATAGTAAGTGAAATTGAATCAAGGTGCAGTAAAGCTAATGCTGTGAGTTCGCAGTTGTGATCGCCTTCTGTAAGAAAGAAGTCAGCTCCCGGACGAAACTATGTTTACATTGGTCTATTTTCAGACCAACTTTGCTCTACGGGAGTGAAAGCTGGGTGGACTCGGGATATCTAATTTGTAAGTGAGAAGTAACAGACATGAAAGTAGCAAGAATGATTGTTGGTACAAACAGGTGGGAACAATGGCAGTAGGGTACTCGGAATGAGGAGATAAAGGCTTAGTAATGAACTCAATGGATGAAGCTGTACGCATTAACCGGCTTCGGTCGTGGGGTCATGTGAGGCGAATGGAGGAGGGTAGGTTATCTAGGAGAATAATGGACTCTGTTGTATAGGATAAGACAAGTAGAGGGAGGCCAAGACGATGATAGTTTGACTAACTTTCTAACGATTTAAATATAAGAGGTATAGAACTAAATGAAGCCACAGCACTCGTTGCAAATTCAGGATTGTCGCGATGTTTAGTAAATTCGCTGAGGCTTGCAGATTGAACGCTGAAAGGCATAACGGGGTATAATGTTGATGTATTATTAATTGTACGTTTTATAGGTCTTTTTAAGGCAATTTAGTTCTTTATCTTTCGAGTCCTACTCATAACAGTGCCTGATGATCATCGGTCACAAACACTATAACTATTATACACTGACTGACAGAGCAAATGCAACACCAAGGAGGAGTGGTTCGAAAGGGATGAAAGTTGGGAAAAGAAACAGAGACGGCACGGACGAATAATTTATGTTTATTTCAAACCGATATGCAGGTTACACAATGCGCACGGCATCGACTCAGTAGGATGTAGGACCACGGCGAGCGGCGATGCACGCAGAAACACGTCGAGGTACAGAGTCAATAAGAGTGCGGATGGTGTCCTGAGGGATGGTTCTCCATTCTCTGTCAACCATTTGCCACAGTTGGTCGTCCGTACGAGAGTTTGCAAACGGCGTCCAATGAGATCCCACACGTGTTCGATTGGTGAGAGATCCGGAGAGTACGCTGGCCACGGAAGCATCTGTACACCTCGTAGAGCCTGTTGGGAGATGCGAGCAGTGTGTGGGCGGGCATTATCTTGCTGAAACAGAGCATTGGGCAGCCCCTGAACGTACGGGAGTGCCACCGGCCGCAGCACATGCTGCACTTAGTGGTGGGCATTTAACGTGCCTTGAATACGCACTAGAGGTGACGTGGAATCATACGCAATAGCGCCCCAAACCATGATGCCGCGTTGTCTAGCGGTAGGGCGCTCCACAGTTACTGCCGGATTTGACCTTTCTCCACGCCGACGCCACACTCGTCTGCGGTGACTATCACTGACAGAACAGAAGCGTGACTCATCGGAGAACACGACGTTCCGCCATTCCCTCATCCATGTCGCTCTAGCCCGGCACCATGCCAGGCGTGCACGTCTATGCTGTGGAGTCAATGGTAGTCTTCTGAGCGGACGCCGGGAGTGCAGGCCTCCTTCAATCAATCGACGGGAAATTGTTCTGGTCGATATTGGAACAGCCAGGGTGTCTTGCACATGCTGAAAAATGGCGGTTGACGTGGCGTGCGGGGCTGCCACCACTTGGCGGCGGATGCGCCGATCCTCGCGTGCTGACTTCACTCGGGCTGCGCCTGGACCCCTCGCACGTGCCACATGTCCCTGCGCCAACCATCTTCGCCACAGGCGCTGCACCGTGGGCACATCCCTCTGGGTATCGGCTGCGATTTGACGAAGCGACCAACCTGCCCTTCTCAGCCCGATCACCATACCCCTCGTAAAGTCGGCTGTCTGCTGGAAATGCCTCCGTTGACGGCGGCCTGGCATTCTTAGCTATACACGTGTCCTGTGGCACATGACAACACGTTCTACAATGACTGTCGGCTGAGAAATCACGGTACGAAGTGGGCCATTCGCCAACGCCGTGTCCCATTTATCGTTCGCTACGTGCGCAGCACAGCGGCGCATTTCACATCATGAGCATACCTCAGTGACGTCAGTCTACCCTGCAATTGGCATAAAGTTCTGACCACTCCTTCTTGGTGTTGCATTTGCTCTGTCAGTCAGTGTACATGCCCACCTGATGCTATTCTGTACCTACACTATTTATTGTTTGGTATTCCTGTATACCACATAGTATTACTTTTACTACCACTGTGCCATGACGTGCTAAATTCTGGTAAAATTTCATCAGCGTGAGGTTGCACTGTGATTCAGAAGATACCGAAGTGAAATTCTTACGAAAAACACCACCGTTAATCCACTTGGTAGTCCGCGTACTAATTAATATTGCCTTTCACTCACGATAGTCGCACATCTAGAAAAACGTTGAACCTTTTAGAAAAAGAAAATTTCTATTAATATTCCTAAAAATTTAGAGGACAATGTACAGGGAAACTGCCACTTGGGCAACAACCCTCAATGCAGATCAATGGTGATTGGTGATCGATGGATTGTAAAAAACTATGAAGGGAATTTTTTAAGAAAACCATATTTATTGAATGTTCCAGTCCTCTCAGTTCTTTCTTAGAAATACTTCATATTGGAAACACCAGCCAATATAATCTCAAGCTGTAAAACTCCTCACTATAAACAAAAATATGTATATAGTTTTGTCACCATCCTTTAGAAACGTAGTTAAAATCAAATACTCTGTGATTAAACAAACAAAGTAGAAACGGTTCACTTGCAGGGATGGAGCTCCTATTCATATTTTCATTTCCCTTATTCTTCACTCATCGTCGCTATAAGACCTATATGTGTCGGTGCGACGTAATGCAACTAGCGAAAAATAATAATAATAATAATAATTTTTCACTCGATCATTGGTTTACTTCTTTCTTCTCATTTCGATAGTCACCTTCATTATCTTTATGTTAAATAGAAGTTAATGACCACCTAGTTCTGTAGCTTTTTAAAACAATCACGTCAACCACCACCACTACTAACTAGTTCGTTAACATGACGAGTGAACATGGTATTTCCAAATAAATTCGAGAAAATCTCCTATACCATAGTGCGTGCGGTACTGTAATATTGATAATTTGAATTTTAAACAACTTTCGTAATTTATTTCAATTTTTTATATATTACTTACTCTTTTTCCGGATATATTTGTAAACTTGGAAAAAAGTTTGTAAAAATGTTATAATGTCGAATGTCTCCGTTATTATTCCTCCTTACCACGAGGATTCGTGAAACATATAATATGAGAAATCATATTTTACACGACTCTTATTATTTTCAATGTTTCAATACAGCTAACATTAATTTGTAAATTTCCTCTCATGGCTTCCTCTATACTGTTACGCCACTTTGCAAATCAAATAAGGTATAGCCTAATGCACAGCCCGGCTTTTCCTCAACATAAATATTGAGTTTCCAGAGGTTGTGTTTAGCCGTTTCCCATGATGTTGTATGAAGTAAGCAGATGGACAGATAAAAATTAACTCAACATACTTTCGAATTTTGTGTGCCAAATCCTAAATCCTAGGCTTCTGATAAGCTCACCTGCATACACCCAGCGTCAGTGGGTAGGGTCTGACACATCCCACTCTGACGAGTCTAGTGTCAGACCTAAGACGAAACGCTGGTTAATAGAGCAAACGCCTGAAAAGCCTTACATCTGATATGTTTTTGACATATTCTATTGGTGAAAAATATCTAATTCCTTCCATGGGATTTTAAAATTTTCCATTCGGAATTGCTAGGCGGGCAATAATTCCACTTGGAGATTTATCTCCCGTATGCAGTTATCAGACTGTGCCTCTTATATAGGCTTCTGATAAGCTTACCTGCATACACCCAGCGTCAGTGGGTAGGGTCTGACACATCCCACTCTGACGACTCAAGTGTCAGACCTAAGACGAAACGCTGGTTAATAGAGCAAACGCCTGAAAAGCCTTACATCTGATATAAATCCTAGTTAAGAACTGTTTATGCGGAAAAAGTTTGTCTGTTCAGGTAAAATTATTATTTTATTTACATATGTTGGAAGTTTATCTACCTGGCAACCAACATTTATTTCACACGAGCCGATGTGCCAGTCGTTGACGTGTTAGTGTTTGTACAATTCCAGTAGTACTGCCATCTTGCAGAGCTGAGTGGCAGCACACTTCCACTAACAACAATATTTTGTAGTTTGTTCCTTAGCAGATAAAACGCAGGCAAGTTCAGGAAATACCTACATATCAATGGCCACAACTTTGAAAAAGCTAATTATTGAAAATTCAGAATAGACCTAAGTTTGAACTGAATATATGAGATAAATGTATGCCAAATTTCAGCTCATTTGGTTTGATAGTTTCGGTGTAAATGAGAAAGAAAGGAAACCAACAACAGAAACATACACTTCTCATTTAAGCCATAACACTAATCATTGCAAATCATGTCGCAAATAATACATTATTTTCATGCTAATATTTCGTAATGAAATACAGTCCGGTTCCATGTCTAAATAGTTAGGTTGCTGGCCTTTGGTTGAGAGGGTTCCGGGTTCGATTTCCGGCTGCGTCAGGGATTTTAACTTTATTTGGTTAATTCCAATGGTTCGGAGTCTGGATGTGTGTGCCGTCTTCATCTTTAGAATTCATTATAGATAACTCCCCTCCCCTCTTCACAGACGTGCAGATCATCTATAGAGCGTCAAGTTGAAACATCTGCACTAGGCCTTGGAGGCTAGACTCCATTTCTTTATTTAATGAAATATAGTCTTATGACAGTTTCCTTGGAGGATAATTATGTATAATTTCATAAAATTCTGCCCAGTGGTAGCCTTTAGACGTGATGTCATTTCAGAAAGCAGACAGACGGGCGTTAGAAATGTTATACTACCACAGTATCCGATCAACCACCTGTTTGTTTGATGACTTAATAGATAGACACATGTGTATACACTGCACCTGGAGTAACTTCAAATGAGCATGTGATTTTTATAAAAAAGAAGACTAGACTGAATGTACTGTATGTTAATCAGCAGGTAGGCGCCGCGAACACTCGGAGAAAGTAGGTAGACGTCACCTAACCCTACTTATCATCAACTATACCCCGGCTGAATGATGTAGTCTGTCTGCACTGGCAGTGTACTTTCTCATAGTTGCTAGACCTCAGTTACGACATCCACACAGTATTCTGATTTCAGTAGTCAGATGACGATGCCAAGAACGATTACTTCAATCCGGAGTGCATGTCCAACACTTCTTCTCTTGAAATGAAACATGTTTCTGAGAAACAACACGTGACCATGCGACAGACCAAAATATGTTGGCCATATTCTTGGATCATGGAATTAAGGTCAAGTTATTACAGACATGTAGGTCGACAATCGGGTTGCTATTAGAAATGACGTTAATTGTTCTCGATTTCCGAGTGAGTAGAGGATTTAATGCTTAATTCCTCTGCCTCGGGGACTAGGATTTCTGTTCGTCTCAATACACTCCTTTTAATCTACATACAAAACACCAGACTAGACCTACCAACGAGCGCAGAAACACACAACAGTGAATACATCGCCGAGCGAGTTGGCCGTACGGTTAGGGTTGCTCAGCTGTGAGCTTGCATTCGAGAGATGGTTAGTACGAATACCACCGTAGGCAGCCCTGAAGATGGTTTTCCATGGTTTCCCATTTTCACACCAGGCAAATGTTGAGGCTGTACCTTAATTAAGGCCTCGGCCGCTACCAAGCACCTTTACCATTTGTCCGTCGCCGATTTTTTTTTTTTTTTTTTTTTGCTAGTTGCATTATGTCGCACCGACACAGACAGGTCTTATGACGACGATGGGACAGGGAAGGGCTAGGAGTGGGAAGGAAGCAACCTTGGCCTTAATTAAGGTACAGCCCCATCATTTGCCTGGTGTGAAAATGGGAAACCACGGAAAATCATTTTCAGGGCTGCCGACAGTGGGGTTCGAACCTGCTATCTCCCGAATACTGGATACTGGCCGCACTTAAGCGACTGCAGCTATCGAGCTCGGTGCCGAAAATCTTCGATGTGTTAGCGCGATGTTAAGGTAGTAGCAAAACAGAAAGAAAAACTAGGAAAAAGCACTTCTTTCCGCATTGATTTTGCGTCAGGAAAGTCATCCGGCCGTGAATTAGACCACATCCATATCATGTGCCGACCTCAGTAAAACTGCTAAAGATGCCAGGCAGAAGAGGAGGTAAAAGGGGAGAAGAAAAAATATCATTACAGCGTTTACTCAGTCCATACCTCCACCCTGCATGCCATCAGTTATAGGCTTCACTCTGTAACCACACTGCATTACATTGTAGGTTTTTCCTCCCTCATACATTTTCTTGACGTAAGAAATAGAAACTTTTACGGTTGATTCGAAGATTCCTAGCATCTCAGATTTCACTAGCTGACGTCCATTTTCATATGATTATCAATCCTGATGTCTTTCCTGACAACAATAATAATGCGATGGTTTTCCTTTTATTTCTGATTCGCAGCATGACACTCGTAGCAATGATCCAGCTCCGCGAGTCACTGTCTGATTTTCTTAGCTCTCGGCACTCTGTGTCCTCATCGACACAAGGCCAGTACTGAGCAAACTGCTGCCCTCAGTTAGCATGGAGCTCGGCAAAGCTGTTGGTCCGCATAAGGTAGTCAAGTACTTTTCTGTTGACCGAGACTCGGCGTGTTCGTATGTTACCTCTAAGGGCATTAAGGGCTAATTTTACGAGTATTCTAATCAGTCTCCAGACAGACTAAGAAGTCTGCGATCATTTTAAAGATATCCAACATCTGAACTGGCCTTTTCCTGTATACTCCAGTTGATTACATCCAATTTTATGACTGGATGCCCTTCCGACACCAATCCAATGTGGAGGGATGTATTTATTATTACATGTTTCTGTGATTGTTTCTAGCGTTGAGTGTTGCTAGTAAGGATGGCGAGCGTATAAAAATGAACACAAATGCCCATTCCTCGAGCAAGATAAATTTATAAGACGTGGCTAAATTATCCGGCCAAGCTTGAAATCGAACTCAGAGCCTTCAGACACGAAGACTGCTACATTGTCCATTCAGCCTAGGAGTGGGACTGTTTGTAACCGTATATTGATCATTCTGTCGACGAGGAATACGATAAATTACGGATTAACAGTTTATATAAA
This sequence comes from Anabrus simplex, assembly GCF_040414725.1. NCBI lineage: Eukaryota > Metazoa > Arthropoda > Insecta > Orthoptera > Tettigoniidae > Anabrus > Anabrus simplex. The sequence continues at coordinate 248,835,040 of NC_090269.1, forward strand.
TTGGACTTTATTGAAGGTGAAAATTCTTCTTCTTCTTCTTCGTTTCCTTCTTCTTCTTCTCCTCCTTCTTCTTCTTCTTCTTCTTCTTCTTCTTCTTTATCTGTTTACCCTCTAGGATCGGTTTCTCCGTCGGACTCAGCGAGAGATCCCACCTCTACCGCCTCAAGGGCAGTGTGCTGGAGCTTCAGACGCTGGGTCGGGGATACAGCTGGGGATGATGACCAGTACCTCACCTAGGTGGCTTCACCTGCTATGCTGAACAGGGGTCTTGCAGATGATGGGAACATTGGAAGGGATAGACAAAGATGAGGGAAGGAAGCGGCCGTGGTCTTAAGTTAGGTTCCATCCCAGCATTTGCCTGGTGGAGAAATCACGGAAAACCACTTCCAGGATGGCTGAGGTGGGAATAGAACCCACCTCTACTCAGTTGACCTCCCCACGCTGAGTGGACCCCGTTCCGTTGCTCGTACCACTTTTCAAATTTCGTGGCAGATCCGGGAATCGAATCCGGGCCTCCGGGGGTGGCAGCTAATCACACTAACCACCACACAACAGAGGTGGACAAGGTGAAAATTCTTGACAATGTATTCCATTCGCAACAAATAACAATGTTTTTATCAACAGAAAGGATATCATAGTTGCGCCTGCAAAAACCGCTACGAGATAAAAATTTTGGAGAAATACTGACCAGCAACACAAATATTATAAAGGGTGAGAATTCCTTGTCGCGTAACATTGAACCTTAGATGACAGAACTTTACCGGCCAAAGTTCTGAGCTACAAGCCGGGATGAGTGGCTCACACGGTTTAGGTGCTGGTCCTCTGAACCCTGTTTGCCAGGTTCGATCCTGGCTCAGCCCAGTGGTCTTTGAAGGTGTTCAAATACATCAGTCTCGTGTGTCGATATAATTACTGGCACGTAGAAGAATGAGTTCTTGGTTCAGGGTACTTACAGGGGTTAGACAAGGCTGTAATCTTTCACCTTTGCTGTTTGTAGTTTACATGGATCATCTGCTGAAAGGTATAAAATGACAGGGAGGGATTCAATTAGGTGGAAATGTAGTAAGCAGTCTGGCCTATGCTGACGACTTGGTCTTAATGGCAGATGGTGCCGAAAGCCTACAGTCTAATATCGTGGAACTTGAAAATAGGTGCAATGAGTATGGTATGAAAATTAGCCTCTCGAAGACTAAATTGATGTCAGTAGGTAAGAAATTCAACAGAATTGAATCTCAGATTGGTGATACAAAGCTAGAACAGGTCGATAATTTCAAGTATTTAGGTTGTGTGTTCTCCCAGGATGGTAATATAGTAAGTGAGATTGAATCAAGGTGCCGTAAAGCTAATGCAGTGAGCTCGCAGTTGCGATCGACTGTATTCTGTAAGAAGGAAGTCAGCTCCCAGACGAAACTATCTTTACATCGGTCTGTTTTCAGACCAACTTTGCTTTACGGGAGCGAAAGCTGGGTGGACTCAGGATATCTTATTCATAAGTTAGAAGTAACAGACATGAAAGTAGCAAGAATGATTGCTGGTACAAACAGGTGGGAACAATGGCAGGAGGGCATTCGGAATGAAGAAATAAAGGCTAATTTAGGAATGAACTCGATGGATGAAGCTGTACGCATAAACCGGCTTCGGTGGTGGGGTCATTTGAGGCGAATGGAGGAGGATAGGTTACCTAGGAGAATAATGGACTCTGCTATGGAGGGTAAGAGAAGTAGAGGTAGACCAAGACGACGATGGTTAGACTCGGTTTCTAACGATTTAAAGATAAGAGGTATAGAACTAAATGAGGCCACAACACTAGTTGCAAATCGAGGATTGTGGCGACGTTTAGTAAATTCACAGAGGCTTGCAGACTGAACGCTGAAAGGCATAACAGTCTATAATGATAATGTATGTATGTATGTAGAAGAACTCCTGCGGAACAATTCCAGCAGCCCGGCGTCTCCGAAAACAGAAAAAAAGAAGTTAGTGGGACGTAAAGCCTATAATAAAATTATTTTAAGCTATAATATTTCACATAAGAATTTTTGCAGATGCAGCTACTATATAGTTATAATAATGAGTCATGGGAGTCGCCGTTATGATATTATCATACCTTATAGCACAACGGGCTTCAAAATTGAGGCGGTCATAAAGAAGCAATACGTAGATGGAAAGCTGCTGTACGTCGTCTTTACTAAAGAATGCTAAGCACAAATGCGTGATTTCGTTTAGAAAAGAAGACGGACTGCATATGAGGCAGCCCTTGTGGTATGTGGTAGATTGGAGTTGAACCTGATTTTGTCTAGATAGGCTCACGACCCTAACGTTCACTCAGCCTGCATAACAAATGAGTACCTAGTTCATTCCTGGAGGTAATGGTGGTCGGACATAAAGTTAATCGAACAATCACACTTAGAGCCGATGTCCCGGATAGTGGAAGATTTTACCCTCTTCTCCTGAAAGTACCTCCATGGCCCATAGTGGGATGGATTTTAATGGAAGAATTATATCTATGTAAAATACCTTCCATGATTAATATTCGACAAACCAAGATTGCAATCCATTGTGATGTACGTTCAGAACTATAACTGCATAGTAGGCTTATTTACGCACTTTGAAAATACATACAGAGTAGGAGTAATATAGGAGAGAATTTTCAGATAACTGCTGCTAACGAATTAATAAAATGTAGATAGCTAACATATTGAAACTGGTACTAAATATGAGTGCTACTAGTCTGCAAACGACGAGAAAATTGATCTTGTAAGGATCATGCATTTTTTTGCTAATTGCTTTGCGTCGCACCGACACAGATAGGTCTTATGGCGACGATGGGATAGGAAAGGGGTAGGAGTGGGTAGGAAGCGACCATGGCCTTAAGTAAGGTACATCCCCAGTATTTGCCTGATGTGAAAATGGGAAACCACGGAAAACCATCTTCAGGACTGGTGACCGTGGGGTTCGAACCCACTATCTCCCGGATGCAAGCTCACAGCTGCGCACCCCTAACAGCACGGCCAACTCGCCCGGTGGATCGTGTATTACTAACAGTGGTAGCACCTTGACCACAGCTGTCTACTTATAACTTTAAGGGGACATAGGTCCAGCATTCAACTATAAGCCTATATCACAATTGCGATGATCGGCAGTGGATGTCGAAATAAAATCACTAAATGAGGACTGTACTAACGATTTGCTCAACGAACATACGTGTTTTAAATTACGGTAATATTTTTATCATTACTGCTATTATAACGGATAAATCCTTGTGTGCGAGATAAACCATAGGGAGGTGCTGGGTTCGAAAGCTGTTGACGGCAGCCCTGAAAATGGCTTTCCGTGATTACCCGTTTTCACACCAGCTAAATTATGCAGTTGCACTTTAAGTAAATCCATGGCTAATAATTTCTCAGGTCCATCCCTCTTCCAATCCAGAAAACCTACCGCATTAGTACGACGTTAAAACTACTAGGAAATAAAAAATCTATTTATTGAAAATTTAAGCATTTCAGTAATTTTTAAATTTCTAAAAAGTATATTCCAGTTTTCCTCCACTCTCACACTGAATACTGACATTATTTACAGAGCGCTCCGTGTGAAGCTCTGGACTGCACTTCACTTCCGGAGAGGTTGGCAGCGTACGAGCGGCCTGGCGCACGCTCAACGCGCTGTCCACGGTTCCGGATGAGCGGGCTGTGTGAGACCTTGACCCCCGATACGCGAAGGACGCGTCCCTCCCGCGCATCGGACGACATCATTGGTCATGCATGCCACGCGCCACCGCTCTGGCTTTGCCCTCACACTGCAGAACACCCAGCTCGCGGCGACATTCTTGTCTCAAACTCCGGAATTTCTGGATCAAGAGGTGAGATTTGCACTTGCCCAGTCTTTAAAATCCGTAAAATGAGAAATATGAACCAACAATGTAAATAATTTAGTGATCACGTAAAGCAGCTTCTGCAGAAACAGAAAAAGTAGCTCTTCTTCCTGTACATTTCAAGTTTCCGAGGGTCGGTACTTTATCTGAGTCTAGCCAAGTTTTACGGCTGGATGTCTTTTCAGTCGCCATTCCAATGTGGAGGGTTGTATTCACTATTGCTTTTTGCTGCGATGGTTCGTAGTGAGATGTGTTGTATGGCAATGAAGATGTATATTATGTTGCACACAAATACCCAGCCCCCGAGTTAGAATAATTAACCGGACAAAGTTAAAATCCCTGACCCAGCCGGAAATCGAACCTGCGACCGTTTGAACTGAAGGCCAGTACGCTGACCATTCAGCCAAGTAACTGGACATCAGAAGTAAACACTACTACTACTACTACTACTACTAGACTACTACTACTACTAATAATATTGATAATAATAACAATAGTGAAACCAGAATGCCTGTATGCCAGCGAATGTCTAGCACTGAACTACAAGCTTGATAAATTAGAAATATTAGAAAGAAGAATTATATGGAAAATATTAGGTGGTCTAAGAATTGCAGAGTTTTGGAAATTAAGAAGTAAAAATGAAATTTACCAGAACATAGGAAACATACCAGAAACAATAAGAAAAAGGAGATTGCTATTTCTTGGGCACATTTAGAGAATGGATGACAATAAACTAACTAAACGAATCTTCGAGTACCTTTGGGAAAAGAAATCAACCACCACCTGGATTCAAGAAGTCAAGAAAGACCTGGAAAGGAACAACATACGAGAAGAAAAATGATTGGAAAGAAAGATTTTTTAGGAAGAAAGTCTTACAAATTGAAGGATTGCAAGGGAGGAAGGAAAAGAAAAGAGGCACAAAGAGGACTGAAGACAGGAAAAAGCAGCACAGTGAAACAATGAAAGAATACTGGAAGAAAAGGAATGAACAACTAAGGAGGAAGAATAGAAATTGTAACTTGGTCCTTTGAAGGCCGGAAAGCAATAATAATAATAATAATAATAATAATAATAATAATAATAATAATAATAATAATAATAATTATAATAATTGAAAAGATTCCCAGTAACTATTTTAACGGTGTTCAGAGAGACCGTAAGTTTGCCCCGCAGGTGTTGTGCAACGAACCGGGAAGTCCTATCAATAAGCCCAGATCTGTCTCTTACGAGGTATAGCGATGATAGTGCACAATGCCGTCTGGTATTGGCTAGATCAATTGTTAAGTTCAATAATATCTTCGTTTGAGTTCTTTCCTTGCTTTTAACAGATCGAAATTGACTGAAATGTGATCGACGCTGGTAATGAATGGTGTGGAGGAGTAGCTCACAGCCAGCGTGAGCTCGTGCGTTCATTTCAGTGGTCTTGGTAGACTGGCAATGGCAACTTCTGGCTTGGTAAAGAAAGGAACACTAAACTATTACAACCCAAGTTTTCTCACCATGTTCCTCCATTGAGGACTGAACACTCTTCGATAGGTAATGGTAAAGCCATTGTGTGTCAAGGTACATACAGCGACACTACGTTGATGTTTTAGAGAATCTTGAAATACTAATGGATTGCACCAGGGTCAAACCGGTCGATATGGGGTCAGACGGCCAGCAGTCTACCTCTGAGCGATTTGAATCTCAACGAGAATTAAAGAATTAAACCACAATGTAGAATGTTGTAATCTATTACTGAAAAATATGATTTTGTCCGTACACTTCACATACTTGCCTCACACTTTGTCTTTTTCTCGGACTAGGTCGAAAGTAGGTTCTGTTTAGCTTTTGTCTGTCTGTCCTGGACCCTGTTACATAAAACATCTTCAATACTATTATTAGTAAGAAACCGAAATCATTAACTAATAATATTAGTATTATGTTTCATGGAGTTATTAGCTAATAATATAATTAGTTTATGAGTCAAAATTATTAGTAGACATTCCTAATATTATTAGGAAATTGTTTCATACACAACATCACTAATGAAAGTTAGTCATATTATTAGGATTATTTCGATGAGTGTATTTTGACTCCTAATGCATATTATTAGTGAAACCAAAGAGAGCGGTATTTTAACATTTTGGCATAAAATCATGAAGATCAGTGAAATGGTCGACTCTGATTTAAATAGTGGTGAAGAACGATTGTAGGTATTCACCATTCATTAAATGTTTTTTTTCTAGTTGCTTTACGTCGCACAGACACAGATAGGTCTTACGGCGACGATGGGACAAGGAAGGGCTAGGAGTGGGAAGGAAGCGGCCGTGGCCTTAATTAAGGTACAGCCCCAGCATTTGCCTGGTGTGAAAATGGGAAACCACGGAAAATCATTTTCAGGGCTGCCGATAGTGGGGTTCGTACCTACTATCTCCCGAATACTGGATACTGGCCGCACTTAAGCGACTGCAGCTATCGAGCTCGGTGATTAAATGTTAGGCTCAAAACAGCCTGTATTGGTATATAACAAACATACAAAAACAATGAGAGACTTAGGTTAGATTACAGAACTTTAGAGTATTTGCTTGATAAGTTTGGTAATATAATGTTCCACTTCTAGAATAACCTCAAAACAACAGCTTCACATTGCACCCGACGGGTTGGTAGTGGTACACAGTATCACTGTGTTTCCCTTGTGCAGTTCTGCTCAGAGACTCTAGCTATTCTTTAAGATCTTGGCTTATACCACCCGTAAACCAAACTGATGGTGATGATTATTGTTTTAAGAGGAAGTACAACTGGGCAACCATCCTCTATTGACACTAATCAGATAGAAAAATAGAAGGGATTCGAAAAGTGAAGGTATCGGCCAAGGAAAGAGAAAGGCCACGAAGGGCGCGAAAATGAAAGACTCTCCAGGCCTCACAACCTAATACCGATGGGGGTCGGAGAAGAACAAGAGTTGAACAAAGGAGGTCGGATAATATAGTTGAAAGTGAGGAGCCTGGTACAAGTAAGTGGAAGCACTGCCAGGACAGAACCCAGGCCCCGTGGTTGCTAACCCACACTCCCAAGCTGAGAGCCCCTGGGGCTCCTTTTAGTTGCCTCTTAGGACAGGCAGGGGATACCGTGGGTATTATTCTACCTCACCCACACACAGCGTGTAGTAAACCAAGATTTTGATAGTCCATCTCAACAGAGATTTTTAATAAAATAAAAAAGAACAAGGAGGGTTATAGTGTGCAAAAGCCTGCGAATAGCTGACTTTTTTTTTTTAACTCAAACTTTCTGCAAAGAAACTTTCTTCTCTCACATTATTTTAACTTCTTTCATTCATTCTCATACTCACATACTCACAACTACGAAAATATCAAGTGAGTCTATCGAACGTATGGGTTAATAGCCGGTTGTCGAGTTGGCCGTGCGCGTAGAGGCGCGCGGCTGTGAGCTTGCATCCGGGTGATAGTAGGTTCGAATCCCACTATCGGCAGCCCTGAAAATGGTTTTCCGTGGTTTCCCATTTTCACACCAGGAAAATGCTGGGGCTGTACCTTAATTAAGGCCACGGCCGCTTCCTTCCAACTCCTAGGCCTTTCCTATCCCATCGTCGCCATAAGACCTATCTGTGTCGGTGCGACGTAAAGCCCCTAGCAAAAAAAAAAATAGCCGGTTGTAGTCAAGCATTAGCTCACTGCTAGGGACAAACACAAACCCAGGACATATGCAACAGACCGACTCTAACTTCCATTTGTATCAGTTGACTAATTACCTAATATTATGAGTGAAGATATTTTATGTGTAAGGTAACAGAATTTGGTTAACTAATCATTATTTTTATGTGTTCTAATATTATTGGGTAATAAGACTAGTTAGTTTCGTGAAAAAGGGCCCAGTAGTATTCAGTTTGTTTCACAGCTGTTGGATCATCAGCAAAGAATTTATCATCGACTCCTAACTCCTTGAGAATTGATACAAGTGTCTCACGGTCCACAGTATCATAGGACGTCTTGAAAACCACAAAGGTCATAACTATCCGTACTGCCGTACTGGCCTCATTGTCCTAACCTTAATCATGTTTCAGGATGAAAACCAGAAGCTGGTTGGATCCTCACATAACACCACCAAAGTTTATGTGGTTACAGGGAAACGGTGAAAACCCATGGCAATGCTGAAATGAGGAGTACAGTGAGTGAGGTAGTTTGCCATTGCCATTGCTTTTGTAGCTGGACCATGAATATCCCTTTCGAAATTCTGCCTGGAATGTTCCCAGCTAGTTATTCAGATGGGCCTCCACTCTAGTTTCAAGTGCTTTTGACACCTTTGCACGCAATAGGATGAACTAAGACGCCTATGCAATTATAGACCTCTGTTGTATCACCCATTCTACGCAAGGGGTGGATCAGAGCATTTTTCTTTTGGAATCTCCTCAGTTGCTCAAATATGAGAGAAGAGTCTTTCCAACTGTTTAACCACAGTTTCGCCTGCATTCTTGAACAGTTCTGCCGTTATAGTTTTTCCCAGGAGTCTTGTTGTCTTTTACCTTTATTATCCTCGATTTCATCTTTATAAGGAGGACGTTAATTATATAGATTTTCTATGGGTGTTTTAAAAAACAAATTCTTCCCCAAGAGATTCACAGTTCAAAAGTTTCTGAAAAGAATGAGTTAAGTGTTCACTATTTTTCTTGTTGGTCGTGGTCCTGATTCTTTAAAACCAGGTTCTTAATAGTGAATGCCTTAATTTAATTCATAAATACTCGGTAAAATTTACTGTATTATTTTCCTTAAAGTTCTCCTTAATGTGGTCAAATCGTTAAGTACCGTACCGTTCCGCCGCTTCGCATTCCTGAGGATTTTCTTTGTGCGTATTCTTTGAATTCCCCTAAACCCTTGTGGTTAGAGCGCAACCTGTTCATTGCTCTAGATCTTATAATTATAATCTTATAATTAACTTTATTATTATTATTATTATTATTATTATTATTATTATTATTATTATTCATCATCATCATCATCATCTGTTTACCCTCCAGGTTCGGTTTTTCCCTCGGACTCAGCGAGGGATCCCACCTCTACCGCCTCAAGGCCAGTGTCCTGGAGCTTCAGACTCTCGGTCGGAGGATACAACTGGGGAGTATGACCAGTACCTTGCCCAGGCGGCCTCACCTGCTATGGTGAACAGGGGCCTTGTAGGGGGATGGAAAGATTGGAAGGGATTGGCAAGGATGAGGGAAGGAAGCGGCCGTGGCCTTAAGTTAGGTACCATCCCGGCAGTCGCCTGGAGGTGAAGTGGGAAACCACGGAAAACCACTTCGAGGATGGCTGAGGTGGGAATCGAACCCACCTCTACTCAGTTGACCTCCCGAGGCTGAGTGGACCCCGTTCCAGCCCTCGTACCACTTTTCAAATTTCGTGGCAGAGCCGGGAATCGAACCCGGACCTCCGGGGGTGGCAGCTAATAACGCTAACCACTACACCACAGAGGCGGCTATTATTATTATTATTATTATTAGGCGAATTCTCCAGAAAATCAACGTGAGGAGATTAAACTAAAATGTGTGTTACTCTTATTTGCTCCAGCACACAACAATTGAGAGTAGAAGAAGAGGGAATGACACTGGCATAGGTTGTATTTTTCATCTAGAATAATGTGATAGTTGAGGAGTGACCTGCAGTGGAGGTGCTTTCACCAAACCCTGGGTGAATTACGACCAACTGGAAAGATTTTCCAACTAGTAATTATTTAGTGAAACATTTATCTCCGTAACCACGAAAGCCGCAGTGAAGCTCTGTGACAGAAGAAAAGTTCATTATAGGTCTGTAACATCCCACGCTGAGCCATTCCGGGAAGAAAATAATAGAGAGTGCCTAGCTGTGTGGCTGGAGGCGCCATTGCACTTGCCGGCCCTCATTATTATTGCGTCAAACGAGACTGCTGTGGGATCCCCCGCCGGCCAGTCAATGGTCAGTAATTAAATAAATAATTACACACAACCAGTGTAAGAACTCTACCTGTGAAACAATGCATTTCCTTCCTTAGAGAACTATGTGTGGCTTAATTAAGGAGTTTCATTATTGTGGTACATGTATTTAGCGGTTATTTTTTGTTGTCCGTAAAATTATGCTTTATATTTGCTATTATTAATCTTTATTTCACAACTTTATAGTTGGTAATATATCAAGTATTTCGATATTTTACAGATATGAAATAGAGCTTAATAATAATTTACATAACTTTACAATATACACCTCTTCGTTATAGAGTTTGCAACCTTTTCAATTTATGGTCCGTACTGAGCATTCAGTAATGTTCCGATACTGTTGCAAATCTTCAAAATTGCAGCATTTTATGTCACACTGTGAGTGTAAGTCCGCCTCTGTGGTGTAGTGGTTAGTGTGATTAGCTGCCACCCCTAGAGGCCCGGGTTCGATTCCCGGCTCTGTCACGAAATTTGAAAAGTGGTACGAGGGCTGGAACGGGGTTCACTCATCCTCGGGAGGTCAGCTGAGTAGAGGTGGGTTCGATTCCCACCTCAGCCATCCTGGAAGTGGTTTTCCGTGGTTTCCCACTTCTCCTCCAGGCAAATGCTGGGATTGTACCTAACTTAAGGCCACGGCCGCTTCCTTCCCTCTTCCTTGCCTGTCCCTTCCAATCTTCCCATCCCTCCACAAGGCCCCTGTTCAGCATAGCAGGTGAGGCCGCCTGGGCGAGGTACTGGTCATACTCCCCAGTTGTATCCCCCGACCAAGAGTCTGAAGCTCCAGGGCACTGGCATTGAGGCGGTAGAGGTGGGATCCCTCGCTAAGTCCGAGGGAAAAACCGAACCTGGAGGGTAAACAGATGATGATGATGATGATTGTGGTCATTCGGGATAGAGATGTCGATCAGATATGTGTGTTGATTCTTTTTTTTTTAATGTTAAGTCTGGTCTATTGTGCGGAGTTGTTTTAGCTGTTTGTATCGTTCGACCCCAGTAGAGTTTAAAAGTGTCATTTTCCAGTACACTTTGTGGGGGGTATTTGTAATAAGGCACTCTGTTCTGGATCAAATATCGGGTCGGGGCAATTTCTTGGTGCATAATTTGGCTACATCATTATGTCTGTCAGTGTGCAATGTTGTAAGCCTCCGTGGCTCAGGCGGTAGCACGCCGGCGTCTCACCGCTGGGTTCCGTGGTTCAAATCTCGGTCGCTGGACAAAGCGGAGGTGGCACGAGTTTTTCTCCGGGTACTCCGTTTTTTCCCTGTCATCTTTCATTAAAGCAACATTCTCCAATATCATTTCATTCCATCTGTCATTCATTAATCTTTGCCCCAGAGGAGTGAGACAGACTTTCGCAGACTGCATAATTTCTATCAGCGCCGCTAGATGGGGCTTCATTCATTATATTCCTGACCCGGTCGGATGACTGGGAACAGGCTGTGGATTTTCAGTAATCTGCAGTTGCAGATGTTGTGTTCAGTGGCTTCTGGGCTGCTGCTGCATTTCCTCCGCTCGTCATTCTTGGTATTATGATCTTTAAGGATGTGTTTCCTATAACTCTTTTTTGAGATCACTTATCTTGGATCGCATGGTTGAATCCCTCAGTTTCTGGAAAAAACTCTCCCCTAGACAACCATGAGTTTGAAAGTTGTTTGTCAATGTTTTCCAATTGCTCTAGTTGTATTACCTTCCATGAAGTTCTTTACTAGCCCATCTCTATCTTCTCCCTGTGCAGGATGTTCGCGCCTTTGATACTTAGGGGGTATTCATGTAAATTCAGAGGGGTTTAGTTTAGATCTGCTTCAACCACAACATTATGCAGAATGCTGTCATTTGTCTGGCAAATAAAGTATTTCCTCAAGTGTATTATTTGTTGGTTGTGTAGAGCTATAACATCAAGAATTCCTCTACCCCCATCTCTTCTCGGCATTGTAACCCTCTCTAAGCATGAATGGAGATGAATCGTTCTGTGCTTAGTAAGCATTGTCTTTATTCTTCGATTGATGATTTCTAGATCTGTTTGAGACCAGTTTAGAATGGCAAATGAATGCGTCAGTGCAGTTACAGCATGTTGCATTGACTTCCTTTGATAGGTTGAAAGCATTAAGCTTAGTTTTTAAGACGAGGCGGAGACTGTGCTGAAATTTCTGTATGAGTTTTTCCTTCTGAAGTTTATTTTCCACTTTGATTGGTTGCTCAAAGCCTAGATACTTATACGTTTCATTTTTTCCCATGATTTGAATATTTTGATCAGCTGCAATGGTTTTTCCTTCTATCCTATACCATTGTCCCCTTTCAATGCTGTTTATTTTTCATTTCCTCGTACCAAATTCCATGCAGATGTCTTTGGAAATGTTTTCCGTAATATTGAAGGGAGAAATCATTTGCGATCTGTTTGTTGCATATAATGTTATGTCATGCATTTAGAAGAGGTGGTTTAATTTGAGAAGGTTGCTTTTATTCACTTTTATTTGATATCCATAGTTGGTCATCTTCAGCGTCTCAGAGATTGTGTTGAGACACAAGCGGAACCCTAGTGCAGTGAAAGCATCGCCACGTTTGATTGGGATGGCCTCTATTTCTGTCGTTATGTTGGTGTTCGTCTTCAAGATGATCTTGGTTCGCCGAAGTTGCATTATTGTAGTGAGAAAATTGGTGAGGGTTTCATTTCTCCTGTATATAGAATGTGGATTAGGCAGCTATGTGGCACCATATCAAATGCCTTTCTATTATTATTGTTATATTTAAGAGATATTGTTGACAATTTAGAAGATCTCCAAATCCTCTTAAACAGCAGTAGTAAAATTATTTTTATTTAATAGTCTTTCTGTACGCACTTGTTGAATATCAATCTGATACTTGGTTTTTTCATCGCATAGGACATATAATGGCATAGGAGGGCTCAGTTAAATTTTCGCCTTTCATCAGTTTGTCCGGTTGTCACTGGAAAACGAATACGTGAATTTTCGTGAAACTTTGTATTTCCAGTTTAGGATAAGAACAAGTAGGATCTTAGCTATAAGTTATACAAAAATCAACAAGAGTGGGACTTAATAGTGAGCCTGAAACATTGAAGCTGGTGCATCTCTCTTAAGGTTAGTGTTTGAAGAAAAGAGCTCATGAAACATTTGTTTATCATATTACTTTTTTTTAAAAAGCTTTCAGTTCGATACAGTGGCAAGTAAGCAAATTGTCAGTGGTAGTCGTGTGAATCTATCGACGTTACGGATAACGAAAGCCCGAGGGCCTCCACAACTTGTGCAGAGATGGCTGGCTAGTTCTGAGAGTAATATGAGTGCAACAGTTAAATACTAGCTAGAGAGCGAATTAGTGCAGGAAATATTCTGAAATAATAACTAGACGTGTGTGCCTGGAATTATACCAACATTAACACAAATAAACCCACTGTCATAATGAACTGGCTTTTCTTGTTCTTCACTTTAGCACTTCATCTCATGTTCTAGTACCTTATGCATGGTTTGCTTATGCTTGTGGGAACATAGTGTCATGAACTAGGACATTTAGGGAGTAGGAGAATAAGCAAACAATTGATTTAGAGCCTGGTATGATATTCCACAAATTTTATAAGGAATTATATTTTGATATTCTCTACTGGAGGTACTTAGAGTGTATTGTATGTAATCTACATATTATACATCATTTAGTCATACTTGTCAGGTTATCAGACAAGTGGCTGATTGGATCCTCAAACAGAACCACCAAAATGTATGTGGTTATAACGAAAGAACAAAAAGCACCAGCTACGTTATAATGAGACGTACTATACAGGCTGAATAGTGAGGTAGTTTGCCATTGCTTTCTTCACTGGGACAGCAATTACAGTACAACTAAATCTATGTGTAGACCTTTCACTGCAACAGACGCGCTAGTTGTCCTCTGAATATCAATGCTCAGAATCATTCCTACCTCAACAGCTAACATACTGTCATTGCTATAAATGATGAAATTGAGATCTTCAGTGGAAGCAAGATTTCCTTAAGGCCTGTGGCAAATCATTGATGCCTCCTTTCTGGGAAACCTGTTCATGCATATGAGCATAGTGGTGGTGATTATTGTTTTAGACGGAAATGCATCCAAATAATCATACTTCCTTATCTCTAATCATGGGAAAGGAATGGTAGAGGTTCAATCTTTCGAAGAAGGAAAGCATGGGCAGATAAATCCAGAGAGTCATGAAATGCGTGAAATGAAAGACTTCCCACTGCAAACAAGAGATGGGGCCGACGACCTAGATGTTAAGCTTTTTAAAGCAACAAGCAGCAAAAGAAAGCTGAACAATTTAGGCTGAATTCGAAAGTGAGGAGCCTGGTAAAGGCTCGTAGAACTACACACCCTGTAATCACCATTCCCTTCCTGAGCGTCCCAGCTTGAAATAAACACGCTTAATAGTTAATGTCTATGAAAATAAGAAATATTTGCGGAAGGGATTTTGGTGTAGTTTTTACCACGAATTAATTTTCTATAAATTGGATTACGTCACACCGACACATACAGATCTTATGTTGAAGATGGGACAGGGAAGAGCCAAGAGTAGAAAAAAGCGTCCGTGGCCTTGGTTAAAGCACAGCCGCAGCATGTTTCTGGTGTGAAAGTGGGAAACCAAGGGAAGCCATTTCGAGGCTGCCGACTGTGGGGTTCGAACTCACTCTCTCCTGAATCCAAGCTGACAGCTACGTGACTCAAACAACTTTGTGAATTCCCCAAATAAATATTTATCACACCACTTTGTAAGTGCGTGATCTTGGTTTATATAAACTATTGAAACTTTGTTGTCATTCGCTATATATATATATCTTCCTATTCAACATTTAGTTCCCTATCTCAGGTAGGTTTATTGTTAAAGTGCCTGGTATCTTCGTTGAGGTTATCAGGCTCTGTTGTTCGTTAAACAAGGGTCCAAATAATCCGTTTAAAAGAATTTATTTTCTCCTTATTTACTTATTTTTCTTAACCTTCATTACATGGTTCATGATGTGGGTTACTGTAGTCACGTCCTAGTTCGTGAACCATGGACAACGGCTGAGTGGTCTAGTAAGTGGTCATGAGAGCCGGGATACCAGTTGCTATGGAATGGGAGTGGGCATCTGGGTCATATTCTGAGCCATTGCCCTCCTTGTGCTCAGGTGGCTAGGACTATACAATTCACCGGTGGTCCATGACCCGTTAGACGAGAGATCCTCACTTGGACTATGTGCAGGTAAGGTAGCATCCTGCTTCATGAATTTACCGAGCTCAGAACATTTTAAGCAAGCCTCGGACCTATGGGAGTAACGGAGTCCCACTTCCATTTGGCAGGCGAGGGTCTCCTTGGAAACAACTTGGCGAACGAAATGGAATTCGATGGTGAGCTATCAATATTAATGGGGCCTATGGAAGAAAGAAAGTAGAACTGGCTGAGTCAGCAAAGAGGATGCAATTGGATGTGCTAGGAGTAAGTGACATTCGGGTAAGGGGAGATAACGAGGAAGAGATCGGAGATTATAAAGTGTACTTGACGGGTGTTAGAAAGGGAAGGGCAGAGTCTGGGGTAGGGCTCTTTATCAGGAATACCACTGCACATAACATAGTTTATGTTAGGCACGTAAATGAGCGAATGATGTCGGTAGATTTGTCAGTTGGAGGAATTAGGACTAGAATTGTCTCCGTGTATTCATCATGTGAGAGTGCAGATAAAAATGAAGTTGACAAGTTTTATGAAGCATTGAGTGACATCGTGGTCAGGGTCAACAGCAAGGGTAGAACAGTGCTAATGGGCGATTTCAATGCTAGAGTTGGGAATAGAACTGAAGGATACGAAATGGTGATTGGTAAATATGGGGCAGATATGGAAGCTAATGGGAATGGGAAGCGTTTGCTGGACTTCTGTGCTAGTATGGGTTTAGCAGTTACGAATATATTCTTCAAGCATAAGGCTATTCACCGCTACACATGGGAGGCTAGGTGTACCAGATCCATAATAGACTATATCATAACCGACTTCGAATTCAGGAAATCTGTTAGGAATGTACGAGTTTCCCGCAGATTTTTCGATGATACAGACCACTATCTGATCTGTAGCGAAAGCCTACAGTCTAATATCTTGGAACTTGAAAATAGGTGCAATGAGTATGGTATGAAAATTAGCCTCTCGAATACTAAATTGATGTCAGTAGGTAAAATATTGAACAGAATTGATTTTCAGATTGGTGATACAAAGGTAGAACAGGTCGATAATTTCCAGTATTTAGGTTGTGTGTTGTCCAAGGATGGTAATATAGTAAGTGAGATTGAATCAAGGTGTCGTAAAGCTAATGCAGTGAGCTTGCAGTTGCAATCAACAGTATTCTGTAAGAAGGAAGTCAGCTCCCATACGAAACTATCTTTACATCGGTCTGCTTTCACATCAACTTTGCTTTACAGGAGCGAAAGCTGGGTGGACTCAGGATATCTTATTCATAAGTTAGAAGTAACAGACATGAAAGTAGCAGGAATGATTGTTGGTACAAAGGGTACTCGGAATGAGGAGATAAAGGCTAATTTAGGAATGAATTCGATGGATGAAGCTGTACGCATAAACCGGCTTCGGTTTTTGGGTCACGTGAGGCGAATGGAGGAGGATAGGTTACCTAGGAGAATGATGGACTCTGTAATGGAGGGTAAGAGAAGAAGAGGTAGACCACGACTACGATGGTTAGACTCGGTTTCTAACGACTTAAATATAAGAGGTATAGAAATAAATGAGGCCACAACACTAGTTGCAAATCAAGGATTGTGGCGACGTTTAGTAAATTCACAGAGGCTTGCAGACTTCACGCTAAATGGCACAACAGTCTATAATGATAATGTATGTATGTATGTATGTATGTATGTATGTATGTATGTATGTATGTATGTATGTATGTATGTATGTATGTATATTACACATGTACCCTCCATGGAACACTCTAGATGCGCAACATGTTTGCTCATGACTCACGACTGCCCTTTGCGAACTGTCTCTTCCTTTGCTCTTGGTCATTTTAGGCATTATGTTGAGAAATTTGAGCTAATTTCTGCAAATGCATGGATGGTACTGTTACAAATTCATACCAGATAGAAACAAATTGGTGCCAGAGCGCTACAGTTCTTATAATTGTACGTTCCAAATCAGTGGCTGCTGAAGATGACTGGAAGCCATAAGATTATAATTGAGGCCATTATAACCTATCGGCAACGGTCAAGGTAGTGGTGCTGCTGGCATGGAAAGAATGTGACAAGCGAGATTTTCCAGAGAACGAAAGACTCATCTAAACAAAATATATATCCCATTCTATCCTTACCCACTTATGTTAAGGCAAGGCGAAATGAACTTCTGGCATGTATTTCAACTGTCTGATCAGTGCTGCGTAGATATTTTGAGGAAGATAAGACTGTAAGATCAGTCTATATAAGTACTCACGAGAAGGGCTGAAAGATACCCTCACCTTAAGGATATCACGGGTCAGGACAGGATAGATTTATTTTCAAGTATTTTTACCGGACGACCTTTATATATACGAGTACATGAATTAACTCAATATGCTATGTTTGTAAATATTCCTGATCAGACCCGAACTGATATACCCGAAGTGGGAAGACAAGTTTTTCAAAACGTTCAGTCAACCGATTATCGTCACAACATTATATAACGTGTATTTCACGTGAAATTGACAGCTCTCATGGACTTGGTAACAAAGGTAAAATATTTGGACAAACTCCTTTTTCTGTGTCCTCGGTTGGGTAACAGATGCTAGGTTTACCAGCTTTGTTAGAAGTCACATACTATAGCACATGGACTATTGGGGGTCTATGAAGTGGCGCTTGGCATATATAAAAGACGAGCGATGTTTATAACGGAGTTCATGAGTTTTGATCAACTAAACACACATGAGGCGATGCATATTATTCTGAGCGGCGTCTTCAATAAGCCTGATGTTTCCCCACTTCAGGATCTACATGACATTTTCTAAATGCATATATATTAAAGCTATATTGTGTGGATATCTGTGCCTTCCCATCAATGGTGGATAGCTCACATGGTAAAAATCAATAAAATGAGGGAAGAAAAGTGTGTGATTTAGCGTTTTTGCCTCAGTCGGAAGTAGTTCTGCACTTTCAAAGAAATACAGGAATTCCTTCCAATTATTCACAGTAGCAGAAGAAGAACAATGGGAAACCGACAAGTAATTCCTCTTCGAGATCCAGCAGAACAAGAGAATCAATGAGATTCAGTACTTCAGCGATATTTGAGAACTAATAAACTTTCTGAGATGTAGTATAATCGCCTAAGATCTGTTGTGGGACGCCATCATCTAAGTCCCTATTATTATTTCTTAATCGAAGTACAAAAGGAACACGCAGATACTGAAAAAATACTAAACTAACTACAACTTGGTCAAAGAGTGAGGAAATTGCGATTCCGCGGTAAAAAATTTACAAGTCACACAATTTGAACATTGTTTCCCGATTTCCAACAATATAAATTGTAAAAAAGCATTTAAGCTATTGGTTATAATAATAACATTTTACATAAATTGGAACTAGGGTATCTGCAAATGTATTTCCATAGAATCCACATTTATTGGGAACAGCAATTTTAGGCACTAAAATTACTAGGAAGAATGGATTGAGAAAAGTATCTGCTAATTAGAGATATTATCCTGTCGTTAAAACAGTTGTGCGAGAACTAGGAGAACTTCCCTACCAGTCGCATTACACATTTCATTACCTAAACCTCAGACAGAATATCTACGTTGAAGCTTAAATGATTTTTACAACGATGATATAGAATATATTGGTTTTTGAAACCTGCAGTGTTTTGAGGAAAGTGCTGTATAGTGATGGGTTTCGAGAGACCTCAATTACAGCGCCACGCCAGTGGTCGAAAAAGTAACAATACGCAACTGAGAAACTGGAAGAATTTCGCACAACTTCGGACCAGGAGTTGTACCGTACCAAAAATTAGGAATCGTCCTCATCCTGTCTCCAGCTTGTTCAGCTTTATCGTACTACACGTTACTACCACGTGCTTTCGTAGAAAGATATAGACTAAGTTTAGCGTGTCAAATTAAACATGTGAATCTACCGAGCTCGACAGCTGCAGTCGCTTAAGTGCGACCAGTATCCAATATTCGGGAGATAGTGCGTCAGAACCCCACTGTCGGCAGCCCTGACATGAAACCTGGGTAAAATTCATGAAGGAAACATGTAACCGAATGTAAATTTCCGTGCGAATAACAAATAATGTTTATGACTTTGCGTCTCACTAACTATTTTCAAGGTTTACTGAGACGCTGAGGTGCCGGAATTTATTCCCGCAGGAGTTCTTTTACCTGCCAGTAAATCTACTGACACGAGGCTGACGTATTTGAGCAACTACAAATACCGCCGGACTGAGCCTGAATCGAACCTGCCACTCAGTCCGGCTGCGAATAAAGTGTACAAATGCTAGTTCATTTCTATTTTCATTCTTATACCAAACGTTATACATCGTAACACTTCGACTATCATTTACAGTATATTAAAACATTTCAAAAAAATCCCTCAAAGATTTCTTTCAAACTCACAAAAATCTGAAATTTTTAGGTCACAACTTTGGAAAATGGTTGCCATTGGTTTGAAAAAGCTATACATGCGAATAGTTTTTCTGAACAACTATTCAGAGCACCCGTCCCATTCCCAGATCACTCCCCCCTGTGGGTGGGGGCGGTAGAATAACACCCACGGTATCCCCTGCCAGTCGTAAGAGGCGACTAAAAGGGGCCCCAGGCGCTCTGAACTTTGGAGCGTGGGTTGGTAAGCACTGGGTCCTCAGCTGAGTCCTGGCATTGCTTCCACTTACTTGTGCCACTTACTTTCATCCATCCTATCTGATCTCCCTTGGTCAACTCTTGCCCTTTTCCGACCCCGACGCTATTAGGTTTGCGAGGGCTAGGGAGTCTTTCATTTCACGCCCTTCGTGGCCCTTGTCTTTCTTTGGCCGATACCTTCATTTTTCGAAGTGTCGGATCCCTTCCTTTTTTCTCTCTGATTAGTGTTATATAGAGGATGATTGCCTAGATGTACTTCCTCATAAAACAATAATCACCACCACCACCACCACCACCCAGATCACTCCCTCGCCTCTTACATAACTTTAAGAATAATTGATTTCGAAATATATGATTCTCTGGTACCAAATTTTATGTTTCTTGGGTGCTCCGAAGTCCCTCATTAATTCATGTCTATTTTAATTTTTATACCTACCTTTATACATCGCTACACTTATCTAAAACTAAACTCTTCTGCATTACGAATTCCTGCAGTAAGAGCGCTCATCCCGGAAAAGAACTCGTTTAGTTCCCACTGAGATCCATCACGCCTCGCAAGGTCGAGTCCACTCACCTGCGAATTCTCTTGAAATGCGTCCAATATGCAGCAGCGAAAGGGAAATAAACTCAAGACACTTTGAATGAAGTCCATTGGGTAGTACACAAGGCTGTCAGGCGATTTAGAAAGAGCACGTCTCACGGCCTTCCGTCCCTAACAGTACTCTGGCCTTTACATCATTCTTCTTTGGCAGCCAACTCCTGTCACTGCCAGTAATTTACATGAAGGGATAGATAGGAATGAGCTTATTCGGCAAACGTGGCCAGAACCCAACAACTCTAGATCCCGACATGTAACTGTTGTACTTGGAATTCCGTAAGAGGGTGCTGAATGAGGTTACAGGGAGTGATATATACAACCCCTAGGGTACCGGTCAGAACTTTGAGATATGAAATGGTAGAAAGACGTTCCAGGACACTGCCCTTGATGCGATAAATGTGGAATCCCTCGATGATTCCGAGGGAAAACCAACCCTGAAGGGCAAACACATTAAGAAGGAAAGATGATGAAATAGACATATCAAAAATATAAAAATTAGAATTCAGTATCCAAATGACATTGTACAGTATAACTGACATAACCAATCAATGGACTGGAATATTTCACATAGCGTAGTGTGAAAATGTAAAAAAAAATCAAAAACTGACTATGCTTTTGCTTGTATACCCACGGTATGGGAGGAAAGAATCCTTCCGGAATTCTGTTTCACAGTTTTCCCCGAGTATACCTCTCTCTCTCTCTCGCTCTCTTTTGCCGTACGTCTAGATCTAATGGATTCTGTGCTGCTATATTTATAAAAGTACATAATGACAATAAATTGAAGTTCTTGTAAAGACGTGTGCTATTAGAGTAAATTAAATGTGATGTCGATCCATGCATTTAAATTAAAACTAATAGCGGTATTGGTGATGTTGGCAGCGCGCCATGGTGATACAATCTGTTCTGCTCCTTAAACAACGTTAAACATACCACTTGAAATCTTATTGCAACAGTGCGCAGAACACAGTAGATTACGTCCCCACATATAAACTGCTCGGTACATTACGTCAGGTGAAAAATAATGGAAGCCACTTGCTTCTTCTATAGGCTCACCTGTAAATCGACACAATTTGTAACGTAAATAAGATGCTATAATTTGCAACTTTATTTAACACCATTCGATGAATGATATCGCTTCTAGTACATAATGTTATTAATTACTGTAGACTTGAGATATGTCTTTGGTACTGATTGAGTACACTCTTGCCAATTCTCAGAATACGGCGTTATAACACGCAACGTACTTGTCAAATATCACCTGCCATCAATACGTTACAGAAAGGGTGACGTCATTCACCATCATATCTGTCATAGAATCAATGCTACAGGTTTAAAAATCTTTTTATTCAAATTTAACCCTTTTAATGAATAATGAAATTTTACGATCGAATTGTAATCGAAACCGACTTCCAAACTATTAGGTCGTGTTACGTTCGTGTAGTACGTATCATTGAAGGAAAAATTGCTGGAAAAGAGGAAGAGGACGACCCAGAGTGTCTTACTACAAGAACCTGCTTCTGAAGATGAAGTGCAAGACCTACGCTGAGTTGAAAAGACTGGCTCAAGATAGGTAACTGTGGCTGCAGCGACAAGGCTTAGCCTTTAGAATATGATGATGATGGGACGTAAAGCAAATAACATTATTGATTTAGTAGTACTAATAATAATCTGTCTACGCATTTAGCTTTGTTGGTGATTTTCGAGTAGTTCTTGCGAATTACAACCTTGCAATTTTATTTCTGCTTGTAGTAGTAACATATTGTAATTAGGATAAGTCTGAACGCAGTTTAAAATTATTGTATTGTATTGTAGTATCTTATTAGAAATAAGCGTGCTTATTCTATTGCAAAATATTTATGTAGTATAGTAGAAGTATCTGTAGAAACTGTCTTACTAGAAATCTGCTGTTGTAATTAGGGAAGGTTTAACTGCAGTTTAGAATTGTGTAATTCTTGTGTACTCCTTGTGTGTAGGATTTAATTTAATTTCGTGTGGCTATTTCTAGCCGAGTGCAGCCCTTGTAAGGCAGACCCTCCGATGAGGGTGGGCGGCATCTGCCATATGTAGGGAACTGCGTGTTATTGTGGTGGGGGATAGTGTAATGTGTGGTATGTGAGTTGCAGCGATGTTGGGGACTGCACAAACACCCAGGTGTGTAGGATAAAAATATAGCACGACTAAGTAGTATTGTCCCCCACGCACTTAACGACCGCTGCTCAGCCCGAAGGCCTGCAGATTACGAGAGGCCGTCTGATCAGCACGACGCATCCTCTCGGCCATTATTCTGGGCATTCGAGACCGGGGCCGCCATCTCAACGTCAGATAGCTCTTCGATTCTAATCACGTAGGCTGAGTGGACCTCGAACCAGCCCTCAGGTCTAGAGAAAACTCCCTGACCTGGCCTGGAATCGAACCCGGTCCTCCGAGCGAGAGGCAGGCATGCTACCCGTACACCACGACGTCGTCAAATAGTATTGCAGTGTAGTATTATATTAACTTATGGTCGTGTGATCTATCTGTACTATCCTAGACAATATTTATATCCTTAGCCGTGTTGAAACACCGGGTCCCGTGAGATCTCTGCAGTTAAGCAACATTGGGCGTGGTCAGGAGTTGGATGGGTTGCCACGCGCTGTTGGTGGGGGTAAGGGAATGGAGAAGCGGGAAGGGACTGGCCACCCTACCGCATGTAAACTCCGGCTCAGGAATACCTCTGCGGAGGTTCGAACCTGCCTTCGGGCAGAATAACCCTTACCCCTACCCCACATAATAAGTTATTTATTTTTATTTTCATTTTCATTTTTCCGTAAAGAATGACTAATGAGTGTGAGTGTGGCCAGGAATTAAGGACTAGGAGGAAGGAGTTGGAGAGATTAAGTGAGATAATCAGAATTCTCTCAAAAGACAGGTAGGAAGGTACGCCTCCCTCAAACAATGCACAGGATGCAGTAGGAATAAAAGATGGATGGGAAGGAAAGGGGGAATCATAGGAGACAGGTGGTCGAATGTTCTAATGGAAAGGAGATTGCTGGCTAAGGGTTCTATTCAGGATCATAATCCAGGACAGGTGTCTGTGAGAAATCGGTACGAGTCACTGCAGGTAGAACAAGAGAAAGAAGATGAGGAACAGGGAACTGTTGCTGAGAAATGTGGAAGTAGGAGGAAGGGAAAAGGTAGGAAAGGGAAGTGTAGAATAGAGGACAGGAAAAGACAGGTGTAACAGGGTCATGCGATGGAGAAAAGGGAGGAGGAAGTAGCTTTTGCAGCTGTCAGGTAAGATAGGACTGACCTAGAGGGGAGTGGATCAAATGAGGTGGGTAGGGTTGAGGCTCCGGTCATGGGGGATTTCATTGTTGGACATGTGGGGATAGTGTGTGGAGGAAAGGGAACCAGGGCAGAGTGTTATCCAGGAATGAGGATGATGCAGATGTTGAAGGAAATAGAGGAGAATGAGAAGGGAATGGAGAAGGTGGTAGTGTTTCACGGGGGATCCAACAACGTAAGGTAAGCAGGTATAAGTACCAACAGAGTTGGGGTTGTGTGGGATCTGGTAAATGCAGAACGGGTGACGATTAAGGAATCGAAAATTGTTATCAGTGGAATACTGTACAGGAGTGATACTGACTGGATGACGATTGGGGATTTAAATGAGACTATGGAGTGGGTATGAGCCGGCCCCGTCGTGTAGGGGTAGCGTGCCTGCCTCTTACCCGGAGGCCCCGGGTTCGATTCCCGGCCAGGTCAGGGATTTTTACCTGAACCTGAGGGCTGGTGCGAGGTCCACTCAGCCTACGTGATTAGAATTGAGGAAGTATCTGACGGTGAGATAGCGGCCCCGGTCTAGAAAGCCAGGAATAACGGCCGAGGTGATTCGTCGTGCTGACCACACGACACCTCGTAATCTACAGGCCTTCGGGCTGAGCAGCGGTCGCTTGGTAGACCAAGGCCCTTCAAGGGCTGTAGTGCCACGGGGTTTGGTTTGGTTTGGTTTTGTGGAGTGGATATGTGGGAAACTAAGAAACTGGGAGTGAGATTTCTAGATCCTAATGGGTGGGTAGAAGATAGGGATCTGCGCTCAGATGGCTTTCACTTAAATCACAGTGGTACGCATAAGTTAGGAAATCTGTTTAGAAGGTTTATAGGGAGGTACATTCAGGGAAACGGGCTGGTCTAGGGAGCGGTGTTAAAGGTACAGAGATATGGAAATCAAGTAGGGATGACATAAAAACGTTAGTGTTGAACTGCAGAAGTTTTATAAAGAAAGGAATAGAATTCATTTAATAGATATATACTTACCAGATATTGTAATAGAGTTAAATCATGGCTGAGAAATATAATGGATGTAGAAATTTTCTCACGGGACTGGAGTGTGTATCGTAAAAGTAGGATAGGACGGTAGGAGGGGGAGTATTCATTCTGGTGAAAGAAGAATTTGTAAGCTACGAAGAAGTTATGATGACGATGATGATGCTTGTTGTTTAAAGGGGCCTAAGATCTAAGGTCATCGGCCCCTAACGAAGAAGTTAAAGGTGACAAATATCAGATTCAAAGTGTAAGACTCATTTCTAAAGATTATAGCCAAACTGATGTTTCTGGAGACCGGAAAAGGATAGCGCTGACGCTGATTCAGAATTATTTGATAAGATAATCAGCCATATGGGAAATGACATGGAAAGGAACGTGATTGTAGTGGGAAATCACAATTTACCAAATGCCAATTGGGAAGGTAATGCGAACGACAGGAAACATGAACAACAAATGGCAAATAAGTTAATATCGGAAGCACAGCTGATTCAGAAAGTGATGGAACAAATTCAAGGAAGAATATACTGTACGAGGTGCTGGTAAATCCAGATGACCTCTATACAGAAACCGAAGTAATAGATGGTATTAGTGATCACGAAGCTGATTTTGTCGTAGTTAAAAATAAATGTGATAGAAAGGAAGGTCTTAAAGGTAGGTCTATTGGGCAGTACCATATGGCTGATAAAGCAGACATGATGGAGTTTTAGAAATGTAACTATGATTAATGGAAAACGATAAATAAAAATTAAAACAGTCTCTGAGATGGGTTTAAAGCAGTTGCTGAGGAATGTGGAAAGAAGTTTGTACCCTTGAAGGTGGTAAGAATTGGCAAAGGCCCACTTTATTATAACAGAGAAATAAAGAGACAGAAGGAGGTGCAGAATGCAAAAAAAATATAGTTAGAAAAAGCTGTGGAAGTAAGGAGAAATTGACGGATCTTACTAGGAAATTGAATCTAGCAGGGAAGTTAGCTAAGGATAGCATGATGTTAAGTATAATTGGCAGTCACGCGAATTTTAGTGAAAAATGGAAGGGGATATACAGGCACTTTGAGGCAGAAACAGGTTCTAAGAAGGACATTCCAGGAATCACTAATGAACAAGGGGATTGTGTATGTGAGGATCTTCAAAAGGCAGAAGTATTCAGTCAGCAGTAGGTAAAGATTGTTGGTTACAAGGATACGTCCAGATAGAGGAGATAACTGATGCTAAAGATGTATTAAAATATACATATGATAGCAATGACATTTTAATAAGAAAGAAAATTGAAAACTAGAAAAGTGGCTGGAATTGATAACATGGGTTGGGATGTAGTACCATATCTAAAGTACTTATTAGATAATTGTTTGTATGAAGGATCTATACCGAATGAATGGAGAGTTTCTACAGTAGTCCATGTGCAAAAAGAGAGGGTGATAGAAATAAAGCTGAAAATTACAGGCCAGTCAGTTAGACATGCATTGCATGGAAGCTTTGGGAAAGCATTCTTTCCGATGATATTCGACATGTTTGTGAAATTAATACCTGGTTCGATAGAAGGCAGTTGGGCTATAGGAAGGGTTATTCCAATGAAGCTCAACTGAAGATATAGCAGATATCTTGGATTCAGGAGGCCGCATAGTCTGTATCGCGATTGACCTGTCGAAGTCATTTGATAGGGTGGATCATGGGATATTACTGGCAAAAAAAGAGTGCAGTTGGACTAGACAAAGAGTGACTGAATGAGTTACTTTATTTGTAGAAAATAGATCTCAGAGAATTAGAGCACGCGGAGTTTTATCTGACCCGAGGGGAATATCTCAAGGCAGTATTATTGGACCTTTATGTTTTCATATACAGTATATAAATGATATGACTAAGTGAGTGGAATCAGAGATAAGGCTTTTGCGGATGATGTTATTCTGCATAGAGTAATACATATGTTACAAGATTGTGAGCAACTGCAAAATGACCTCGATAATGATGTGAGATTGACAGCAGGTAATGGTATGGTGATAAACGGGGTTAAAAATCAGGTTGTGAGTTTCACAAGGAGGAAAAGTCCTCTCAGTTTTAATTACTGCGTTTATGGGGTGAAAGTTCCTACATAAGGAAAGATCTTCGTTGGGGTAATCACATAAATGGGATTGTAAAAAGAAGGCACAGATTTTTGTACATGGTTATAAGGGTGTTAATGGGTTGTAGTAAGGATTTAAAGGAGAGGGCATACAAGTCTCTCGTAAGACGCTAACTGGACTATGGTTCCAGTGTATGGGACCCTCACCAGGATTTCTTGATTCGAGAACTGGAAAAATCCAAATAAAAGGAGCTCGATTATGTCTGTGTGATTTCCTACAAATAGTAGTGTTACGAAGATGTCGCAAAGTTTGGGCTGGGAAGACTTGGGAGAAAGAAGACGAGCTGCTCGACTAAGTGGAATGTTCGAGCCTGTCAGTGGAGAGATGGCGGGGAATGACATTAGTAGACGAATGAATTTAAGTGGTGTCTTCAAGAGTAGGAAAGATCACAAGATGAAGATAAAGTTGAAATTCAAGAGGACAATGTGGGGCAAATATTCGTTTATAGATAGGGGATTTAGGGATTGGAATAACTTACTAAGGGAGATGTTCAATACATATCCAATATCTTTGAAATCATTTAAGAAAAGGCTAGGAAAGAAACAGATAGGGAACCTGCCACCTGGCCGACTGCCCTAAATGCAGATCAGTAGTGATTGACTGACCAGTGGAAACCGAATCCACAATCACCCGATTTCGCGCTGGTCGCTCTACCATCGAGCTGTGGGGGCCTAGGTCATATTTGTTCTGTTGGAAAGGATCTAAGCTACAGGTCTGGCACTACCCCCATCACACTGTAGAGTCTGTGCAAGTCACTCGTTGTGGACCAAGTCAATTAATATTGTATTTTCACGACCGCAATGTAATCGAAATCGACTTTAGACCTATTAGGTCGTGTGACGTACCTAGAGTACGTGTTGGAGAGGTATTAAGTACAGAATAAAAATGACCAACCGGTCACCAGTGGGATCCGAACCCAAATCCTCCCGATTTCGAGTCGATTAACCTTCTTACACCACACATCTAAAACGCATACATGAATAACACAATGGAGTGTGACAAATATTCTTTATCTACCTTTAGTAATTAATATCACAGCGTATGACTTTTTAAACTACATACTATTCTATCTATATAATGTATAGTTTAATAGTATAGGAAAATAACATTTATCGCCCAGTACTTCAGTGTTAATAATTTAAAATCTCTTTCTTCAAATTTATCCCCTATAACCACACTTTGAAAATGAATACATGAACACCAAAATGGAGTCTGAGAGTTTCTGTCAGTATAAGTGATTAATATCACCCTGTACGAAATTTGACTCTGCTTATTATTCTAGCTATACACTGTACAGTTTAATAGTACAGGAAAATAATATTTCTAGTCCAGTACGTTGGTGTTCCATATTAATTCGTTTATATAATACTAGCAAATGTACCCGTGCTTCGCTACGGTGTTCTACATTGTATTCGAATATCGAAGTAAATACTGTACATGCAGTAAATAAGATTGTTTTAAAATGGCATGTCTCTTAGCGTTACCCTAGAAACAGCATGGGGAGGTTCCTAATACGGTGTTTCCAATGTAAAGTGCTTATTACAGATTTGTGATTCGGCAGGGTCACTTGCCTACTGCCATTCACAATCGAGTAGGGAAGTTTCCATTATAACTGCGGGCCCCATTGCCTACTGCGCGGTCACAATCGATTTGGAGAGTTTTCGATACAATGACAGGTTCCCTTTCCTACTTCCAGACAGATTACAGTTGGGGAGTTTTCATTTGAATGGCAGGCAACTTTCCTACTACCAGTCGAAATTGAGTTGTGTAGTTATCATTATAATGACAGGCTCCTTTTCCTACAGCCAGCCAGCCAGCTTACAACCAATCACACCAAGTTGGTGGGTTTCCATCAAAATAGCAGGCCACTATGCCTAATGCCAGTCACATTTTAGATGGATACATTTGTTTATAAGGGCGGGCACCCTTGCCTACAGCCAAACACAATCGGGTAGGGGGGTTTAAAACAACACTGCATGCTCCCTTACCTTCTGCAAGTCAAATCGAGAAGTGAATTATTCATTACAATGGTAGGCCTTCCTTACTAATGCCAGTTACACAGGTGTTGGAGAAGGACCCCATTCCTACTGCCAGTCAAAGTCGGTGTGGGGAGTACTGATTACAATAGCAGACACACCCTTTCTCGATCGCAACAAAACGACATCAGTGAATATATATAGATCGACATACAAAAGTGTATGCATGCTTACAATGTTGCAGACCTTCATTTACGGATTAACTGCTGCTAAACGTACGTCATATCGACAAGGGATTGTACCATAAGACGCCGGATTTAGCGGCCTAAATGGCTGGTCCTATGATATCTCATCTATTCTTGGGTCAGATCGTGTTAGAAACATTGAATAGGTTAAAATTTTAGTAAGATTATCTCACATTGCATTACTTGTCAGATTATTAAGTGACAGCTACATACATAGCATTTGGCTCACATATGGCTACTGGGTGGGCCAATTTTCGTGTAGAGTTTGACGATTCTATCTTTCTTATAAGTGACTGAAAGTATGAATTACGCATGTGAAAAATCCAAATTTACTTAACATCGAGAAATAGACAAAATCAAACGTAAAAGGGATACAGATACGACAAAAAGTCATAAGACCCAGGTTGTAAATCATTCCAAATTGAACGGAGATTGTGCCATCCGTTATGTGATAGGACATCCCGAAGGTCTGCACCATCATCAAAATTGCCTCCATATTTCGATATTCTTCGGGGATAAAAAGTAAAAAATTGAATGATCTTGGAAATGTTCAGGCCGTTACAGCCTAATACGTATAATTTTGCCATATTTCAGTTTTCTTGTTCGTCTGGCAGATTATGCCGCAATGTGGATTTTGGGCGAGGAGGGTTAAAATTAGGACTTTCAGGAAAATAAACCAAAAAGTATGCAGATGGTCATTATTACTCTTTAAACGCGTAGCTGTACGAAAATTTCGCCGAAATAGTCAATGTACAGGCACACAGTCGATACGATTTTATTTATATAGTTAGATAAGGAATCTGCTCCACGTACAACACCTTTTGGTCTATGTCTGCGGGACTTAACCTGCAAAACCGACCATTCATGATATCTCTCTTATTAATCTTCCAGTCGAAAAAATGCACATGGAAAATGTTTTAGAAATGGATTTCCAAGAAATTTGGTCTATTTCCAGTCAGGTTGGTCTTGTACTGTATACTGGGTAAAATGTGAAAGAGTCAATTAACCATTTAGGTTCCCTATAAACCGCCAGTCCATTCCGGGAAGAGGAAATGTTATTGACCTTTAATATCTACCTTTGGAAAGGTGGATGCTAAATATAAAATTTGGTTCAAATATCTTCAATAGTTTTCAAGTTGTAAGAAATGCGCTCAACACACACCCGTTCTTAAGTTAAGTCCGGTGGGACTTGTACTGAAAAACGGGTCTGTTAATGATATCTCCCTTATAAATCCTCTTATCGAAATGATGCACATGAGGAAAAAGGTTTAGAAATTAATTTCCATTAAGGCAGGTAGATTGTGTATAATTTGTGGGAGTGCAAAATCACGGTTTCTGTTTCGTATAAACCCCCAGTCAGTTCATGGATTTAGAAACAATATATGCCCTAAAACCTACCGAAGGACAGGTGGATTCTAATGAAGTTTGGTGGAAATATATCCAGTAGTTTCCAAGTTATAGACGAACAGACAAACAGACACACGGACACGAAAGCTAAAAATATGCAGATGGTCATTATTACACCTGAAACGGATAACTGTGCAGAAATGTCGCCAAAATAGTCAATGTACAGACACTCTAGAAGTGCAGACCTTTATTTCGAGAGTTACTGCTTTGAAACTCTGCGACATATCTACAAACGGGCTTCACCAGCAGACGCCTCTTTCAGTGTTCTACATCTTCGGTGCCATGACATCTTCTCGTATCTCCTATATTTATGGGTTATATTGAGTTAGAATCATTGAATAGTGTGAAATTTTGTACAGTGTTCGCATACTACTGTATATTTGTGATACTCATGTGACAGCTAGAATCATGAAATTTGGCTATCACATGGCCACTGGTCATTTCAATGTGCTTGCCGAATGTCATGATTCTATCTTTCCTGTAAGTGTGCCAAATGTAAATATTGTTCCCTTCCAAAGGCACTAAATGCGGTGATCTTCTTCCTTCCTCTGTGCGCCGGCTGCTCCTGTAAATAATGACATTTAATTGATACTCACCGCTGCATGTAGACTCTTCTTCCTCAGTCGCGGTGCGTCCGAAATATACCACGGGTGATAGGCCACACGTCGATCGGGGAGTGAGGAAATGAAAAGATGGGGGTAAACTAAACTATAATGACGGTACCCAAAGACTGAATTAAAATTTAAATAACCAACTGGTTTATTGAACAAAGTGCAAAGTGCCAAAAATTATGAAAATAAACTGGTGAAAATAAACAGAGTGAAATGAAATAGAAATTTAAAAAAAATTAAAGATCTACCTTACAATAACTCAATTATCTGCCTAATAAAAAAATTGACTGAAGGTCGATTAAATATAAAATATTCCAGATTACGTTGACACTGTCTTCAAGACGATGACGTGAATAAATTCAAAACTCTGGTCAGAAAATACCACCTCATTTGAAATACAGAATTGTAATACATTGAAAAATGTCTATCAAAATAAATTAGTGTAGTTAATTAATTGGTTAAGTCATCAAATCAACACTGACTCAGAGGTGTCTATCAAATATTTAACACATGTGACTGAGTTGGGTGACACCCGACTCTAAATAAACATGGACTGCACTAACCATGTGTAACGAATAAGAGAATGAATTAGAGAAACAACCATGAACATTGTACTTCATCTACCACATAACCACTGCCACATTCAAAACTACTCGTGGTTGCAAAACAAGAAATTATTGAAACATGAACCTGAGTGTTACAATCACTCATTTAATTATTTAAACTTCACCTGCATGACTGTGATAGCCTGGACTTCTTAAAAATATAAAATAATTAGGCCAAGTGCCCCACGTTTACATTTCAAATAAAAGCGATCCTTTTACATTAAAATTTTACTTAATTTGCCGCTGACTGCATTTCATTACGAACTCACTTATTTGTGGTACCACCACTAGATGGAGGCATATCCCATCTCATTTACCTCATTCATTTGCGGCATTCATGATACAACTGGTTTATTAAAGATCGCTTCATTTCCTAATTAAAATGTAGTGGATTTCTAAAGCTTGGTAATCACTGAATGTCTGGTATGAGCATACCACTACTATGGTTTTGACTATGAACTAATCGATGACCTCTTATCCTAACACATGACATCTTATTTACATAATTAAACCTGTTAATGGAGAAACACTGCTCCAACCAAAAATACTGAAATCAAAAATAGCCTAACTACACCTACCTATTTACATCAATTAAATACAAATAATTCACGTATGATCAGATCCTAAAATAACACGGTGATAAAAGATACACAAGAAAGAATATAATAAAAGAGAAAATCTAGATCCCAACATCGCTGCCTGCTGAAAATTAATAAAATAAATAAATAAAATGCGCACATATCAGAGTCTAAAGTAAATTTACCCAGCTACCAGTAGCAAAATATTGTGAATTTGACGGCAATCTTCCAACCTCAGACCAAGAATGTCTGGCCATGACACTGTCCAGCCTTTATGGACAATAATTGCTGCTATTACATGTCATCCATGATTCTATATAACTGTCAAAATGCACATTGATTCGTCGCTCCGCTCACATATTACCTCGTGCTATAACTCGTATATTATCCGAGCATCTACTTTCCCTGGAACTATTTGAAACAAATACAGGCTTCTGCCTACAATCATAATCCATGTAGTTACCTATTTAACACTCTTGGTTAAATTATTCATCTCTCAATTCTATTTACTCGTCATTATTCTCGACGTAGTAACTCATAATACGGCCTCGCTCGTATCCGGCGGGCGAAATATCTGTCGTACACATCTCTATTTCTTACGACAGTTCATGACATGGTCCAAATATCACATTTCCATTATCAACGCAGATCATCAGGGATATTATTCACTT
Source organism: Anabrus simplex (assembly GCF_040414725.1). NCBI lineage: Eukaryota > Metazoa > Arthropoda > Insecta > Orthoptera > Tettigoniidae > Anabrus > Anabrus simplex. Next base: position 248,867,809 of record NC_090269.1, read on the forward strand.
AGCTCGATCTCTAGATCATTCTCTGCTTCACATATCACAAAATATCAGAGCTGACTTATCAATGGCTTCCTGTCACTAACTGTTTACTAAAATGACGAGATTGCCTCTCAAAAACACGGCTATTGAAGAATGTGTAACCGCAGTTACACACAGAAATAATATTTTCGTGTCCACCAAATCGTCGCAAAAATACACGGTATAAGAACTACCGGAACCGGTCATCTGACTGAATTACACAACATGAAATAAACTGAATGCGCAAGTAGCAAAATAAGCATTAAAACTCAACAAGGCGGCATCTACAAAATCATAACTTCAACAGAAATATCACTCATAACTTAAGTTATAATAACACGATTATTATTATTACAAATCGGCATTACACTCAGTTAAATCTCAATAGATAGCATTCTAATCTGTCAAAGTGACTTCCTACAAAATAATCCAGAAATAATATACAAACACATCTACGTAAAGAGAGTGCAATTACCCTAGCTCACACTTATATTATTATATTCTTCTTCTTCTTCTCCTTCTTCTTCTTCTTCTTCTTCTTAATATGTGAATTATTTACAACCCCATCTAACAGTCTAAGCTACATTTGATCATCGATTAGTTCATAGTCTTACATATTTTATTTATGCATAATTTTTGCTCATACCTTGGTGATGGAGGCAGGTTGGATCACCCTCCGGGCTCTGTCATGATGAATTAGAATTCCATCTTGAAGCTGATGTGGTATTCCGAATTTTCACACACGCATACTTGATACATTTTTATGAAGGCGTTACACACGTTCACATTTACATAAACACTCGCATTTTCTAGCACTTCAGTGAAGATTATACAATAGCACTGCATAAACCTGACGTGAAGTCGAAAGTTTTCTCTCCGCTACCTGCCTGACGTCTCCTGCTGGTCACACACCCCTCTCAGTTTGTTTGTTTAAGGCTTACCGGTTGTTCACCTCTTCGGAACATAACAGTTTACTCAAGGTCTAAACATCGCGGCCTCACATTAATGAAAAGTCATTCTCCTCCCTGTCTGCTTTAACTAGTTTCTCCCCGTACCATCTCGCTTGGCATGACAGTTCATTGAAAGTGATGAAAACAAACTAAAAGTACTGTTTCCAATGATGTGTGGAGAAATTTTTATACTAATCGTCCTCCGAAATAAAATAATAAATTGGCCTTTCAACAAATATCCAAACTACGCGTGGATTAGAAAAACTTTATCCAGTTACGTGTTGCGACATGTTCCATTGTCCTTCTCGGTTGGTTGTGTAAGTTCATTTAAGGCAAGTGTTGAAAGGTGTAGCTATTGCCTGTTATCTCTGCAATAATTCAAATAAAAAAATAAAAGTTTGTTAAAGTGTTCATTTCTCCTGAAATATTACTCTCCCAAGTAAATACATGGCTCACTCGGATGCCAACAAGTGTCTCTGATCGCGTTCCTACCAGACTCAGAATTCACAAAGAAACTTTCACACAAGACTGAACTCACTCCGTACAAGACTGAATTTGAAAGCTGACACACTAACTCACACACTGAAGATTCACCACGCTGCCTGTTGGTTTTGTAAACAGTTCTCCCCCCACTTCGAAAATAGTTCTGTGGAAGGGATTTGGCGTAGCAATCTAGCACTTGGGAGCACTTTATCATACATCCGTAGGTTAAAGCTTCAAAAAAATGTACAAAATCTTCCTAATTTCGGTCTGACTTACTTGTTATATTGCGCCGTGGGAAATGATCACAGGGTAATCCACACGACGGCTCGCGTCACCGGCGTTATTTTCTTTCTGCGAATCCTCTCTTCCCGCCATGACAGTTCAATTCCTGGGCGATACTACTCTTCAGTGTAAAGTTGAAATTTTCTTAATTAGCCACTAATTAATCCAACGTTTGCACCGATAAATTTTCAAATATTATTAGGAAGTCAGGACACTGTTTTTTCACGACTACTCCGGGCTCCAAATAGCGAAAAACTGGTTGTAGATTCCCGCTACGACAAAACATTCAAGTTTGCAATTTTGTGATTGGCTGAGACTTTCGCGCTCTTCGCAGCATGGATGCTTCCATTTTCTGCCAAGGGTTGGCGGGTATTATCGTTGTCTCTCTTGCCCTTCTAAGTAGGTCAGGCTCAACGCGTGATTTTCCCGTGAGAATCGAGTAGAAAGTTGCCACTCCTTGCCGGTACCATAAACTTTATTGGATGTAGCACTTAAGCCAGTCTATAAGCTGTTCGTGCTATGAGAAAAGTTTTGCGGATCTCCTTGCCGTCTGACAGAATGTTGCTTTGTGACTGCTAGCTTTCACAGCCTACTATTGTATTCCAATATGCGAATTATTCAACTTTTAATTCATACATTAATTACGTAAATTCGCTTATGGGTGCAATATATACGTGTGAAAGTACAAAATTAACTTGAAATCGAGAAATACAGCTCTATTTAACGGATAAGGGATAGTATACGACAAAAAGTCATAGGACCAAAGTTGTAGATCTCCCCAAAATGAAACGCGATTGTGGTTTCTGATTTGTGATACGACTTACCGATTAGCCACCATTTATGCCGAAACGAAGGTCTCCACCGCCATTAAAATTGCATCCATGTTCCGATATTTTCCGGGGTGAAAAGTTATACATTTGCATAGCTTAGAATATTTCCTCAAAGGAAAATGTGTCGAGCTTTCGGGATTAGCACTCGCATACATACGGAGTAATTAAGGAAGAAAATAATTCAGTAAGGAAAGTTGAAATTAATAGAAAATGGATTAGAAGTGAGGACAGCCGGATGACGACAAATATGTAAATTCCAAATGAATGTATTGGAAAATCAAATGCCCCTCAATAAGTTATGCTGGTGTGAGTTATGGATATACGAAAGAGGTAACAGAGGAGAAATTTAGGCGCAGGCATTCTTAGGTCAACAGATAAGAAAATGAGTAATGGTGTAATTACATACGCTACTTGAGGACGGATATAAACTCCAACGATATTCCGCCAATATCCCGCAGAATGGTCGATTGACGCCTCTCTTGCCTTCTACCCAAGGAACAACCACGAATTTAAAGGCATGATGAGGAAAATGGCAATACGTTACTTCCCTGCTGGGAAGAAGTCAGAGACGTTGCCATGGTAACCTGTAGGTTCGCTGTCGGTCTGTCGGTCACACACGCATACCATGATACCCGCAGAAAATAGTTTCTCTGTCATTTGGATAGTAAAGTAAATTATGAAGATAACGAAAGTTGTTTATAATGAAGAGACATTTCACATACGGTCCACGGAGTTGACCCCATCTAATCAATTATTTAAAATGATATGCATATCTAAACCTTCTTCGGGGTGAGTATACTCTAAATATGAAGTTTGGTTGAAATCTATCCAGCCGTTTTGCCGTGGTGGTAGAACAAACAAACAGACAGACAAACAGTTAAACAGACCCGAAAGATAAAAACAGCGGATTCGGCCTTGAGTTGGCCTAAAACGGATAAATATCTGAAAAATTGGCAAAACAAACGAAATTACAGACAGCGGACCCCCTACAACTTTATTTAGCCTATACAGATCAGCAATGACTCTTTGAAAGTAGTTGATTTAAAAGCAAGTAAACATTTTGCCAGATCAGTAGATTGATATTTGCGAGTTGTTATATTACACTCTCAGTAAAAATGTCTGATAATAATTAAGCCATATCTAGGAGCAAGTACCTTTGACCGTTATTTTAACCCCAGAAGTGCCGAGTGTTTTTCCCTAAATGGCAGGCCGTCTTCGCATGCATTACACATTTATGATTTAACAAATTTAAACACGCTTAGAGAGAGCACACCATATTACCCAGAAAGCTTTATTTAGCATGCTTATTTAAGTATTCGGTAATTTACTTACTTATCTGGTACGTATCATGCGATCAAAATTTTGGAACACTAAACAAGTTTTTTTGTGTGCATACTTTCAAGTTCATTATTAGTAAATAAAGACACTCATTTTAAAAAATCACTATATACAAAACACGCGAAATTTCTTCTAGTTTAAAAAATTTAGTTCTAAGGAGTAAACACAAAAGAATTAAAAAGTTCCGAGCTCATAGGACTGCAGAAATGCTCCAATTTATGAAAGTATTCACGGTGCACCTCACAATTACGTCCGGGACACCAAAAATGGCGTCGTCCCCTTTCTTTCACGTGACCACAAACAGCACGGAGTCTTACCTTAGACGAGATAGTTCATGTTTGAGATCACCTTCCGCTATATTCGCTGGTGGGTCTAGAAAAGGATTCTTCTCCATGGCCAGAAATAAATAATGCGTGTACTGTTTCGGGGCGGACATTTCCTAATGCCAGGATTCCTTACGCGGAACTTCTTGGAAACATCGAATACCTGTTCGTGTGGATAAACCCTGCACCACTATGGTGTTTACGGAAACAGTATCATCCAATGAAACGTCAGCAAGCCTGTCTGTTCATCGGGATCACTTTCAACTTCACATTCTAGAATATACTCTGCTCCACTGTCAGGAGAATCATCACCTACAGAAAATATGTCACTGGAAGAGGAAGCATCCCAATCATCTGCAAGAACTTTGCGAATGTCACTTGAATCACGTAGCTCATCATCCATGCTGAAATTTTACACTTCAAAAGAAACAAGTTAAAAAATAAAATAAAATAAAATGAACTCAATAATCTGTTGAAAGATAACGAACGATATTCACGGAAACCAACAGGAACAGCGGGCGACCGCGAAGTTACATAGCAAGTGAGACGATATGGGGATGAGGCGGAGAGACACACCCGTTCTTTCATTGGCTCTGGGGCGGAGTCCCTGGGAGCCGTGAAGTTTATGGCTTGTCGACCTCTAAGAGGTCTTGAATGCCCTGTCGTAGTAATGAGTTCTCTGCATTAGTGGTGTTGGTTGTGCGGGTTGCTTTGGTTTCCTTCTGTCTTCATTGGCCAGTATGTGGCCTGGCGCATGTGCGCTGGGTGCAGTGCTTGATAGTAAGTAATGGCGTGAGGCGCCTGAGTAGTTAAGCAGCAGAGCGGTCAATGGCCACCCATTGAGTGAGTGACCACGCCCGTTGTTGCTTAACTGTCGGTGGTTGCTAACGCTGCATTCCAGTGCTTTAAGGAAGTGAGGAAATGAGGGCTTGGTTTAGTGGGGCGTGTGCATGGTGATGAGGAAAGAGTAGCTGACATTTATACCTTCCCTGTCCTTGACTGAGTCATTTCCGGCTAGTGAGGAATATGTGATGAAGGACTTGAAGCTTCCTCTTCAATGTCTTACTTGTTAAAATGGCGTTAGTAAACGATAAATGATGTTATAACTGATTAAACAAATCTATGTACTATTCATCGCGCGTGCGGCGTTGGCATTCTAGTGACATTATATTGAGTCGCAAGCGCGACGTTTGGCAATTCTAGGGTTAAGTAGGGGATTCCAACGTGCTTCACGGAATGATCTCTAATGTTCGCATTTGACACACAACATGGCTCTGTTACCAAGAAGAAATGGTTTCCACACTGCGAACGCAACTCACTGCTGGTTTCTACAGGGTCTTTTTTTTATCTCGTTCCGCAGCCACACTCAGAGCACGGCACGGCTGGCGCAATGTCACTTTGTCGCTAGTCGGTATAATGCGCGATTTTCCTCCCCACTACTCACGGCAATTCACACTTATAGAAATCCATTTGCAGTGAAAATATTAGTCTAAAACCTACCTGATGTTCCAAATGTTGTTCCCCAGCTGTCAAACACGCCTGACACCTCGTAAATAGGACTGCAGTTACTCGGCGAATCATAGCCCGAGTGATGTTCGAAATAACTTGTGTAATGTTCTCTTGTAGTTCTTTTCTGTGTGAGGGTTGTTTACATATACTTTTACCACCATCATCCCCCACATGCCATAATCACAGGGATTTAAATCAGGAGACACAGGGGGATAATTAACCACCCGATCTTCGAAAACTCCCCGTATTACTTCCATAGACCGACTGGCAGTGTGTGCCGTCGCATTATCTTGCATGGAGTAACCATTACTCCTTTCCTCTTCCATCAGATCTTGAAAGAATGAACTGAGAATGAGGTCTATATATCGATCAGCATTTATTGTTTCACGGGAAAATATAGACCATATAATTCTGCGAGCACTTATTGCGCACCAAACTCCTATCTTTACATCATGAAGTGGACGGACATGCAGCTGGTGGGGTTTTTCTGCACGCCATTGTTTTGACTATTTACATGGCCACGTAACTGTAGACCTGCTTCATCACTATAAAAAGTTCTGGGTCAACATACCCATCGTGAACTGACTGAAGCAACTAGTTACAATACCGAACCCTAGCGAAACTGTCAGGTACACTTAACCCTCAAACACACGCGTATGGGGTGGAATCCACCCCAGGTCATTTTATTTCTTGGTGAAGTGTACAAATACCTCTTCTGTGCTCTACCCGCTCTTGTACATTTCTGGCTGAATCCCTGCAGAAAGAGTCATTCGTATTATAATCTATCTTAAAATCTCCAATTAATACAGTAATTCGTATTTTACAATACAATGATATTTGGGGTGGAAAGCACCCCGACGCGTGTGTCTGCGCCCTAAGATTTGGCGCGTGTGCTTGAGGGTTAAATATTTGACAGGGTGGGTTTGTACGGTTTTTCTTTTAACACTTTTGTTGCTTTGTAGGCAGAAGTTAATGACACATTAGCTTGTACGGCGATACGCGACAGGGATTTTGTTGGAGTTCTTTCCAAGAGAGCTCCTATTTCGTCAAGCTTTCCGTCTGTTGAAACGGTTCGCCTCCTGCGTTTCTTGTTAAGAACTGTCCCGGTGGTGCGGAACGTCTTTACTAATTTACGTACCGTACTCGCATGGGGAGGGTAGATGCCAGGAAATTTGCTCATGAATCGAAAGCGGTACTCTGTATAAGAAGAATGCTTCGTATAGCACGCTGTTCTACTTTATACATCACTCGTTAAACACACGATTACTTTTTAATATTCCTACAGAAACGACGCTATTTTAAAGCGAACAGATTGAACACGCTACCAATACCACAGAATTTAAACTAAACTATTGTTCTGAAGTAATAGTTATCGCTACCGTACTGCATTAGATCATCTTAGCCGGTCAAGAAGCAATATATCTCTCGGCAAATGAGTCACCCGGCTACGCTATATATCCTCAGTTACTTTGTCGGACTCTTAAATCCCAATCACCACCTCAATCCCATTCACTGCCACCATTTTCCAATGTCTGCATTTATGTTTTTGTGATAGTTATAATCCAGAGCTAGTCATTTTAAATACCAAGAAGATACACTATACTATCTTAACCCTGATACACGTAAGTATTAGATATCAGCGTATTAACAGTGGGCAAATACTGCAGGAGGAAATTACTGACGCATGAGGAAAACACAGTGGTGAATACCACACTGGGATTTCTAGAACTCTGACCTGTATTTGTTTGTGTCATAGGAATCTTGCAAATGACAGAATGGAATGACTCATTGCAGCGTTCAGAGAGGTTCACACCTAATTTACATGGATTAACCTGAATTCCTGTAGTAAAAACAAGAAAGGTGTGCAATATTATATTCTAGGTTTGAGTTCTCAGACCCTACTGAGATTTTATATGATATGTGTACTAAGATGATTTTTTAAGGGACGTTATTATGCGACCAATTTTGAGAGACTTCGGCAATGTATTTGGTATTCATTTCATTCTGGCGTCGATTATGTATTGGAAAATAAAGGGTAAAAATTGCATCGGTAGTACGGTAATTCGGTTCACTTATTCATTGATTGATTGATTGATTGATTGATTGATTGATTGATTGATTGATTGATTGATTGATTGATTGATTGATTCATTCATTCATTCATTCATTCGTTAAGTCTGACAAGATTCAGACCATACGATCTCCTATATTTAATAAAAATATAACGATAAGTAAATGGTTTCGATTTTCCTAGGATACTGATCTTCGTGGTAAATGGGTTAATTCGGTCCCACGCACAGACTACCCACCAACCAAACAATCAATAGTGTGCATTTAACATTTTGAAGACGGTGATTTCAGATTCATCGAAAAGTACACTGACAAAGGCGAAAAAACACGTTTCCGTATACTCAATCATCCCGTTTTGTGCGATGGTGCCATTCCGAAAGTATTTCCAAATTGTCTTAATATTCAAATACTGCAAGTGGAATCAAAATAAAACATCCACAAGAAAGAAGAAAAAATAAGATAAGAGAAGAGATCAGAGAACAACAGGAATGACGACTTTAGCCATTTAAGAAAATGCAAAAGGAGGACCAAGAGAGAAAGGCTAATGTAGAAAAGTATGTCAAAAATTATTCTCATTTCTAGGACAATTTATCAACTAAATAGAGACAAAAACGGGTCAATATTTAGAAATAAATCTATCTTCATAAGCATAATTACTGTCTACCATATCTTCCTTATAATTAATAAAACTGTTTATATAAAATTTAATGTGTTTTGACATTGATTTTTGTTTTTTACAATTTGCTTTACGTCGCACCGACACACATAAGTCTTATGGCGACGATGGGATACGAAATGGGTAGTAGTGTGAAGGAAGCAGCCGTGGCCTTAATTAAAGTACAGCCCCAACATTTGCCTGGCGTGAAAATGGGCAACCACAGAATACCAACTTCAAGGCTGCTGACAGTGCGGTTCGAGTCCACTGTCTTCCGGATGCAAGCTCACAACTGCGCGCCCCTACCCACACGGCCAACTCGCCCAGTACCTTGTTTTTAGGACAGCCTGTAAATAGGCAAGTTTGTTCGTAATCAATGGACAAGTATACGTATTAGATATAAGCATCGCCCCAAAATTAACGGTCAGCATTAGAATAATCAGTTGCATTTTTGTGGAAGTGCATGCGATACGAAATAAGTTGCTAATCTGTATTACGTACATTCCTTACTTACATGACGCCAGAGCCTTGATTGACCTTGGCCTACCAACCGACCGCTGCACAGCCCGAAGTCCTGCAGATTACGAGGTGATGCGAGGTGGGTACGAGGAAGTCTTTTAGCCGTTATTCTTGGCTTTCTAGACCGGGACTGCTATCTCAGTCAGATAGCTCCTCATTTTTTCTGACATTGGATGAGTGGCCCTCGAACCAGCCCTCAGATCCTGACAAAAATGGTACAAACGGTCAAAATTGATGGTCCAGATGATTGATTACCCAAGCAGGTGAGCAGCATTGAATACCGCAGTTACTGTTACACACTGGAGCGTTTCCTAGGAGCAGTTCACAGGAAGCGACCTAGACTTTACTCAACAGGTGTCACGTCGCTGCACTACAACGCCAGAACACACACAAACAAGAGCACTCGTGAATTGTTATGGTATTTTCGGTGGAAGGTACTGCCTACGGTAACTAGAGGAGAGATTCTAGTTACCGTGGTACTGACCATCCTCCCTACAGCCCCGACCTGGTATACAGTAATTTCCTTCTCTTCGGGTCGTTGATGAAGCACCTGGGTGGTAAGTAATTCAACGACAATACGGCCGTTCAGCATGTTGTCATGACGTGGTTTCGGGGACTGGATGCAGAGTTTTTCCACGCCATCATTGATGTTGGAACAAGTACTTGAGCAAGAATTTTGACTAACGGACATGCGTATCAACACCCTATTACCGTGTGTCTGCCTGCAACATGAACTGTTTTGCGCTGAAGTTCTAATTACCTTATTTTTTAAGCTACCTTGTATTTTCAATTTGCGTTGATCCTGACGCAGTGAAATGGACGAAGTAGATTGTTGCGAAAAGACGAGCCATGAGCAAGGAAATATTCATACTAAATATGAATTTGTGAAATAAACCTGTTACTTGTTCAGTCCAATTGCACCTAAAATGTACGTAATCTGTAAAAACTTTCACTGACTTATCAGACTGGACTAGACTGGAGACAACTAGAAGTGGCCCATAGTCTACGGTATCTACATCATGTGATATGTAATATGAATCTGTGTCCGGCCCCGTGGTGTAGGGGGCAACGTGTCCGCCTGTTACCCGGCGGCCCCGGGTTTGATTCTCGGCCTGTCAGGGGTTTTTAATTGTAAATGATTTATATCCCTGGTCTGGGGACTGGGTGTTTGTGTCGTCCTTAACGTCCCATTCCTCACATTCAACACCTTACATTACCACCATTTACATAACACACGCAGGTTCCTAACATATGGTGCAAGTAGGGGCAAAGATCTTCATAGGTCGACGCCCCGAACAAATAGCATTCTAAGAAAGAAGAAAATGAAGCTGTAAGAATTCTCTGATGAGGGTGTGCACTTACTTCAGCAGTGGGAGAATTGTTTATGACCTGTTACTCATCACTATCGTGAACTCTCTTCCCACTTGTAGCCAAGGTTGATAACAGTGATGAAACAATTCATCCCACATCTCGTTCCAGCTTCAAAGACACGATAATAGCAATCATCTCCGTAATAGATCTAAGGTTGGTGTTCATGATAATTGAAGAGCAGACGATTTTAACCATGCTGATCAGAAGTGAAATAATGTAAATGGTTCTTTTTCAAATAATGTTACTGGGGTTCATCCACTCGTACTCCTGAGAATGATAGAGACATGAACGACCAATACGACTCGCCAGTCTCATTTGCATGGATGACAAACCCCGAATCACTTGATAAGGAACTTTCAAAGCCTTAAAACACGTAGTTCTGAACGCATCATACAGACACCAAAAAATAAGGGAGAATGATCGAGTGAGTTGACTACGCGGTTTGAATGGTTTCGAATCCCACTGTCGGCAGCCATGATTATGACTTTCCTTGGTTTATAGTTTTCACATCGGGAAAATAGGAGGGCTGTAACTTAGGCGAGGCCATGTTAGCTTTCTTCCCGTCTCCTATTCCGTCGTTGCTATATACTAAGACCTGTCTGTACCGGCGTGACGTAACATTTTTAGGAAATAAAAGAAAGAACGACGAGAGTAGTGGCGGTTGCTTACAGTTTATATGTCCTTTGGACTTTAGGTGGAAATGGCACTGACTAATTTCTTTCTGATGCGGCAACCAATGATCATTCCGCATCCGAAGCCACGAAGCTCGCTCATTCTATCCGTTCTGCAGGTATGTCGTAGGACTAAAGAGCATCGAGAACTCAGCTATCTTTTACAGCAGCAGCGGCGGTCGTAGTGTCATCAAGGACCTTGTTTGTGTTTACAGAGAGTTGTCTGGATACGTTTGATCAGATAGTGTAATATATAGATCGGTCCTATTCACATTGTATGGTACGCCTCTTTGGGAACGTGCGAAACCTTTGTACTAATATTACGAACCATTTTGGCCATCAATAAACGCGATCTCTAAAGCTGAAATACATAAAATGCATTAAGAAAATAAATATTTGAATAAATTTATCAGTAAAACAAACGCTTAATTGAGTAGTAAGTACTTGTTGCATGAATATGACTAGAACCCGACACACAGGAAGATAGGAGCTGTTTGATATGTTTGACTGTTGCTGCAGATAACTTTTCGTGTGCATATTATTACGTGCTCAAGCGTCTGCCAAATCTCTGGAATCCACCTTCGATATTTCTCGGGAAGAATGAGTGAGGCAGGCCTGAAGGCACGTGGCGGCCTCTCATCGTATTGTGCTTTTCGTCTGGTATCTCCGTGGAATTCTCGGAAGGCGAGACTAGAACGTTCTTATTCTGCCAGAACCTGAAGATACTACAACTTCACCAACATGAATATAAAAGTAGGCTCGCTACGAACAAATTGTAGTTGTTTCAGTGGTTGGTGTTGAAGTGTGTTTTGTAGTTATCCTGCCGAGTGACATATGATAAGTAGATCAGTGTGTGGAGCAGGCACGTGAGTTGATGGAAAAATTATCTGTCTTATCTGGATATTAATTTTGAGTTCAGATAGTCACTAAACCTGTGTTCGAACCTGTCTGGATGAAGCTTCTTAGTGGAGAGACGTGTGCGTGCGAGGCCAAGTGAAAAGTGAGACCTGTCAATCAAGATTAGAAGATTAGAGAGGGACCGCCAATTCCAATGCAATAGACCTGCTATGAGGACAAGTGACTTTTGTAAACAGTCACTAATTAGTGAAGTACCGTCATTCATTGCCAAGTATACTTATATTGGTATATGTGTGTATTGTAATTATGTCCTGACAATCGCCCTCAGTGTCAATCGCTCCCAGCGTAAAATGCGTGACAATCACTCGCAGTCCGGTCCAGCTGTTCACCTTGGAAATCGCCCCCAGAAGGGCCATCCTCATTAAAGAGTATTCCTGAGGGTTATCCCCACAACCTCTCTTTACTATTTAAATCCAGCAGTGTTCTGCAGGCCAGCTACGGTGGTGGTGGTGGTGATGTTGATTATTGTTTTAAGAGGAAGTACAACTAGGCACTAACCAGAGAGAAAAAAAGGAAGACAAGGACCATGTAGGGCGTAAAAATGAAAGACTCCCTAGCCCTCGCAACCTAATAGCCTCCGGGTCAGAAAATAACGTGAGTTGACCAAGGGAGGTCGGATAGGATAGACAAGAGTGAGGAGCCTGGCACAAGTAAATGGAAGCAATGCCAGGACTCAGTTAAGGGCCCTGTGGTCGCCATCCCACGCTCCAAAGTTCAGACGTCCTGGAGCCCCATTTAGGCGCCTCTTACGACAGACAGGGGATAACGTGGGTGTTATTCTACAGCCCCCATCCACAGGGAGAGGCCAGCTACGTACGGGCAAGTGTTACACTGACTGTGCGTAACCATCAGTTGTGTTTAGGTTGACTAACTGACTCCCATCACACTTTATCCAGGATTTCAACTGGCTACATACAATATCTTTTGTATATAGCCTAGGCGTGTTTAAAATCAGCTATTGGCTTCTTCAGTTACTTTGTGCTAAAATTAAGCTCCGTCAGTTATAAGCATGGACATTTATTGTATTTACATTTCTCCCTGATTCTATTTACACTATTTACATATTTACTCTCGCCAATCAACGATGGACTTTCTGGATTTCATAGCAACTCTTCAAAGTTCTTTGGAGATGGGAAATTGTTTTCAAACAAGCGACAAAATCACCACTTTCTTCATATATGTAACTGTTCTTTCTAGTCTGTCATCTAGAGCGATGTAGGCGGTCTTTCTTCGTTTACCTTCCATATTGAGCTGGACCCTTATCAGCGCACATGCAGAGCTCTCTGCTCCCTTCTTTAAACATTTGATGAGATCCTTAGTTCGAAGATTTGGTCTTCCAAGTTCGGCGTTAATTTTGTTGTGCCATCCCTCGACGGAGTTGGTGGTTCGATGACGTCTGCCGTAACAACACCAAATCTCGACTGGAACTTCTTCATTCTCCATCCAACTTTCTACGAAGTAGTCAAAAAATGCAGAACGTTTTTCATTGTCAGGTACTCTGGAATGTATTTCCGACCAGCCATCGGAAACATCCTCAGGTCGAAGAAACGCTAAAGAAGCACACATGCGGATGATCATTCTCACTTCTTCATTCTTCATATACTCACAAGCAAGTCCCAAATCTTGAACTTTTTTCTCCTGATGCACTTTGATATGTGAAAGTAGCATCGTTTTACCTCCACTGCTGGAAATACAACTTTAATGGCCAAAATTGCTGCCGATTCAAAATCTACCGTCACTCTCGCTGGATTCCACTCTGGTATGACCTCAATAAGAAGGCGAAAAAGAGAGCAAATACGACTGGTTATATATTTGTTTCGATTTTTGAGCTACCAGTGTCTACATGAATGGCATAAATGAGCGAAAATTGTTTCCTGAAACTCTTAAAAGTTTCATCAATAAAAAATTCATGCTCACTTCTCAAAGATTCTGTTTGTAAAGTTCCACTAAAAATAATAAGTTGCTCGCCAGTGTTGTCGTCTTTCAAAAGAAAACTACTCCCACCATCTGTCATGGTAATCAATTCCATTTCCAGGACGACTTCTTCAGACGATTCCGATTCTCGTTTATTACCTCGCGATTTGGATATGCAAATTTCACTCTGCTTGGTTTCTTGGGTGCTCATTGTTCAGGAAGATAATTAAGGCGCATTACTTCAGAAGACAGCTGCACCTCCAATATCAACCACCACCTCTCCCTCTTAAGCCTTAAAATAAGCACCCCTTCATACAACGTCGCAACCAACATCACCCCACCGCCTCACACTACCACAGAACTACTCTGATCACTACTAAAAACCGCAGTTAACCCGCCTCAAGTCAAGCCTCGCACCCCCCCCCCACCTTTTTTGTAAACACTGCCTGTCAAAACTATCCAACATCCCACTTACCATAGTCCTCAAATGCGTGCCAGCTCGGCGACAGAGTCTTTTCTGTACGCTAGAAGACCCAGCCACAAAAAACCTCGCCTGGTACCTCAGTACATGTACACTTCGCCACAACCACATTTCACTTGCTCCACACCACTGTCACTCCATACTTTTGCATGAAACACTGGAATTAAACGGCCTTTCATTGTCACAATGTCATCTAACGAGTCATCCATTGTAAAGTAACAAAACAGCCCTTACAAGCAATTTTCCAATCCGTTGACATGGCACAAAGGACCAGCTAACTACAATTCATGACAGGTCTATGTGCAGGGAAGTTGCAAATCGATTGTGACTCTGACTTCCATAACATTTTTCACTACATTTCGTAATTGGCAATGAATTCGCGGACTGCTACGGAACTGGCCTTGTCATGCTGCGGAATTACCCGAACTGTTGTGGATTTAGCCGAACTATTTGCAATTAAAATTAAATGAATTATAAAATTGATTAGAATTACTAAATAAATATAGCATAAGTAACAGTTACAGTATTTCTCGGTACGAAAACTATTTTGATATTCAATAATGTCATACTGACTTTGCCTTAATATTGCGGGTTTAGCCGAGTCATCTGAACATTTTACACAGCGACTCTAATCCAGCACATTAACAACAAAGCAATACCATAACGAATTTATGTGTTACAATATGTCCTAACAGTGGTCCGATCCCAGGTCTGTCGGGTGAAACATTCCTAATGGGACTTGGGGCAATACAGATCGTAATTGGCACTGTTATATTACATTACCTGACATAACTAGAACAGCTGTGTAGTGACAGCGTGTCACGCTCAATCACGAGGGCTCTTATATCGTCCTGTTAACACAATTGGTGACAAAATATCAAGAGACCGTGACATTTAAGAATGGTGTAAAGCTCATCTTTAAATTCGGCCTTGTGTGGCTTGGAGGTCACTGACAACCAGACAGCCACTTCATGCCCAATAAATTACTCAATAGGGAATATCGCCCTGCGGCTGTAGACCACACCCACGGTATCCCTTGCTGAAGAGACCAGAATTTTAAAAAATAACCCCTGGACATCGCATATTAGGAATGCGGGTTATAGACCACATGACCTCTAGCCGAGTCTCGTATTGCTACTACTTACTCGTGACAACCTCCTCGTTTAATAATAATAATAATAATAATAATAATAATAATAATAATAATAATAATAATAATAATAATAATAATAATAATAATAATAATTAATAATAATAAAAATAATAATAGATTTATTGCAGCCAATATCCAGTTTGAAAGCACAGAGACAGTTTTATTTCCTTCACTATAGATCAGGAGAGGTCTAGTTCTTTTCGAGCTCTAGAGCAGATGATATCCGCCACACTCATTGTCACAGAGCTCACAAACGCACGTCTTGTTTTCCGGTAAATTTGCATACCTCCCCTGTGAATCATGTGACCTTTCCACCGTGGGGAGACTTGCGTGTCCTAATGAGGCAAGTGACCGAGCCATAGGTGCAACCATATCGGATGGGTACCTGTAGAGAGACCAAAGTAAAGAATGGTTCATCGAAAGGAGGGTAGCCGTCTTTGGGAAGTTGCAATGGCGGCAGTCTAGATGATTGACTGGCATGACCTTGTAATAATACTCAACATGGCTTAGCTGTGTTGACACTACTACACGGCCGAAAGCAACGGGAAACTACAGCCGTAACTAATTCCCGAGGACATGTATGAATGATGTACTGATGATGGCTTCCTCCAAGGTAAAATATTCCTCAGGTAAAATAGTGCCCCATTCGGATTTCCGGGTGGGAACTACATGAGAGGGGACGAGCATCAGGAAGATGGATACTGACATTCTGCGAGTCGAAGTGTGGAAAGTTAGAAATTTGAATCGTTGTGATAGGTTAGAGATTATGAAAAGGGAGATGGATAGACTAAAGTAAGATGTAGTTGGTATAAGTGAAGTATGTTGGCAGGAAGAGCATGAGTTTTGGTCAGGTGACGACAGAATTATCAACATAAAATCAAACAAGGGATATGCAGGAGTTGGTTTAGTAATGAACAATAAAATATTACAGCGGGTAAGCTACTACAACCACAATAGTGAAAGTATTATTGTTGTCAAGATAGACACCAAGCCTATGCCCACCCCAATAGTGCAGGTCTATGAGCCTACTAGCTGAGTGGATGATGAAAAAATCGAAAGATTATGAAGAATGGCCCGTTTGTTAGTTCATAGACTAGTTTTGTTGGAGTGAATTTCAAGACAGCAAGTACTCTTTACAAGAAACTTGCTGTTACCCGGTCCAATACTGCGAGGTCATTAGTCGTGAGATGGATCCATACTACGCAGTTGTATTCCATAGGTTGATATTGGTACTATTTTTGTGTGTAATAAGTAGACGGCTGTTTTGATGTCTAGCAGTTCTGGCTTACTGATATCTTGAAAGCATCGAAGAGCTGCTACAGCACTTTCTTTAATGTGGATCCTGAAGGATGTTCTTGTGGTCTGTAGTCGCTCTCCCGAGAATGAAAAGTTATTTACAATTTATAATTTATCTTTACCAAGCAATACAAGGTCCGAAACTGCTAGTCTGCCTCCATTTCTAAAGAAACATCTGTACCGTTTTACCGCTGCTAATCGTAAAGTCCTTCCCCTTAGCCCAGTCCTCTAATCTGTTGACCGCTCTCTGGAGATCCTCTTTATTATTTCACCTAAGGCCATGTCGTTCGCAAAATTACATAGTACTATTGAGAGTTTCTAGATATTGTTTTGTTGACCATATCAGCAGTGACTACAATAAATAACCATGGAATTATTGGATCCACTTATAGGACACCATTCGTCTGTATACTTCCACCCGATTTAGATGCTTCATCGTCTGTTTTTCCTCATTTTTACTATTCGATTCCCCTTGGTCAATTCTTATCCTGAACCGGCCCAAATGGCATTTGATTCGTGACCCTTCCCTTCTTTTTCTTCGAAAGGTCGGACCTCTTCCATTTTTCCTTTGACAGGTATTACGTTATGGTGGAAGTCCATTTGTACTTTCCCTTAAAACAATTAATACCTCTTTTTTTATAATTTGCTTTGCGTCGCACAGACACAGATAGGTCTTATGGCGACGATGGGATAGGAAAGGGCTAGGAGTGGGAAGGAAACGACCATGGCCTTATTTAAGGTTCATCCCCAAAATTTGCCTGGTGTGAAAATGGGAAACCATGGAATAACATTTTCAGGGCTACGGAGAGTGGTGTCCGAACCAACTATCTCTCGAATGCAAACTGATAGTTACGTGGTCAAACGGCGCAGCCTCTTCCTCAGTCATAATTATTACTGTCATAACCTCAACTAAAAGAAAACCCATCCCTCTTCGCAGCAGTCATTTTGTAGCCCATAGCCTTTAACTTTAGTCAATTTCAGAGCCGCCAGCCAGATTATACCGAACAAAAAGGAAAGCGAGAAATCTTAGTGAAATATTCTCAAGAAACACCAAATTTCATTTTGAAAAACAAACCAACTGCATGGCACCATAGCCATGATGGGCAATGGCCTACTAAGTGACAGCTTCTCGGCCTGAAGGTCTGTAGATTAGACGGAAAGCATGAACGATGTAACAGTGGATACACACTGCTAGCTTTTGGCGGCATAGACTTCGCAATGTTTTTCTTCTAAAACAAATATAGAAGAAAAACATTACGAAATGTACGCTGCTAAAAGCATGCAGTGTATTTAACGTAATAGCACTGCATGTTGCAAAGTTGTCAGATGTAGCAATGTTACTGGGGCCCGCATCACTCACCACCATTTCCGTTACATATGGCAATGGTCGACAGAAATAAAAACTGCTAAATTTTGATCCAGTGAAATACTCAGAATATCAGTTTTAGCATCTCCGTCTGGGTATCAGTGATGGAGGTTCTTTTTATAGATCCCGAGATCGAAATTTCAAACCCGTGCGTTTCCTGATGATTACATAAAGTATTAAGTTGTGTAACTTCAGTTATCAATTTCTGTGTTAGCAATAGGCTATGTTGTTCTTAGTTTTCTAGAGCGTACCATAAGCGTGATACGCACTAATATGCAAAACAGTGAATTACCTGTAAAGTTACGTATTTTGACTTATTAAAATTGATACACAGTAGATCAAAATACCTACACACGGTAGCTGAGACCAGATGAATATTGTTAACAAGATTAATACTCATTTATTTTTTTACGTGCCACTAACTACTTCTTCCGTTTTCGGAGACGCTTAAGTTCCGGAATTTTGTCTCTTAGGATTTTTTTACGTGCCAATAAATATACAGGCACGAGGCTGACAGATTTGAGCACCATCAAATACCACCGAACTGAGCCAGGATCGAACCTGGCGAGTTGGGATCAGAAGGCCAGCGTCTCAACCGTCTGAGCCATTCAGCACGGCGTGATTATTATTATTATTATTATTATTATTAATATTATTATTATTAATATTATTATCATTATCATTATTATTATTATTATTATTATTATTATTATTATTATTATTATTATTATTATTATTAATATTATTATCATTATCATTATTATTATTATTATTATTATTATTATTATTATTATTATTATTATTATTATTATTATTATTATTATTATTATTATTATTATTATTGTTTTATCAATTTTATCCACATAACTGTTCGCTATATTCGGTTGCACTGTGTGTGAAACAAAACAGGATCAGTTGAACTAATATCGAACGCAAATAAACACAATAAGAATCTGGATGAAGGGAGAAACATGGGTGCTCTGCTCGTTGCAAGAATGATTTTCCATATGTGCCAGGTGTTTGTTTACTAATCATAGGCTAAGGGTGTCCATTGGTCTCAGAATTTATAAGTTTAAATCAATACCATATGACGTAATAGTTCAACTTTGGAGTGCAAGAGAACCAGTTTCATCTCCACTTCAAATCAACCAGGTCGATACTTTACGATAACTGTTGTAGGAGTAATAAAATGACATAAAATGTAAGTCAGTTAAACTGGAATTAGATTTTATTATATCTTGCATAGTTGTACGAACACCTGCTAGGCTGCTGGGGTGTTATATAAGATTCCAAATCCTACAGGGTATAGTATAAATTGGTTGACAGTGAAGTGGAAGGGGGAGGGAAGGTGGATTCCCCTCCTACAATCTGTTATTCTTGTAAGAATGTCTTATTTCATACCTATCTCAGACTGAAGAAAAGTTACAATATTGCAATTTTCAATGAATTTTTCAGTCACAAATACAGACTCAACAACAATAGAAGGCATGAAGTTAGACCAAGGAATCTGAAACTAGAACCAGCCATCAAATGAATTGACACCTACCCACCACCCGCAGGGGGAAGGGGCAGATTCGAATCGGTGCTGATAAGGGTGTGTTTCTTATGCATATGAACCACTTGTTTTAGGCTATAACACTTTTAAGCTTGTCTTGGAATCATTTCTTCAGGAATACGGATTTCGCAGTGAACGCTCGCTTGTCCGCCAACAAACGAAGTTATAGTAGTACATAAAGGATATGAGATTGATTCACTTCATGCTATAGATACCTAGAGCTGAAATCCCAGCGTCCAAAATGAGACAGTAAGTAAATAAAGACTACAGCTGTACGCAAAAAACCAAAACCAAAAAAACACACACATAACTTTCGTTGTTTAGGGGCATCAAACAGGTCGTAAATCTGTAAATTCGATGTTCATTCAAAACCTTCCACTCATAGAATATTTGCACATTATTAGCTATATCATTACATTGCTTCTGTCTGTCCCTGCGTTTCCTCATTGTCGCTGTCTTGCATGTTAGGTATAAAATCGTCTTTCTGTCTGTACTTTATGAACATTAACCTGATATTTGTTTTTCGTGCCATACAGAATACGTTTTAGCCTATGTTGGATGCAGTATACGTCTTGTCAGTGTGTCAGTTAAAGCATCACGGGAAAATGAGTAGGTCATTTTCATGTGACTTGATTCTTAGGTTTACAGTAAAGTCGGGTAGATATTAGCAATACGTTGTTCAAGACATTCAACAGAAAGGGACCTCCGGAGGGTTCAAAATCATACAACTCGGTATGTCTCCTTTACGATTGGTTTTACAGGAAAACTGGCCATGACAAAAAAGATTTATATCACTATTTAGAAACGTTTTTTAACAATGTTCTACGTCGCACCAACGCTGTTAGGCCTTACGGCGACGTTGGGATAGGGAGGGGCTAGCTAATCAGTGTAGAGACCCATCATTTGCCTGGTTGAAAACGGGATACCACTGAAAACCATCTTCAGGGCTGCCGATTAGGGTTCGAATCCACTGTATACCGAATGCTAGCTCACAGCTTCACGACCCTAGTCGCACGGTTAACTTGCTCGGTCAAACTTTGTTGTTGTGTACCTTTTCCCATGCAAGGGAAATATCATTGGCAGTCGTATGAATGTTTACATCAAGAGCCAAAAATTAACTCCACAAAAAGCTGATATGGAGATCACCCCGGTAACGACTTAAAGGGTTTGCACATTTTACTGTACTTTCTGATACTAATACTTGATATTTATGCCAGGTGAAGAGATAAGATCACTCAACGGAGTTGCCGCTCTTGTAAGAATGAATATGTTAAACATGTAAGGTACATGTAGGTTTAGTAGTTTGAAGAAATGACGAGGTTACCACAGGAAAGGCTGGCTTGGAAATCTACACTAAACCATTCTAAGCACACACGGTCCAAACAACAACACGGATCAAGAGGCATCGAAGAAGTTACCGAGCAGAATCATGAACTGGGCTGAGCAACAGAGGAACAGGGAGCTCCAGAAGACGATAGTTACACCAAATTTGTAATGGTTTCAACAAAAGAAACAACAAATTTAAGTGTATCATCCTTGGCTTTGACGATATATGAATGCGACACACATATGAGCGATCCAACCAGCCTTCGGACTGAGAACTCAAACTGCACCAATATAAAAATTGTAGAAGTGGGGGATAAAACAAAGCTAGCAGTGGTGTCTAGTTCACTCATAAAAGTTTCCAGATAGAATAATGGAAGATATTACGATCGATAGTGAGAATGTTTGATGAATGTATGTAATACTATCGGTGGAGGGTAAAGTTCACAGCTTCATTGGGCAACAGAAGGTTTAATTACTGTACTTGTGAACGCTGCCGCAGTGAGATGTTTATGTGTGATGACCCGTTGTTGGATCAACAGGTGAGAGAATGTTGTAGCCAACAGACTTGTTTGTATGTGAGCAGACTCACCCGCCCACGAGTCTCCTGACTGACGCGATGGAAACCGTCCAATACCAAGATATGGCTGCCTGGGGCGCACCTGAGTTGAGAGGATAACTCGCCTGCGACGACCTTCCGGATAGGAGGAGGGTAACTCTCTACGATATCGTGCGGACTTCTTCGTCAATATACATGACATCAATTATTCCAAAAATGTACGCCATGGTATTATACCTGTAGAGCATTTTGTCTGTGAGTGATCAAAAGTGTTCATTTTCTTTCTTCTTCCGAATTAGCTAACTATGCACCGCATTGAAGTTAAGGTTTCTTGTCCATTCTTCTCTTCTCTTCCCAAAACCACTTCATTCTTTCATTTCTTATTTTTCTTTCTCTTCGGAAATGATCCGTTCGGGCCTCCGTTTTAGTAGTTTCTTTTGAAGAGAAATGATTTTAGACTGTCGACTCTTCTTATGCACTCTCTTCTACTGTGGATCATCAGCAGAATATTTCAAATTCTTCCACTTCCCCCTTAACTTCTTCTACCCACTTGGAGTTGCTCATTAACCCCATGATGCATTTTAAGTAGTTTTGGTCAGCTGTTTGACATCCATTCTTAATAGGTGTCCGTACAATTTCAGTCTTTGTTTCCACAGTGTGTCCGTGATCTCTTCAGTGCAATTTTAGAGCTCCTCATTTCACCACTTCATTCTTCTTCTTCTTCTTCTTCTTCTTCTTCTTCTTCTTCTTCTTATTATTATTATTATTATTTTCTTAATCTGTTTACTCTCCAGGGTTGGCTTTTTCCTCGGACTTAGCAATTAATCCCACCACTATCACCTCAAGGTCAGTGTCCTGGAGCGAAAGACTTTGGGTCAGGGCATGAAACTGGCCAGGAGGACCAGTACCTCGCTCAGGTGGCCTCACCTGTTATGCTGAACAGGGCATTGTAGAGGGATGGGAATATTCTAAGGGATAAACAAGGGAGAGGAGATGTAGCGACCGTGGCCTTAAGTTAGGTACCATCCCAGTATTTGCCTGGGGGAGAAGTGAGAGACCACGGAAACTACTTCGTGTACGGCCGAGGTTTGAATCGAACACCCCTCTATTCAGTTGACCTCCTGAAGCAGTGTGAACCGCATTCCTGTCCTCGTACCACTTTTAAAACTTCGTGGCAGAGTCGGGAATAGAATTCGGGCCTCCGGGGGTGGTAGCTAATCATACTAATCACTACGCCACAAAGACGGAATTCTCTGAGGCAAGAATATACCCGATTATCTCAAGGGGAAAGTGTATACATCCGTGCTTAGACCAGTTGCACTCTATGGGTCAGAATGCTGGCAAGCCTCAATAAGACATGAAAAAGCCCACCATGGACTGGAAATTAAAATGGTCCGTTTGTCGTTGAGATTTCCGAAACTTGACCACGTCAGAAATGACCATGTCAGACAACGGATGAGAGTTCCGCCAATTATTATTATTATTATTATTATTATTATTATTATTATTATTATTATTATTATTATTATTATTATTATTATTATCTATATAAAAGGCTAACGTGTATGCTTCAAGAAACTCAAGCACTTAAATCAGAGGGAGTTAAAAGGCGCGGTAGGTAACGAAATCTTCCAAATCGTCTCAATAGTACAGGAAAAATCTTTCATTTCTTGAAAACTGAACGGAAATATATTTATTTTCAAGATGAAATCAAATCAAATCACTAAATGACCACTCCAATAATCGCAGCCCGTACCGGGCGAGTTGGCCGTGCGCGTAGAGGCGCGCGGCTGTGAGCTCGCATCCGGGAGATAGGGGGTTTGAATCCCACTGTCGGCAGCCCTGAAGATGGTTTTCCGTGGTTTCCCAATTTCACACCAGGCAAATTCTGGGGCTGTACCTTAATTAAGGCCACGGCCGCTTCCTTCTAACTCCTAGGCCTTTCCTGTCCCATCGTCGCCAAAAGACCTATCTGTGTTGGTGCGACGTAAAGCCCCTAGCAAAAAAAAAATCGCAGCCCGCAGTACGTTTTGTGCTTAGTGGGTTGTTAAGCGATTAACACTTACATTTTGATATATGGGATTTTCATCCTTAGAATTGTGATTGCATGAGACCATGATTGATTACTATCTGTCAAACTAGAGAGTATACACTTCCTCTGATTATGGAAGAATACTACTTTATGCTAGATACCCTTTGGTTCACGGATGTTCCCAAGTTTTAAAATACATTACTCAACACATGGAAGAACGTTCTTAGTAAATTAAATGCTACTAGAGAAAACAGTCGACGTACGTACAGACGAGAAGGTATCAAGTCTACTAACCGCCTGTATGATTAATAATAGTGCGCAGGGACAAACCGTTAAAAAAGTGGGTGTCTACTTTCTCATACCAATATTCAGTCGCGGCCAGTTGTATGTTGCACTATCTCGGGCAAGGCGTTTGAAAATGTTAAGATCTATAAACGCCCTAATAGTCGAAGCACAGTGAATAATGTATGGAAAGAAGTATTATAAACTACATTGCGAGTGATTCAATTGTTATGTACCGGTGTTAAATGTCCATAAAACTATTCAAAAGGGAAAGCAAAATATTATGACTACGACAGAGACATCAGTACGAGTTATCTGATTTATTTATAACAAATGCTGCAGAGAAGCACGGCTCTATTAGTTATTATTAATACTGTAACAATGGCGTGTCGCCTAAGAAGAGATCCAGTGCAGGTCATTCGAGGTGACGTCCTTGGGCGATATCTGCGTCTGTGAGGACGGGGCTCTCCCCAGAATGAAATTGAATGCTGAAGAAGGCACCAAACCTCAGTGCCTGAGTCAGAGGAAATCAACAATGAAGGTTAAAATCCCCGACCTCGCCGAGAATCAAATTGAAACCTCTAGGACACATGACAGCATGCTAACCAGTTATCCGTGGAGCCGGCGACAATAATAATACGTGTATACATTGTAGAATATTAAGCCTTTCAACGTTCAGTCGGCAAGCATCTGTCAGTTAATAACACGTCTCCAAAATCCTCCATTTGCAACCAGCTCTGTGGTATAATTCGGCTCTACACCTCTTATCTTATTATTGAAATTATTGAAAAAACAAGCTATAGTGCTTTTGCTCTCCCTCCATTTCGTTTACTCTACATGGCCGAGTACATTATTCTCTTAAGACACCTATACTTCCAGGTCACTGATAGGAACTAGAAATAGTAGCATTTCTCTTCCTTATTCTTTATTGAATGGTAATGATGCAACATCGTTTCCGGGTTCGATTCTCAGCCAGGTCAGCAATAATTACCTGGATCTGAGAGCTCATTCGAAGTCCACACTTACGCGAAAACAACCGAGGGTGAGATAGTGGTGTTGTCTATAAAGCCAAGCATAACAGCCGAGAAGGTTCATCGTTCTGATTTCGTGTTACCTGGCTTCGATGGTGGGGTCATTTAAGGCGGATGGAGCAGCAATATTTTTAAACGGCACCACACCACTTTCAAATGGACCCCAGGGGGTGACGGCATAGATATGTCCGTTATATACGTTCATTGTATCATGTGTCCATAGTAATGTACCGTACCCAGGGGAAAATACCCTCTAGGACGATGCCTCCATTCCTGTATGAACATCCGACTAACTCAGGGTTGGGCAGAGTGTGGGTTGGTTGTCGATTGGGTCAGGATAAAAGTCGAAGTTCAACACTAAAATAGCAATCAATGACAAGAAATGGAGGTATAACACGAATGAGAAACAATCATAGGGGGTAAGATGGATTTATTAACAAATATCCCCGATCAAATCACTCGAAAATAAATGAATAAAAAAAATAATAACTTGTAAAAAATGAACTCAAAGTAATAAAATAAATCGAAATCAGAAACGTTAAATGAGTGATAATACAAATTTGACATTAAAAGAAAAACAAGTTCAATAAAGAACATATATAAAAATCAAGACTGAGTATCTTCTCATAGTCCAATGTTTATGTTGCATGGCAACAAGTGTATGCAAACACTGCCATGTGGTGTTTCGGTATGGAGTTTCACACTATCGCATCCCAACGATACGGTTTCAAAATTAAGTTACTCCCGAGAGTCATCAAACTATTTCCGTAAAATCAAAGTTACATCATGTGAAAAATTACGACGGAAAGAAAAAAAATACTTAAGACGCACCGGACGCTATGTAAGGTATGCAAAATATTAGGGGCAAATCCTACACTATATTTACAATAATTCAAATAATCAAACTAAACATATATATACATCGGATATCGAGTAAAGTCTTAAATGCTACACTGCTTCTAATGTGAATCCCGGTTCACAGCAAAAGATCTAGACAGAACTAGATAAACCAACAATACATCAGCACTCGGGCTGTTCCCTTTAAAAACAACGAGACAAGGTATACCATCACAAAATAATAAGGTAAAACCATCCTGTAAGAGAAAAACATATAAATAATCCTTGATGTCATGAAGAAAGCAATGGGCAACATTGCCTCCTTCTGCTGCGTTTGAGCGCTCAACAGCGCGGTCATCCGTCATGTACTTCCGGGTAGATTACGAGCTGTAAAGAAATATTGAACTCCACTACGCTAAAGATTGGATTTTGTCTCCCGTGGCCACCGCAAGGAAATACTGTCTCTTTCACACATGCCGATAACACAGGCCAGGAATCAGTTTGCCATGAGATAACGCCCATCATCAACTACACGGAAACTCCCGTATATTAATTTCTTCTTAGCATGCTTGGGCCATTTAACAACATCAGACTCAATAGTCTGGAATTAACACTGTCCATTCTGATCACAATATACTCAGAAGACGCTAAGCAGACACACACATCTGCATAATTTCTATCTTGTCAGGCAAACAATCGGCCTGCACCAATACATTATAATTAAGCATGCAATTATTATCTCATCATTCCTCATGAATCCTTCTGGCCTTTCCACATAACGAGACGCTGTTCGAGTCCTTGGCAGACCATCAGGCAAACAGAATCCAACTTAACTTCAAAGATCTTAATTTAACAACGACGTTCTGCAGCTCCTTCTGGCAGCTTCTGAAAAACCATGCATCATGCAAAATAGCTATACCTGTCTCTCTGAATAACCGAAATAAAATAAATTGAAACGTGTTTGACGTAACATAGAAATGAACCTGTCGATCTAGCCCTTCTAGCCTATATTTAAGGAAAACTCGGAATATCCTACGCTAAGTACTATATTTACAACAATAACTTATCCTATCAATCCCTCATTTTCCCAAGCACCTAATCATAAAGCAAAATAAAAATAAAATAAACATGCATGAATCTCGTATCCGAATCTACCATAGTGACAAAATTAAACAAATACATGCCGTCAGGCTTACTTTAAATGAAACTGAAAATTCTATCTACACTGCCCTAGTACCTTAACATAACTTACATATCATGCCATATATAATACGTGCATCTTACTTTATGATGACTCTCGGGGTACCAGGATAGCAGCTTACATCCCCACTAATTTTGGGATCTACACCATGATAATCACATCCTTAACATGTGGGAATGCGCTTCCTTCCTCTGCAGGTGCATCCATCATCTTGCTGGAAAACAATTCACTGGAACACAGAAGACTATAGTTGATAACCTCTTCACTGCTTAATGCTGCGAGCCGAGATACCCTTTCTTTTACCAGATCAGCTAACACACTGATTCACATATATATAACACACTTCACTAAAAGGGTAAAATTACAGTTTTAAAAGCAGCCCACGGTTCGGTACGGAAGTTCCACGCGAATACGCGCCCGTCGCGAAATAGTGAAACACTGGCACGTTTCTACAACACTTGTTATTCAGCGGTCACTACACCGTCTTTATCGATTAAAAGTAAACTTTGTCAAAACTGTACTACTTCATTTACACCAGTACAGTAAATATTACGACTGCACAATTAGAAGTATCAATGAGAACCAGTTACTATTTCTGGAATAACGCCACGTTAATTACAATCACCAGTCACAGAGTTAGTACAACCGTACTGCTCAAACTTTTGCTACAGAGTGCCGAGTTAGTACAACCGTACTGCTCAAACTTTTGCTACAGAGTGCCGAGTTAGTACATCCGTACTGCTCAAATTTCAACTACAGAGTGACGCTCTCCAGAGCTTGGATTACTGAGGAGGCTTCGGTGACGCTAATATTGTTGGGGTTCCCGGGTATCTGAACCAACCACCAATCAGAGAGTTCGTCATGTATGATGATACAATACTTATTGTGATATATTTATAAAACACAGCTCAAACATTAGCAAATCTCTTCCACCAATTTCTATGATACATTTCCAAATATATCTAACTTCAGAAACTGTGGAAAACCGATTGTCTACAGAAACTGACTTTATCCACAGAGCATGTTGGTCATCCTGGAATTAATATTTAGCGCGGCGTAGCCTCCATGTTTGCCAAATCCTTAAGTTCCCATTGGCTGAAATATCTCGCTTGGTCAGCATCTAATACACGTGTCGGTCCTTGCCAGCGCGTGGGTACGCTTACTTTCTCACGGTCATACGGAAATATGAAGCAACATCCAGCAACTTACAGTCTTGCTCAACATCCGGTATTAACTATCTTGGGATACGATACTTTAACATATTAGACTGTATCTTTTATAAATAAAATTCACATATTTGGTCAAATAATATTCCAATTATTATTATGGGCCGGTCGGATACGGCTCATCCTCCTCTTACACAGGGAAAAAATGAATATGGAGTATTTATTTTTTTTTCTTAATGTATTATTTGACTATTTATTAGCATCTGGATATATGCAATCTCTTTCCTTTAGTACTATTTGCCGTCTCGCAAATTGGTATTCTCTTCCCACAGTCTATCATTATCTTGGCGGATGTTGTAGTAGATGTCAAGTAACGCATGAAAACGTCTCTGCACACCACCACACTCATCACAATCTTCTTCCTCTGAATAATTGTCTCTTTCCATCTGCGCGAAGTTGACATTCTCCGTGTCTTCTTCCGGGTCATCTGCATCCACCATCACAGGTTCATCATTCGGGTTTTCTTCTTCTTCTCCATCATCTTCACTCTCATCTTCTGCCACCTCTCCTTCTTCTTCTTCTCCTTCTGGGATGTCGTCTATTCTAATTTGACCTCTGGGATAATAAAGCTTGAGGTTTGAGGCATTGAAAACCTTCTCCGTAGATCCGTCTAAGCTACAAACTTTGTAGGAATTATTTCCATACACCTGAGTTACTTTATATGGACCTATATACAATTCAGCAAACTTCTGACAGAAGCGCGCTGACACATCTGAGCTCTGAGGACGTTTTACCAGTACAAGCTCATCAACCCGCAGTTGTCTATGAAATCGTTTGTTCCTGCTTCTGCGTAGCCTCTTGTCTGCTTGAGCCTTTAATTTTTCTGCAGTCTCTCGTATGCATAATTCTGCAGACGGCCTTGGGTCATTTGGACATTGAATTTTCTCGTACCATGGACGCTGTGGGTATTCGTTGAGATGAATAATACTGGGAATCTGTCCGGTACTTTCATGCTTGGTAGAATTAATGCTTTCCATGATAATTGGAACTACATCTGGCCATTTCCAGTGCTCTCTTGGTATGAAGATCCGACAGTACTTCGCTATCTCTCTCATAACACGTTCGCTCGGGTTAGACTCCGGATGTCTCACTGAACTCAACACATGTCTTATCTCCATCCTATCGAGCTCCCTCTTGAAAGCAGGCGAGGTGAACTGTGGACCGTGATCACTTAATATGCTTTCTGGCTTACCCATTCTCGGAATGATCTTATTTTTAATCTGATGTAGTGCGGATTTCGTGTTGGCCTTTTGTACGGGACACAAAGTTACATACTTAGAAAATACATCCATGCATACTAGAATATATTTCACACCACGACGTCCTGCAGGTAACGCTCCAAAATAGTCAATTGCGAACAGTTTCCTGGGCATTGTGGGCAATACAGCTCTTGGTTGCTGTTTTAATAGGAAAGTGTTAGGTTTGATACGCTGACATGTGTCACAGGTTCGCAAGACTTGTTGAATCATGCGCCTCATCCTTGGCCAAATAAATGTTTCCTGTAACGTAGCTGTAACTTTCTCAATGCCCGCGTGTCCAGTGGTATGATGCCCTAACCATATCAAGTCCATCTGGAACACTGGTGGAACAACAATACGAAATTTAGTGTGTTCTTCGTCAATAAATTTATGCAAAAGGTTATTGAAATAGTGATATTGGGATGCCTTCTTTTGTGCCTCGATAAAACCTGGGGTGCCGGGTTCAAGTTCCTTATTAAAATAATCAATCAGTAATTTGGTTGGTCCATAATTTTTCTGCTCTTGGCCTAAACTTGGTAACTTGTCCAAAATGTTTTGGTCCTCTTCGCCCAACATTGCCAAATTTACAGTAGCCTCAACTTCATCCGGGTTTCGACTGAGTGCGTCTGCCACGGTATTCAACTTGCCTGGGCAGTGTTCTAGTGTCAAATCGAACTGTTGTACAAATAACGACCATCTGTACACCCTGTCGCTACCTACATTGGATTTTAGGATGAAAGTTAATGCCTTATGGTCCGTTCTAATGATGATCGGAAATCCATAAATATACTTCTTCCACTGACCTAGGGCAACTACTATATACAGCATTTCTAGTTCCGTAGTAGTCCACTTTAACTCATGGTTACGTAACTTCCTGCTCGTGAATGCCAAATAAGTGATCCTGGGTTCGTTCTCTGGATTTTCCTGATACAGAACCGCTCCTATGCCCACATTTGAAGCGTCTGTTTGAATTTTGAAAGGACGGTCATATACAGGATAGCCTAGCTTCACTGCCTTCGCCAGCATCTCTTTGGTCTTTCTAAAAGCCACATCTTGATCCTCTCCTCATTTCCATCTGTTGTTTATCTTCAAAAGCTCCTGTAATGGTGCTACAGTGTCTGTATATGATTTACAGTGGTCCGAAAAGAATTGACAAAGTCCTAAAAACTGTCTGATATGCTTAATTTTGGTAGGTTTCGGAAAATTTTGTATTGCTGATATCTTTGCCGGATTAGGCTTGATTCCTTTTCCATCGATGACATGGCCCAAAAATAAGGTACTCCTGCTACAAAAATGAGATTTCTCCAGATTTACCTTGAAATTGCAGCGATTAAGATCTGCCAAAAGTCGGTCAATTTTGTCCAAATGTTCCTCGATTGTTTTCGAACAGAAAATTATGTCATCGATGTAGATGATAGTAAATGATTTTATGTCTGGACTTAAATTGCCTTCCAATGCACGGATAAGAACGGAACTTGAGTTCTTTAACCCAAAGGGCAAACGTAAGAAGTGATAAGTCTGGTTGTTAAACATGAAACCAGTTAGCATACTAGATTCTGGATGTAATTCAATGTGATGAAATGATGAAGTTAAATCAACGGTGCCGAAGTACTCCATGCCTCCGAACCTCTTTAAAATGTCCTTAATTGCTGGTGCCTGCGTATACTCGGGGACTAGGCGCTTGTTAACCTCTCGTGCGTCCAAACATACCCTCACAGAACCATTTGCTTTTGGAACAGCCAAGATCGGACTCAAAAATGGTGTGGGCGATTTGGTAATGACTCCATTCTTCTCCATATCATCTACCAATTCCTTCACCTGAGGGAATATCTTCTCGGGAATGGGATATGGTCTCTGTTTAAATGGCTCCCAGTTGTTCACAATAATTTTGTACTTGTAGTTAGGTATTTTTCCTGGTTTTGATCCGAATACATTCTTATGTTGTTCTAAAATTTCTTTCATTTTCCCACGGGCTTCTTCGTTCACTGGTGCTTCCGCTAACTTCTCTGGTAACAATTTTGAAAATTTTTCATCCTCCTCGGCTTCTAAGTTTAACGTCATGGCCTCAAAATATTCTGCGAGCTCATTACAATTTTCTACAAAATTTACTGGAAACTCAAAAGGTTCTTCTTTTCCCTCGGTTACAGTTGCTGTCCAAATTCTTTCATCTCCAACATTCTCTTCAACCTGGTCTAATCTCAGCTCTTCACTAGAATTTTGTGTTCGGAAAATAATGTTATTGTTTCCCATGTCTATCAAGGCATTGTATTCTCCAAGAAAATCTGCACCAAGAATTAAATTAAATTCCATCTTTGGTAGAAATACGCAGGGATGTGACATAGTTAAATTTCCAATTTGAATATCCAAAAGAGCCTGCTCCTTACACACAGCTGTCTTGTCCGGTACAATTCCCCTGACTTTCAATTTTGATATAGGAATAGTGAGTACCTTCATGCGTGATTTCAATTCGTTAATTAATGCCTGAGATACCACACTAATCGACGCTCCAGTGTCCACCAAAGTTTTTACTCGTAAATGACCAGCTCTAGTATATATTACGGGTAAGCGCTTTACAGAATTATAATTTTGTGATACTTTCTCTTCCAATAAATCCTCAGGTCTTACAATCCAACTGTCTACAGAGACTACGGTCCAACCATTATTATTCCCATTGATCAAATCTAGGCTATCTTCTTCATCATCTATTGTGCTTTTTTTTGTTGTCCGTCCCTCGGCTCTCATAATTAGGAGCATTGGGATTCAACCTATTTTCCTGTTGCCTTACACGGTATTCCCTGTACGCAACACTTTCAGCTCCGTGACATTCTTCGTTACCATTAGCTTGTATGGCTCCTCTCCACCGGTCTTCCTCCTGCCTTTTTCCTCTCAACTCTTCAACGTATTGTCTTGATTCTTCTCTTCTTTGGTCACGATTCTCCTGGTAATTGCCTCTTCCTCCTCTGGGGTTTCGCTCCTTCTCGTCCCAACGATAATATGGTCTTCTGGGTCCACCATAATTTCTATACTTGTATCTATAGGTCCTCCCATTATTTCCATTTGGATAGCTATATCCTCGCTGATTTACGCTGTTACCTTGATAATTATTTCTTCGAAACTGGTCTCTTCTATCTCTCCGCTGCCAGTTACCATCCTGATGTACAGCACTCCTGTTGGCTTGCTCATGTGTCGCTGTTTGAGTCCCTAAGCTTTGATAATCATTTCTCTTCCTTACTTTCGGTGGATTACTTCCTTCTTCCACCCCTACCGTATGGATAGCCTCAACATGCCTCAACCTTGGCTGGTTTTGACTAGATGTTAAGTCTAACTGTCTTAAAGTCAATTCCGCCTCTGCTGCAGTTTTAGCATTAGCTGCAATTAATGTTCTCTGCACTTCAAGAGGTAGTTGCCGAGAGATTGCCGCTATAATTTCGCTCTCGCTTGGGGGCATTTCTAAATCACGAAATTTTAGCATCTGAGAAATGAAAAAAGGAGAATACTTCGTTGGCGTAGTAGCCGGATATCTACGTGAATACAATTCCATCCTCAGTGATTGCTGCGTAGATACGTCCCAAAACTTTTTAAGAAATGCCTCCTTAAACTCCTCATATGTAGTAAATGTATAACGGAAAGCATTCGCCCATTCAGCCACGGTTTCGCCTAGAAATCTTTCTACTGTCCCTAATTTACGCTCTGGTGGTACCTTGTAATCTGCTAAGAAGTCATCCATTCCCCGCAAGAAAGCCTTAGGTGTTCTCTCATCATTTCCTGTAAACTTCCGTGGTTTTTCTTCATTGCTTCTCATAATATTGTAAATAGGAACATTATGTGTTTCATTCGGAGTTGAACAATGGACCTCCTGACGCGGTAACTGTAGAAGATCGCTCAGCGCAACGTTATCGCTAACTTGACTGGGTGCCTTCTCTATAATGGTTTGTTGCACTGTACATTTTAATTTACTAAGTTCTTTGTCCGTTCGTAAATCCAACAATTCTAACTTATCATTCATGTAGGCGATTTCCTTCTCAACAACCTCTATCTTCACTTGATTTTTCTGTGAAACCTCTGTCCACGTCTCCAGACTCGAACCAAGTACCTGTAGATCTTCCTTGTTCCTTTCCCGATCAGCCATTATCATATCTTTGACTTCCTTGCCTGTCTCCGCGATGTCCTCCTTCATTTCCAATCGAATCTGAGTCTCTATTTCCTTCATTCTTTCCTCAGTCTCCTTTTGTTTCATCTTAAGTTTCAAATCAATCTTCAGTATTCTGCTGAGCTTCAGTAATTTGTTTACTGATGTCCACGGTGAACTCTTCCAACCTCGTCTCCGTGTCAATCCGTAACTTGTCAATCGCGCC
This sequence comes from Anabrus simplex, assembly GCF_040414725.1. Lineage (NCBI taxonomy): Eukaryota > Metazoa > Arthropoda > Insecta > Orthoptera > Tettigoniidae > Anabrus > Anabrus simplex. The sequence goes on from NC_090269.1 coordinate 248,901,592, forward strand.
TCGCTGGAGTGTAATCTCTGCTGTAGCCTCTTGTAATGTATACGATAAGTCTCCCAGCCGCTTATCTGTGCTAGTCATGTGTTCTGTAACCCGATCGGCGATTTCCTCAACAGAATCTCTAATCTTTTCAATTTGGGTCTGTGTTTTAAATTCTACAGTATCTAGCTGTCTCTCTAATTTCCCCATGCCTTCTAGACAGCATGTACGAACGAAGTCAATTTTCCCCTGTAACTCATTAGTCGCCACCTTAAGTTGCTCCTCAGTTTTCTCCGCCGCCTGTGTTAATAACTGTCTAGTCTCTCTGGACTGTTCTTCGCTTTTTTCCGCAGCCTGTTTTAACTGTTCGTCAGTCCTATCTTCTGCCTGCTTAAACAATTGTCTAGTCTCTCTGGACTGTTCTTCCAACTTACTTGAAAGTTCATTCATACGATCCTGCTCCCTTCTGTCCATCTCCGCCATACGCTCCTGCTCCCTTCTGTCCATCTCCGCCAACAACTCCTCTATCGTCATCGCCATACCAAATACGTATTCGAGAAAACGCAGGGATGCTCGCCACTACCTAGTATCCTATACCGTATCTTGTGTACTCCATACGAAAACCATTTACTTTACTGAAAAGCTTCTATGATTTACGTTAATCATATACCAAGAAAACATGGCCTCAAAACTCGCCATATAGAAGCTTCCTATGATTTGGGATATTTATCTTCTGCCGCGCATAACAAACAAACGCGTTATCATAACTTTAAAAATAAATTACCAGTATCGTAGCCCCAAATTCTTTAAATCCAAACATTAATAATTTTCCTGTCTTTTGGGCTCTAATCTAAGTGCTAGACAACGGTACTGGACCATATTTACGATAAATACCTCCGACTCCAGACTAATATTCCAGCATAGGTTAACCAGTCTTGAATCATCAGCATTCATTGCAAATATCATCACCATTTTCTTAAGACTGAGGCGCTCTTAAGTTCCTAGCCTTACTCTAAATCAAATAAAATTATCGTTACTGGCAATTGAAATTTGATCTGCACACAAATTCCAGGCTATGTCAAAATCAACACATGTCTGAAGGACACGTCATCGACCACTTTACCTCATTAGAGAAATCTTTTTATAGTTCTCTGACTCAAATAGAGTTCCTTTATTACTACGACACGCCTTACTTATCGGCTATGTTCCTCATTCTTCCTAACATAATTTAAATCAAACTTTTTGCCGATGTCCCTAACGTAATGCATTTAGATTTTACTCTGTTTTCTAAACACACGATTTCCTATGAAATCTTGCCCTTTCATGTCCGCCTACTATCATTCGTAGCACTGAACATGGGACTCTAGACTCAAGTTGTCTGAACGTTGGGTTGCCAGATTCCTAAGTTGCGCCTATGGTTCGAAATTACCTATCTACCTTTCTTAAATTTAATCATTATCTGGATACCAATTGTTGGTCTCTTCCAGCTTTCGAACCATGATCCTAATCCTATCTAGCCTTCGAAATAGCTTGTCAAATCACATTCACTCTCGCAAATCTCAATTTGACCTGCCCAAGTTTGTAAGAACAACCTAGACATCTTTGGGTAACACAAAAATACTCCCAGTGGGATACGAACATACACCAAAGTGTCTATTTGCCCTTAGTTGCGGCGCCAAATATATATGTACCGTACCCAGGGGAAAATACCCTCTAGGACGATGCCTCCATTCCTGTATGAACATCCGACTAACTCAGGGTTGGGCAGAGTGTGGGTTGGTTGTCGATTGGGTCAGGATAAAAGTCGAAGTTCAACACTAAAATAGCAATCAATGACAAGAAATGGAGGTATAACACGAATGAGAAACAATCATAGGGGGTAAGATGGATTTATTAACAAATATCCCCGATCAAATCACTCGAAAATAAATGAATAAAAAAAATAATAACTTGTAAAAAATGAACTCAAAGTAATAAAATAAATCGAAATCAGAAACGTTAAATGAGTGATAATACAAATTTGACATTAAAAGAAAAACAAGTTCAATAAAGAACATATATAAAAATCAAGACTGAGTATCTTCTCATAGTCCAATGTTTATGTTGCATGGCAACAAGTGTATGCAAACACTGCCATGTGGTGTTTCGGTATGGAGTTTCACACTATCGCATCCCAACGATACGGTTTCAAAATTAAGTTACTCCCGAGAGTCATCAAACTATTTCCGTAAAATCAAAGTTACATCATGTGAAAAATTACGACGGAAAGAAAAAAAATACTTAAGACGCACCGGACGCTATGTAAGGTATGCAAAATATTAGGGGCAAATCCTACACTATATTTACAATAATTCAAATAATCAAACTAAACATATATATACATCGGATATCGAGTAAAGTCTTAAATGCTACACTGCTTCTAATGTGAATCCCGGTTCACAGCAAAAGATCTAGACAGAACTAGATAAACCAACAATACATCAGCACTCGGGCTGTTCCCTTTAAAAACAACGAGACAAGGTATACCATCACAAAATAATAAGGTAAAACCATCCTGTAAGAGAAAAACATATAAATAATCCTTGATGTCATGAAGAAAGCAATGGGCAACATTGCCTCCTTCTGCTGCGTTTGAGCGCTCAACAGCGCGGTCATCCGTCATGTACTTCCGGGTAGATTACGAGCTGTAAAGAAATATTGAACTCCACTACGCTAAAGATTGGATTTTGTCTCCCGTGGCCACCGCAAGGAAATACTGTCTCTTTCACACATGCCGATAACACAGGCCAGGAATCAGTTTGCCATGAGATAACGCCCATCATCAACTACACGGAAACTCCCGTATATTAATTTCTTCTTAGCATGCTTGGGCCATTTAACAACATCAGACTCAATAGTCTGGAATTAACACTGTCCATTCTGATCACAATATACTCAGAAGACGCTAAGCAGACACACACATCTGCATAATTTCTATCTTGTCAGGCAAACAATCGGCCTGCACCAATACATTATAATTAAGCATGCAATTATTATCTCATCATTCCTCATGAATCCTTCTGGCCTTTCCACATAACGAGACGCTGTTCGAGTCCTTGGCAGACCATCAGGCAAACAGAATCCAACTTAACTTCAAAGATCTTAATTTAACAACGACGTTCTGCAGCTCCTTCTGGCAGCTTCTGAAAAACCATGCATCATGCAAAATAGCTATACCTGTCTCTCTGAATAACCGAAATAAAATAAATTGATACGTGTTTGACGTAACATAGAAATGAACCTGTCAATCTAGCCCTTCTAGCCTATATTTAAGGAAAACTCGGAATATCCTACGCTAAGTACTATATTTACAACAATAACTGATCCTATCAATCCCTCATTTTCCCAAGCACCTAATCATAAAGCAAAATAAAAATAAAATAAACATGCATGAATCTCGTATCCGAATCTACCATAGTGACAAAATTAAACAAATACATGCCGTCAGGCTTACTTTATATGAAACTGAAAATTCTATCTACACTGCCCTAGTACCTTAACATAACTTACATATCATGCCATATATAATACGTGCATCTTACTTTATGATGACTCTCGGGGTACCAGGATAGCAGCTTACATCCCCACTAATTTTGGGATCTACACCATGATAATCACATCCTTAACATGTGGGAATGCGCTTCCTTCCTCTGCAGGTGCATCCATCATCTTGCTGGAAAACAATTCACTGGAACACAGAAGACTATAGTTGATAACCTCTTCACTGCTTAATGCTGCGAGCCGAGATATCCTTTCTTTTACCAGATCAGCTAACACACTGATTCACATATATATAACACACTTCACTAAAAGGGTAAAATTACAGTTTTAAAAGCAGCCCACGGTTCGGTACGGAAGTTCCACGCGAATACGCGCCCGTCGCGAAATAGTGAAACACTGGCACGTTTCTACAACACTTGTTATTCAGCGGTCACTACACCGTCTTTATCGATTAAAAGTAAACTTTGTCAAAACTGTACTACTTCATTTACACCAGTACAGTAAATATTACGACTGCACAATTAGAAGTATCAATGAGAACCAGTTACTATTTCTGGAATAACGCCACGTTAATTACAATCACCAGTCACAGAGTTAGTACAACCGTACTGCTCAAACTTTTGCTACAGAGTGCCGAGTTAGTACAACCGTACTGCTCAAACTTTTGCTACAGAGTGCCGAGTTAGTACATCCGTACTGCTCAAATTTCAACTACAGAGTGACGCTCTCCAGAGCTTGGATTACTGAGGAGGCTTCGATGACGCTAATATTGTTGGGGTTCCCGGGTATCTGAACCAACCACCAATCAGAGAGTTCGTCATGTATGATGATACAATACTTATTGTGATATATTTATAAAACACAGCTCAAACATTAGCAAATCTCTTCCACCAATTTTTATGATACATTTCCAAATATATCTAACTTCAGAAACTGTGGAAAACCGATTGTCTACAGAAACTGACTTTATCCACAGAGCATGTTGGTCATTCTGGAATTAATATTTAGCGCGGCGTAGCCTCCATGTTTGCCAAATCCTTAAGTTCCCATTGGCTGAAATATCTCGCTTGGTCAGCATCTAATACACGTGTCGGTCCTTGCCAGCGCGTGGGTACGCTTACTTTCTCACGGTCATACGGAAATATGAAGCAACATCCAGCAACTTACAGTCTTGCTCAACATCCGGTATTAACTATCTTGGGATACGATACTTTAACATATTAGACTGTATCTTTTATAAATAAAATTCACATATTTGGTCAAATAATATTCCAATTATTATTATGGGCCGGTCGGATACGGCTCAGTAAGAGGTAAGTAAAACGAAAGACTTGAGGTACTATCAACTTCGGGATGCCAATTAGAGACCTCTGCGCACGTCGCTACTTCCATTTTCCTTTTTTCTGACAGTATTTCATTAGCGAGATCTTGGGAGTGTTTCACATTCAAGCCCTTTGTGAACCTTCACTTTGTCAATATGTTGATATTTCGAGGGGTCGTAATTCTTCCATTATTTCCTCTTGAAGATGGTTACGAGCTTGCCTACTTATACTTTATCTCGAAACAGTAATCATTACTACCACTACCATCACAGTAGGTTCTCCCATACAAAGTTTAAAATACACATAGCTGCTGTCACATTCTACCCTACCCGGCACCGGTTCTACTATATGCTGGTAAACTAGAGGTTAAAAACACTGGATACAAAATACCCAGAGGTGTAAATCTATTGGCACTACGGCTTGCGTTGCCCCACCTACACGCAAGCGTTAGGTACCTACCAGGAGTGAAGCACCCGCAAAGAGTAGATGCCTAAACTGAAATTCAACAAATTCTCTCCCTCGATTCTGGTCCTGCCTGTCTTCGGATGTATGAAGCTCATTTCGATCGTGGTATTTCCCTTTACTTTATCAGCTGAGTAATCACCAACGCGGCTAAACGATAGTGTTGTGTAACTATACGGAAAGCAAGTGTCTTGGCATGTCTTGTTATTAATTAAAAAGGATATAAGCGAAGATATAGAAAGGATAATGCAAAATGACGACTGGAGAAGATTATTTAGGAATGCAAGAGAATAATATAAGGTTCCCTAAGATGCATTCAATTTCCAAACTTTAAACGGAGAATAATAATATCCTTTCACAATACCTAAGATAACTTGCATGGTCTGGATATATTATGTTAATTTGTGATATCTAGGCACAATACAATAATAAACATTTCTAATTTCACAGTAATAATATTAATGATATAAGAATGATGATGACAATTTTGATGACGTTTATTATTATATTTGACTGAACCATACACATTTAAAGTCCTAGAATAAGTATTACGGTCTCCGATTAATATCTGATCAGCTGCATGTCCATCACCGAAAACTTCAACGATATCAAGGAATAATTATAACCTGCAAACATAAATTTGTTCCGCACAACATAAATAGGTGTTATTGAAAGAGTTCACTGACCTATGTTATGTGGAACATAGGATACGACGAATGAATTCCAGCTCTCTGTGAATGCCTGCTAGGCAAAATTAAATCTCAACCTCGAAATGTCTCGTAAATTTACCATTCAGGTAATTAAGCCTTTGCTGCGGATAGTATTAGCCGGAATTCACTTTATAAGACACGTGAGTTCTTTTACCAGTAGCTAGGAAAATCCGTCCTTATATTCTTCAGATTTCTTCACCTGGTAACTCAGTCTGCTCATATTATATCCTCAGAGTTCTGACTCGTAGGATAGTTCTCTAAAACCATGCTTTATATGACTCAAGATCTGGAACATTTAGTTTCGTATAAAACACTAAACTTCCATCTTTGTACTTTTTCTTGTTAAATACTTCTTCATGAAGCACTCCCACAACTACCATGCTGATGATAACGGGATTTTACAAAATTAAAATCCTCCTGCAAAAAGTGATAGTGCAGTAAATTACGGGAACAGATGTCAGAGTACTCCGGTGTAGTACCTTCTCGCGGTACGAACATGAAAGAGGCAGAACTAGTGAGGAGTTGCGGTTGTTATCCGGAAGCGATGAATTCAATAGCAATAGAGAGAGAGAGAGACAGCTGAAAGGATTGATTTACGCAGTGCCGCTCTCTACATCATCGCGCAAGGAGAGTGAATGTGCAGCAGGTCACATAAGTAACAGGCGAGAGGTTGCAGCCAGGTCACGACGTGAGTGAAGGAGCCAGTATGTAACCTTACAAGAGCTCGCAATTGGAACACATGCTTCTGTACCCGTGGAGGGGTTTCGAATCAAAAGTTTTGACGAGGTAGGGAGGTGGGTGCGGAATTCATTGTTGGTGCAATACACTGATATAAGAGTGAAAAAGGTGAGAAAGGTCTGTAATAATACCAATGAATCCTGTTTCACTTAGTTTATATTGCACTTGCCCCGACTAAGCTATCTTAATCATACAATCTCACATCTCTCCCCGCCACCATTGTAATATTTGTCCGATAAAACGTAGCCTCCGAGCCATCATTCGATTCAGTTTCTGAAGTTCTATTTAGCACAACATTCTCTGATCCACACTTTATTTAGAGAGGAAGCTGAATTTGCTGACGACTACAAAGCAGCTAAGACTAGCGCACGATTAAATGATAGAAACATACATTATCAACCCTAGAAGTGAGCAGCGACGCGCTTGCGAAGCAATGTAATATCATTTTAATGCCAACGTCACTCAAAAGTGCGATGCATAGTGCAAGCATTCACTTAATCAGTTGTAACTTCATTCATCATTCACTGACACATTCATATCGAGTATGAAATTGAAAGAAACCGAAAATGACTCATTCAAGCACAAGGCAGGCAGACAATGAGCTGTTCTTCCCAACTTCCCCCTGCAGTCACAGTTGTGGAATGTTTGAAAAATACTTAGGGTTGACTGAGCTAAAGAGTGAATGTTCCTGCTGAAGCCACTATCTATTATTTACGTAAGAATTGCATCACTTGAGGATAAAATTGGTACAAAGTTCACAATGAGTAAATTTAGTATAATATTTTAGAACGCAGCCTGCCAAGTGATAAAGCCAGCAGTGTACATTTTTAATTCGTTTATGTGACTTCCCAACCCCGAATTTCAATCTTTCCCTACCATGGAGATCTACTAGGCCTGGCAAGAAAAGGAAACTCTCCGACAATGACTCAGAGCCTCCCGTCTGCTACGCTTATAACGCCTTCCCATTTGCCTCCACTTCCATTCTAAACAGCGAACAGCTCGTGGTTGAAGTTTTGCTTACAGGAGCTCTAGTAGGACGTCCCTTTGATAGCTTTTTTAGTTCTCTTAAGCCAGCATTTAGTGATTAACGAAGAATTTATGCAAATGAGTTTCTTATTGATTAGCTGCGACTGAATAAGAATCACACTTTAGGAACCTAGAATGCATATTTCTGTCGCACTGTTCAATTGTATTACCAGTGTTTCATTTTTAATTAATTATTATGTGTGTTTGTAGGCCTATCCGGTAAAGTAATAATGTTTAATTTGTAACTATAAATGGATGAAATGGAATAATATTAAGATATTCATGAAATAAAATGCTCAATATTCGGACTATGTACTCACACTTAGTACTTACCTGATTACTTACACATACAATAGTTGATGGGCGCCAGCTACAAATAGACGTAACGATAATAGAATGAGAGCCTTGAATATCTCTAGGGCGTGTGGTAATAAGCTTACTTTGACAGCATAACATATAGGTTCTGGGAAAAGGAGATTGATCTACTACCGGTAACTGAAATTTGAAATTTATTTATTTATTTGATACTAAACAAAATATATTCTTTAAATGCTGATTTTAACGAGTGCGATTTACTGCCATAATTCAAAAGATAATATAAAACTCTGACATTGCAACTGAAGGAAACTGTAGGCATTAAATTTGAAATCCGCTTGACCGGACATTTAAGAGTTGTACAAGAAATTTATCCCTCACTGGTTTACATAATTGTACCTTGAACACTTTGAGTGCTATTACGACGTTTTCCTTTGAGTTGGTATCAGCTGTAGGTATCTCAAACCTAATTTGGTGATGTATCCTTTTAGTTTCACAAACGAGATATAGCATGGCTTGAAATTATATTCACACTTCACAATCAATTTTACAAGTAATTCACTGATAATTGTTAGTCTGCATTACGACGACTCAATATTCGGCTGTCACCGAACTGACACAATAACTCGACCGAACAGATGCGCGAAACACACTCCGAACATATAATCCATTTGGCCACTGAAAATTACGTATCCATATCACTGTTCCCCATTCCTCTAATTCCAATTTACTCCAGTTGAGGTCATGGCAAGTCTCTCCATTTATCTCCTTGCAACCAACTGCTTCCAACCAACTGAACTATCCAACTGACTGCCGCTATAGGATACAGCCCATATATGTAGACATAAGTTGTCACATGGTATAACACTCACGACAGAGCTAAAAACAGATATGATGTCACTCCCACCCAGCTACAAATGTTACATATTTTGTTGAAATAGACCCAGGAGAACTAGGAGTTCCCTAAATATGATCTCATCGCCAAGTGCCTACAGTGACAGAGCGATGACTCGACAGTTACTGTAACAGTATTACACCATGTTGCAATGTCAAAAGGTTTCACAAAACATATCCATATCTGATATTAGTCAGTTAGTCCCACTCTACATTATTTTAATGCTAGCGCACTCACACACACACACACACACACACACACACACACACACATACACAATAAATAAAATACAATAAGTAAGTGATAATTAATTAATACATAGCGGAATCAGATTATGGAATTGATTCAAACAATAATAATTATTACAATAATAGTAATAATAATACTAACACTAATAGTAATAATAATAATAATAATAATAATAATAATAATAATAATACAATAATAATAGTAATACAAGTAAAATAATAATAATACAGATGAATGCTTGTGACTGGATTTGACGCGTTACAAATTGTTGTAAGTGGTGATTAGCTACAATGGTATACGGTTGTGTGCCATAATGCAGGAGTTGTATGTTGTGCGAATGTTGGGTAATCAGCCCTAAGACTGATTTGATTCTCCACAGCTCGGCAAACAGCTGTCATAGATAGCCTATGTGTCACTGAGGAGGCGTACTAGAGAAATAAAGAAGTGCGATAGTTTCTCCGTTGCTTTCCTCACTGAACCAGAATTTGCTATTACATGTCTGTCTGCCAAACACACTGAACTGTACGTTCCAACAGATCCTATGAGGGATTTTTCATACCATTCATAACACGGACTTGCTGCATAAGTAATGGTATTACTAGCATCGCTCATACCTCGGCCACTTTCATATCGTCACAGCCAAGGATGAGACTGAGACAGGTCAATGAAAACAAAAAACAATATTCTAGCCCATACCAGAAGATATAACGCACTGTAAATGCTACATCTCGCCGGAAAATTTAACAGGGAAGTAAAGAGGATTTCATTTCACGAATTCAGAGGTCAGGCAAATGTCTCAGCGCTATTCCTATAGATGTATTTGTTCCCAGTTTCCAGGCAAGAACATCTTTCGCATACGGGTGGCATTCATGAATATGATTTTCGCCTTGGGCTGAAGAAAAAGGAATTGAAGAATAATGCTTTCCCCACTGGTTTTGAAGATAAAACATAACACATATTAAATAACTGCGGAAAGGAGAGTAATTGTGAAACATAATCTGAACCATGGAAAGAAGAGGAAGTTAGACGATTAATACATAGTACAAGGGAATGATGAAGTTACCGCTACAGCAGAAACAAGTAGAGGTGGTGAAAACCTACCGACGCGCAATGTATCAACCTGACTGATCGTAATTACAAGTCCATTGAAGTTCAGAGGAAAAATAATGCTAGCCTTAATTTTAGTGCTGCAATGTGTTTGTCGTCACTAAGGATAAATATGTGGCATCGAAATAAAAAGTCAAAAGCATTAGAGGTAGAGAGTACCAGAGTAGGCCCTTTCGACCAATATGATGACCAGAATTGCTCATGTTTAAAAAAAATGCCACATTGACGTATACGAGACCCTTGCAATTTTCGAACTGTATTACATTGTTATTATTTTTAAGATGTGATTTTATTTTCTAAGCTAATGAAAACATGTATTTTTCACTTCGAAATTAGAATGGCCGCTACCTTCCATATCCCACTCTTTTAATTTCCTTGCGTCACCGAATGCTTCGACGTGTTAGTGCGACGTTAAACCACGAGTAAAATAATAATACTAAAAATAAAAATAAAATAATAATAATAATAATAATAATAATAATAATAATAATAATAATGCAGATATTTAGCTGCCGGTCTCGAAGGCATTTTTATAAGGTAAAAAGTATTTTTAGTAAAACAAAATGACCAGTAATATACATAGAAAAACACCTGATTCATTAATTGCTATTTTTCTCCAAAAACATTATTTCAAACCTTGTGCAGTAGATTTGTTCGGATGCTATATTAGATCGTATTCAAGCTAAAACCTCAGAACTACAGGTGGTCTGCGGTGAGGTGTGTGAACCTTATGACGATGTGAGGAGAGCTGTTCATGTAAACCACTCCTCACGAGGACATGACAAATGTTCATAAGCAAGTGACTGAGACACGGCCACCCAGACAGCCTGCAAGAGATTAGCTGCACTTCTACGAGCCATCATCACCTGTAAATGTAATGTGAAGCTCCTTGATATAAACTAACTATAGTGATGATGACTTGTAATTTCTCACAGCCCTTATTTGTTAGAACCATTCTGGTCCATGCCCTTTTTGAAACTACAGGAAGTCACAAAATAGTAAGCTATATCATAAATAGTATATACTGGGTAATAATTAAATTTGTATTATTCATCATTTATAGATTGATTTGCAAAAATATTATTGAAGGGCAATTTAAATACCTTTTTGAAAACATACTCCTTTTTAAACTCTTGTAGAATAACCATGGTAAATATATATAGTGAGTCTTCAGTTGGAGGGTTACTTTGATCCTATAAATTTCCAGGATCTGTTATCAATAAAGTGGCGTACAGCGGGAATACGAATTTAACAGCATTGCCATCATCATCATCATCATCATCATCATCATCATCATCATCATCATTATGATTATAATTGACATTATCGTGTTTTACTTGAACAGCTTTCAACTGTCTTATCATAATTATGGTAGATGTAGGCTATTTCCAGAAGCCTTGATATATCCATTCATAAAACTTGTTCATTACAACACCACTAATAACGTAGGATCCTTGACCATTTTAGCAGCGCTCATTGAACATCATTATATTATTATTATTATTATTATTATTATTATTATTAATTTTATTATTATTATTATTATTATTATTATTATTATTATTATTATTATTATTATTATTATTATTATTATTATTATTACGTATTCCCTTACTTACACTTGCTGGCCCAACAGGCTGATAAGAAGTTACGTGTTTTTGGAAAGAAGGAGCCTCAGTTGGCCCTTTTTCTGCCGGCTCCGACCGTCATACGTCCATACGTCCTCATCATGACCAAAAGGTTTCATTTGGATAAATCTGTCCGCATAATATTTAAATCCTGACGTCATCACAAAGTTAGTATGCGAAAATAAATATTCGGAATATCTGAAGCGCTATGTCCTCGAAATTTGAAACTTTGGAGAAAACAGTGAGGATTTAATTTAATGGTCTCAGAACAATCCTTCGTTGGGAAGAATTGTTTGAAAAGCTTAAATATTTCTGAAATTTTTTAAAATGTATTCTCAGTATTATATGTTACAGCGGAAAATTAGCTCCCATGCAAAAGAGATACAAAACTAAATAACATTAAAAGCAACAACAAAGAAAGGACCTGTTTTTAAGACAGTCAAGACTGACGCAGACCGTATGCTAGGCGACACCGGAAGACAAATGCACTCGCCGTGCAAATAGAGCCTCAGCCATCTATATCGACTCAGTCGACAGCGGAACCTAGTAATGCTTCTAATGTCAGTCCACGTAGCCGAATTAAGGACTGTAAGACAGAAACGATCGCATTTTTTTTAGTCGCACGGCAGCTTGTATGGGATGTAGAAAAATGCCGTCCAATAATCATATGGCATGATAAATTGAATTAAAGCAGAAATCAACCCTCTAATGCCGGGCTGAGTGGCTCAGACGGTTAAGGCGCTGACCTTCTAACACCAACTTGGCAGGTTCGATCTTGGCTCAGTCCGGTGGTATTTGAAGGTGCTCAAATACGACAGCCCCGTGTCGGTAGATTTACTGGCACGTAAAAGAACTCCTGTGGAACTAAATTCCGGCACCTCGGCGTCTCCGAAGACCGTAAAAGTAGTTAGTGGGACGTAAATCAAATAACATTATTATTACAACCCTCTAACTCACATTCAGACTCAAATGGAGCAATTAACATAATGTAATTTTAAACGACAGTTATGACCCAAATAACTCGAAATGAGATCCAACGACGTCTTATAAGACATTTTGGGCACCTAAGATTCATAAATTGCCAATATTCATCCGAAAATGAAGGTCGCATTCTTGCACGAATACATGATTCCATTCACATTGTCATTCGTAAGTAACATTTGAAACTGAGACCAAGAATAACCTTTTCTTTTAGAATTTACGTCACACCGACACAGATAGGTCTTACGGCGACGATGGAACAGGAAAGGCCTAAGAGTGGGAAGGAAGTGGCCATTGCCTCAAAGAGATGAACAACCGTGGAGTCTTCCACTTGCTAAATTACGGTTGCAGAACTACGCTATCTCACTTTCCTCCAGTCGACTCTGTTTCTCTCCTAATTTTATCTGTCCTCATCCGCTTTATCACGGTCTGCGATCATTAGGTGGCACTCTTCCTACATCCTCCATAACTTATATTGTAGAAAGTTGGAAATACTGTATTCTCCTTTATTCCGAGGTCACAGGAGTATTATTATTCATTTCCGATCCTTCCAAGAAGGATAAAAAAGGTGACTTGCATGAAGATCAGGGGGTCTCAAGGACAAAAGGCAATTTTTTTGTTTTACTTGACTTTTAAAATCGTAATCGTAGTCTCAAAACTGAGCCACAAGTGGAACATTTATATTTCAAATGTCCCGCACACGTACCAATCGGCTGAGAAGACAATTGAGATGTCAGCCTTTGCATCCACTTACTAATATATAGGCTCTTCCCTGTCCGGTCCAACCTCATTTTTCTTCCTCACTTTTTTCTTCTTCTTCTTCTTCTCCTTCTATTATTATTATTATTATTATTATTATTATTATTATTATTATTATTATTATTATTATTATTATTATTTGAATTGGGCCTACTTGGGACCACGCTTGTTCAACCACTGGGCTTTGATATTTGTTCAGTGCAGTCACATCTTCTCCCGGTGGATCTCTTGTCTTTCCTCTGACCAGGAGTTACCTTTCTTCTCCAGAGGCTCTTTTTTTCTGAAAACCATGGCCTTCCTTTAGTATCTGTCTCACAGTCTGTCTGTTTTAAGTCTGTCAGCGCCAGTTCTTTTATATCCTTGTCAATCTCCTTCATTCAGGTGGTACGGATATTTTTTTTCCAAAAAGCAAACAGGCGATTAATTAGTGCGTTGGGAGACGAACTTACCATGTGGCCGTAGAAACAACCCACCTTTTCATTTTTCATTCACATAGCATCTATATCAGGGAGTAGATTTCTGAATTTTGACGTCACTGGTAATCCCCATCTTACAGTACCGGCCCTAGGACCTTTCTGACAAGTCTTCCGTCTATGACTCCCAGATTTTCAGTCAAGTCTTTTCCGTTTCATAAAAGACACTGTATGGCATAGAGAGCTACTAGAGGCATGATTTTGTATATTATTTCAGTTTCTGTCCAATACAACCTTCATTGATGGAATATTTCTTTACCGATCCCTATAGCATAAGTTTTAGCCGAGGCGTGGGGAGATTGTCATTCGCACACAGTTAAGATCTTCCCTGCCAGTAGCCTACACTCTTAGTTGCTTTTCCCACTCCTCCTTCAGTGTACTTGACCTCTAGTGGCGTAGACGGCTTGTCCTTGTTCTTCAGTTCCCAAAATATGAGGTGTAATGCACCCTGAGGTCGGTAGCATGTGAGGGGTGTAAGTGTGAGGACTACGCATAGTTGTTTCGAAAACGTTTAAGAATACCTGTAGGACAAGACCTTAAATCGACTGAGATTTCAGGGGCTTTAAACAAAGAACAATGATGTAATCATACTCTTTCATTTTATTGAAAGTGCCTAGCTCTATATATGTGGTTGAACTAATTCAACTTCAAATAACTTTTGATTAGTTGAAGATAACGATATGAGTTTCTCCTTCAGGTGAATAACAATGAGGTGCACCCGAAAGACTGTGCAGTATGTGTCCTGTGCGTAAATAAACACCGAGGCAGTGATACTAAGTTACATTTTTGAACGGAAATATACTCTTTACTATGACGTGCACAGTTGATCATAGGCAGCAACATTCAGGGATGCAATCATTTCTACAGTCAAACAAGCAACACTGTAGAAAATGAGAATTTAAGTGTGCAGGTCTTCAATAATTATAGTACAGAACATCTATTACCTTAACGGAGGATTTCCCTCTCTTCGTTTTCGAGAGGTTAGGATTCATGTCTCAGCACCAAACATTACCACTGCTCGAATAACTCAAGAGACATGTTGGCTCTTAATTCCT
Organism: Anabrus simplex; assembly: GCF_040414725.1. Taxonomy (NCBI): domain Eukaryota; kingdom Metazoa; phylum Arthropoda; class Insecta; order Orthoptera; family Tettigoniidae; genus Anabrus; species Anabrus simplex. The sequence continues at coordinate 248,916,828 of NC_090269.1, forward strand.
TCCAACAGAGATGGATGTTAGCACAGGATAGGGTGGCACAGAGAGTACCATCAAACCAGGATCTTGACTGATGATCCAGGCAACAACATGAAGCGATCACTTTATATTAATGTTAAACAGTCGACGCTCTGAGTTGCATACGAGCATTTAACTCTTCCGTCAGGTAGGCACCCTGTGGAGTCTGGGATCGAAGAAAGGACTTATAGACTAGGTTTGCCATACACCAGCTCTCTCAGCAGGTACAACACGAAACTGAACGATACCCTTGGTAGTAGTAACTCACATTCCTGAATAGCCCAGCAGGTGAGAGCGTGTAGCCCACTAGAACAGTACAAATGACTCCAGTGCATGTCAGCCAATTGAAAGGGAGATTTTATAGCCTCTACAACTAAGATACCGATCGGCATCTACCACACCATCTAGTGAAGAAGTGTACAACTACAGAGGATTTTGAATATAATCTTATGAGTGAATAATTTATGAGATTGCTTATGTTAGTCTTCGTGAATGTGACGATGCACATGACAAGATCACTGGACGGTTAATATCTTCGACGTACCGCAAGGAGAAGTATACACTGGTACACGCCTTAGTCTTCGTCCACAAAGAAGCACCGCATCTTATACCGTCCCTAGCAGTGCCCTTAAGCTACATTTAGATAGTAGTCACAAGCCTCGAAGCAAGACCACTCCCTGCATTATCCCACACAATTGATAGCAGCTTTTTCCATACAAAGCCCTCAGCATCTCTTGAAGAGGATAGTCTAGCGATGAGTATGAGATGAATGTGAGCCTAACCTCTCACTAAAAATGCCTAAATTTTTGACATAAAGATATCTTAGAATCAGGCGTCACACGAAAATTTGTGTCGTGTAACATAACGTGCGACGGAAGTGTAACGTGCAGGCTGTGAAGCACAGTATGGATGGATGATCAGGGAATGTTACTTAGCAACCACACAGAGCATGTCTTCTGGCGTGTGGTCATCTGAAATTAGCAACTCCGATGGATGGCCATGACCGAGATATGTATAAGACATGTTTATGATAATTTGATTTTCCCATAGGGAAATTTTACACCATTTTCTAAATGTATCTTCTGTATGTGTAGAGTCTTCTGTGGACCTAAAGGCTACATTTCATTCTTTCTTTCTTCATTTCATTGTTTCTTTCTCTATACATCACTTCCCATTCTCATTATTACGGGGCTTCTGTGGTTCACTGAGGTGTAAGAAGATGCTGGTGTGGATGAGTGGACAGAGAAAAGATCAGAGCATAAGTTAAAACACTAAATTTTGAAATTTTATCTTTCCTATTTTAAATATGTTAGTTAGAAAATCTGAAACGAGAACAACAAATAACAATCAACTATGAGCTGGTCAGCTACCACAACAACAATGACTTTAAGTTAAAAATCGGGTACAAAGGAGAAGATCGTCGACACAATAGTTTACAAGGAATGAGCTTTGTAGCTCTGAAGGTACACTATTACATGAGCACATTTACTCCACTCACATCTAGTCTAGCGATGAGTATGAGTATGGGCCTAAACCCTCACTCTTTGTGCCGAAGAATATATAAATATGAAGGCAATTTAATGACGATGCAGATATTCCGCGGCCAAACGGTAAGTCCTATCACAAAACGGATGGCACAATCTTCGTTCAATTTGGAGTGATCTACAACTTTAGTCCTGTGGCATTTATTCGTTCCTCTCTCTCTCTTCCTTGCAGGGTAGATTTGGCTGTATATTTCGACTGTTCGTAAATTTTGTTCTTTTACACGTATGTTAGTTTGACACACTTACAGGAAAGATAGAATAATCGAATTTGGCATGCACGTTGACACGTCCAATGGCTATATGCGAACAAAATTCCATGATTCTAGCTTCGACATAAGTATGTGAAAAACAATGTAAAATGTTAAAAATGTACCCAAATTTCACCCCATTCAAATATCGTAACTCAATCGAATCCATAAATATGGGAGATACGAGAAAATATTTTAAGACCTAACATGTACAGCGATAAAAGTGACGTCTTAGGGTGCAAACCGATTGTTGGTATGATCTACCGTATAGGAGCAGTAAATCTTGTAATGAAGGCTTGCACTTACAAACGTGCCCATGCTTATCTGTCATCTATATAAATATAATAGTAACGACCACGTGTTTGTACGTTGACTATTTTGGCAGAATTTCCGTACAGTTATCCGCTTCAGGTGTAATAATGACCATCTGCATATTTCTTAGCTTTGGTGTCTGTTTGTCTGTTTTATTCTATGAGTTCTTATAACTTGAAAACTACTGAATATATTTCTACCAAACTTGATATTTATAATCCACCTGTCCGTGAGCAGGTTTAAGAGCCAATATTACTTCTAAATACCTAAATTTACTGGGGGTTTATCCGAAACCGAAACGATGATTTCGCACTCGCTCAAAATATGCACATCCGAAATTAATGGAAATCAACAATCCTTAATGGAAATCCATTTCTGAAACTTTTTTTTCTCATGTGCATTTTTCGACAGGAGGATTAATAAGGGAGATATAATGAACAGTCAGTTTTGCAGGTTAAGTCCAGCGGACATAGCCCAGAATGTGTTGTAGGTGGAGCAGATTCCTTATCTATCTATAAAAATAAAATCGTAACAACTGTGTGTGCCTTTACATTGACTATTTGGGTCAAATTTTCGTACAGCTACCCCTTTAAGGGTAGCGGCATATTATTGGCGTAGTTTCCTGAAAGTCCTAACTTTTACCCCTCTCACCCAAAGTTCAGATTGCGGCATAATCTGGCAGACGAGCAAGAAAATTGAAATTTGGCAAAATTATACGTTTTAGACTGTAACGGACGGAAAACTTCCAAGATCTTTAAATTTTTCACTTTTTATCCCCGAAGAATATCGAAATATGGAGGCAATTTTAATGATGGTGCAAACTCTCGTTTCGAGGCATTTCTTGGGACAAACGGGAAGCCCTATCACATAACGGATGGCACAATCTCCGTTCAATTTGCAGTGATCTTCAACCTTGGTCTTATTACTTTTGTAGTCTCTATATCTGTTATTCCCTAGATTCGTCTCTATATCTCGATTTTAAGTAAATTTGGACTTTTTACATGAATAATTCATACTCTCAATCACTTACAGGAAAGATACGAATCATCAAACTCTACACGAACATTGGCCCACCCAAACCCATATGTGAGCCAAATGCTATGTCAGATAATTAACTGAAAAGTAATGCAATGTAAGATAGTCTTACACAAATTTCACCCCATTCAACGTTTGTAACTCAATCTGACCCATGGATAGATGAGATGCGTGAAAATATCATAGGACCAGCCATTTAGGCCGCTAAATACTGCGTCTTATAGTACAATCTTTTGTCGATATGACGCACTATTTAGCAGCAGTTAATATGTAAATGAATGTCTGCAATATTGTAAACATGCATATACTTTCGTATGTCGATCTATATATTTTCATTGGTGTCGATTTATAGCGATCGAGAAAGGGTGTGTCTGCTATTGTAATCAGTACTCCCCACACCGACTTTGACTGGCAGTAGGACTGGAGTCCTTCTCCAACTCCTGCGTAACTGGTATTAGTAAGGAGGCCCTGCCACTGTAATGAATAATTCATTTCTCAATTTGACTTGCAGAAGGCAAGGGAGCATGCAATTTTGTTCAAAACTCTCCTACCCGATTGTGTTTGGCCGTAGGCCAGGATGCCCGCCATTATAAACAAATGTACCCATCGAAAATGTTACTAGCATTAGGCATTATGGCCTGCTATTTTAATGGAAACTCACGAACTCGGGGAGACTGGCAGTAAGATGGCTGGCAGAAGGAGAAAGGAGCCTGTCATTGTAATGATAACTGCAAACTCAATTTTGACAGGTAGTAGGGAAGTTGCCTGCCATTATAATAAAAACTCCTCTACCGTAATCTGTTTGGAAGTAGGAAAGGGGGCCTGCCATTTTAACGAAAACTCCCAAAATCGATTTTGAGGGCGCAGTAGACAATGTGGCTTGCAATTATAATATAAACTTCCCATCTCGATTGTGAATGGCAGTAGGCAAGCGAGTCTGCCGTTGTCATCACAACTCCGCAACCCACACTTTACACTGGAAACAACGTATATGAACCTCCCCAACCTATATCTCGGATAACTCTAAGAGACATGCAATTTTAAAAAAGTCTCATTTACTGCACGTACAGTATTTCTTCGATACAATGTAGAATGCCGCAGCGAAGCACGGGCACATTTGCTAGTGTAACATAATGTGCGACGGAAGTGTAACGTGCAGGCTGTGAAGCACAGTATGGATGGATGATCAGGCAATGTTACTTAGCAACCGCGCAGACCATGTCTTCTGGCGTGTGGTCATCTGAAATTAGCAACTGTTGGTGGATGGCTATGACCGAAATATATGTAAGACATGTTTATGATAATTTGATTTTCCCATAGGGAAATTTTACACCATTTTCTAAATGTGTCTTCTGTATCTGTAGAGTTGTGTGGACGTAAAGGCTATATTTCATTTCTTTCTTTCTTTCTTTCTCTATATGTCTTTTCTCATTCTCATTGTTATGGGGTTTTCGTTGTTCACTGAGGTATAAGAAGATGCTGGTGTGGATGGGTGGACAGATAAAAGATCAGAGCATAAGTTAAAACTGTAATTTTGAAATATTATCTTTCCTATTTTAAATATGGTAGTTAGAAAAACTGAACCGACAAGAACAAATAACAATCAACTATGAGATGGTCAGCTACCACAATAACAATGACTTTAAGTTAAAAATAGGGCACAATGTCGACACAATAGTTTACAAGGAATGAGCTTTGTAGCTCTAAAGGTACACTATTACAAGAGCATATTTACTCCACTCATATTCTAGGGGACTGGGCTCCAAAATTTACTACAGTCCAGCCTCTCAGAGACACAAGTTAAAGCGTCCATATTTTATAGCAACTCAGATGGGAAAGTTCCAGAACTCTCTTGACCTAGGCAGAATGCCTATACACACCCCCGATTTTTATTGGCTTGAGAAATATACACAAAAATTCCTGATTGGTTAATAACTTGAGGAAGAAGGAAGCCGTAGAAGTGCTAGTAACCTTAGCACATAAATTAAAGAATCTACAAACAATTAAGGTATACAAATATTGAAACTTGAAAACTCCCTCAAGGTTAATAATCCGTCCTCCTGCCAGAGGGGGCACATAGGCCGATAGTAGAGACATCTAAGGATTAAAGTCCAAGTGTCTTCAGATACATAGTTTAGGATTCCCAGCACAGTGACCTTCTGGAAGGCGCGTAGTTCAACTGGGCAGAGAAGGTGTACTTCCGGTATAGACCTCCATCCCCTAAGGTTTTACCACAGTTCGAACAGATGTGAAAGCTTGCGGGTACGGATATTTGAAAATTTTGAAAAGTTGAACAGCATCTTGAGTCTATTTACAGTACATTGTTTCTTGAAGAAAAGAAATCTTGATGTAGTTTGGCAAGCCGTAGAAGTCCGGTCGGTTATACCCAAGGTTGACAGCAAGAGAGGCCGCCCCTGCCGACGTCAGGATGGGGTCCCCTGACTCCCCAAGTACCTACCCTCAGATACATTTCTCCCGATACCTTGAGAGGAGCAGCCAAGACCCTGGCCACCAAGGGCCAAGTAGCATAGTTCCGCCCAATGATGGAGTGGACGATTAGGGTTCAGCTTCCAATGATGACCGTGCTCAAGTCGGCCGTTGTGAAGGAGATATGGCCTGAACGAAGCGGGCCCATACCCCGTGCCGGCATCCCCCGCCAGGTGATACGCCGTGGCCTCAGGAAATAGTAGGGCACTGTAACAACTGAATTTCTGGGCTGCAGTACATGATTTTTAGATTGCGTTGTATATGGAGCTGTTACGGTTGGCGGCTTGAAGGACGAGTGCACGGAATTTCGGCTCAGGTTTGGAGGCAGGGGCGGTAATGACAGACAGGAAAGAAACCATTGAAGGGAATGTTTCCACAAAAATGATTACAATAAAGTTTGAAAATAACTTAAATACCTACAAATTTTCATCACTGACATGGGCGAAAGGTCTCCTTATTTAATCTTGCTTGACCAAAACTTAAACTAATAAGACACTAAGGAAATAAATATAATTAAATCGGCAACGCCATCACTTGGTTTTCTATAATGAAAAGCAAGAGATTTCACACAGGTATTACTTGGGACTGATGAACACGAAAAATTAATTCTGTTTTAGTGTTTCTCACCAAGATAGTGACCGAAGTTAGAAAATCAAGTATAATGCAAGATCCATGAAATCCGGGGGGCAAGCTTGCCTGTCGTAACAAAATTTTAACCACAACCTGCCTCCGACTTTTAAATTGGTGGGTCTCCGTCCAGGGTCATACCTCATATGCCAAGATACTAAATAAGGAAAATGAAACCGAAGTTCACCAGAAGAATTGCAAACATAGAAACAGAAAATCGGAGAAGTACAGGAATTCCGGAACAGCCTATAAGGGAAGGCTGCCATGTCTAACTCACAATGGAATTCAAGAGTCGACTTTCAATGGAGAATTGCACATACTTCCCAGAAGTTGCTCCTGAAAAAATCGAGAATCTCATAGATATAAACAACACCATACCAACAACAAAGATTGTTTACTACCTCAGATACCTGCCAGACCAGCATTAAAGCAGGAGAGCTCCACGGAGTGAACAATCCGCGCGCAGAACTCCCCCCATAAATATAAGAGACAAAAAAAAAAAAACTCCTACCGACAGAAATGTTCTAGCAGGTGTAATCACTCGGGGATGGCCTCAACACACCCATGTCAAAAGGAAAAGGCACAAAACACTTGTTTCGCCAGCATAGAGGTTGCGATACAGCCTCAAAATTACACAAAAATATCACGAGAACATGTATCAATTCCCAGAAAAGCAACAAACTCCCAATACATCCTGTCACATCATAAATACCATAATCATGTATATCCAAAAGGAGCATTCAACTCCCATACAAAATCTCATATTACGCAAAATATAACCCTACAAATAATCAAAATGCAAAAGGACATTTTGGGTGAATCAAGCAAGAAGACCAGATAGCGGGCCAACATTTAGTGTAGGAACTCATTCCGAACGAAAAGCAAGAATTCCCATCTTAAATGGGCAATGCCAACAAGAAACAGTCAAGAAACGTGTATCCGGTGAGGAAAGATGGGGTAAAACAGTAAATATAAATAAGCACAATTCATGTATGCCAGAGGAACTATCCCCATGAGTCTTTGACCAATCTTCAACCGGAATAGGTTCAAAAGGAGAAAGAATAGCAGAATCTTGACCGAAAGGAACACGTAATTCATTTGATACACCTAGAAATAATTACAAGACATACATGACGCGAAATCCGAAGAAACTGCGATCAGCCCTAAGGAATAGAATAGGGACAGGGTCTGCAATGAGAAGGGTATAGGCGAACAGGAAATCCATTTCCATTCTAAGGAGAAAGTATCTCTTACGGCTAACTAGGCAAATGGAAATGGAAACCCCCAGCTAAGTATATCGTACAAAAAATAAGCACCAGATAAGCTTAGCAGCGGGTCAAGGAGCAGTTGGTGAAAAGGCGCAGCATCACTACCAGAAGAGTAGGCCTACACCTGAGAATTTAGCACGTGGTCGCCGAAGAAACTAACTACGCCTTAAAGTGACGACCGATTGGGAAGGTGAGAAGTAGTACACATGTTGAGAAGCTATAAAGTCCGAACGACTAGATCAAGGTTACTCATAAAAGGTAGCAATCATTACCCTGAAAGAAAATGTAAACTAGGAAAACATAGTCACCCTTCCTCCTTGTAGATCCGCACAAAAATTGATTAACCTTATTAAATGACTCAGAAATATGTTGAGCCAGAGAGTTAGTCATACTAGATGTTTATCATTAAGTTTCTGAGAAAATATGTTCCTCACTATCTTATAAATATGAAATAACCTATCTTGAACACGTGTAAGTTGATTACCGGAGGATTCAACTCCTTCAAAAAACTGAGAAAAGAGGCTAGTTCAATAATGTTAGCGGTGATTGTGTATAGGGCATCACCAAATTATTTCTCTCCATACACAGGGCTACTGATGTGTTAAGTCTTGATGCGTCTGTTGCAACCATGCCAGCAGATTGGAACTTTCTAACTGATAGTTCATAAATTAGCTCTTCACGAGACATAATGAATGAAAAATTTGACAATATTTGGAAAAATCGCAAGGCAGAAAAAATTCTAGTGTTCAATTCAAATTTAAGAAAAGCCGTCGAGTGTGGCTTAGTCCATGCCCATTCAACCACGCTCTGCTACCACTTATTACATGGTTTACGTGGTATAAAGAGGTGTAAGAAGGTTCTGGTGTGAATGGGTGGACAGATAAAAGATCAGAGCATAAGTTCATTAAATTTCAAAATGTATTCCTTTAATTTCTTAAATTTTGTAGTCAGAAAATCTGAACCAACAACAAGAAATCGCAGTTAACAATAAAATCAAAAATGAGGTAAAATGGAGAAGATTACCTAAACAATAGTTTACAAGGAATGAGCTTTGTAGATCGAAAGGTGCACTATTACAAGGGCATATTTGCTCTAGTCACATTCTAGGAGAATGGGCTCCAAAAGTTTCTAGAGTCCAGCCTCTCAGAGGCACAAGTTTCTTGTCAAATTTTACACTAGATAATTTTCAAAAAACAGCGTTTACTGTAATTTCTGCTCGACAGTCTGTTACACACTCGTCCATAAATAATGGCACTTTAAACAAGGGCAAGGATTGCCCATTCTAAATGGCCTTAATGTACAAAATGAAAGATTCGAAATGATCGGCCATGAGCAAAATGCTAAGAGGCGAAACACTTGCATTCCTCTTTAAAAGACACTAAAATTCCTACCTGAGCTTATGGCCCGAAGTTGCAGAGGCTAAGCCTATACTTCAGAGGGGTGACTAGATCCGAAATATTAAGTATCAAAATATTTTGCGGAGTTTATAGTTTTAGTAAAATCTATCCATCCCCATACCAATTTTAATTGCCTAGAGAAATACACACAAAATTTCTGATTGGTGAATAATTTAAGGAAGAATGAAGCCGTAAAAGTGCTAGTAACCTTAGCGCATAAAATAAACAATCTGCAAACACTTAAGGTTTACCATTTTTGAAACTTGAAAATTCCTTCAAAAATTAATTTTCCGTCCTCCTACCAGAGGGGCACAGAAGCGGATAGTAGAGACATCTAAAGATTTAGGGTCCAAGTATCTTCAGATACAGTACATACACAGTTCAAAAAACTAAGGGAACACGTTTTTGAACGTATGCCATGCGCCACAAAATAATACCTCACACCCAGGTATATTACCAACTAAACATTCTTTACCGTCGAAGTATACAAAAGAAAATCGATGGATTCGGGTTCATTTTCAGAACACAAACGGAAATATCCAAATAGGAGCGAAAACATAGAGATAACAGTTCTCCAGGGAGGATTTCTATCACAGTTGGAGAGCTTCAGTATGGTGTAAGTCCTCCACGAGCATTTATCACAGCTTGGCACCTACGTGGCATGCTCCGCATAAGCGAACGAAGGTTAAGTTGCGGTATCAGGTACTATACCTCAATGAGAGCCTGTTCGAGGTCTTGGAGAGCCTGTGGTGGAACAGGACGCTCACGAACACTTCTGTCAATCCTCACCCATACATGGTCGATGGGATTAAGGTCGGGACTCACTGCTGGTCATTTCATCTTTCGAATGTCCAGTTCTCGCAAGATAGCTCTGGTGATGCGGGCTACATCAGCCCTGGCATTGTATAACTGAGTACGAATTCAGGGCCAACACCGTATGCAGCAAACAACACATGCCGTAGCAGTATCTGCTCGATGTACCCCGCAGCGGTAAGATTTCCACGGACGACGACAAGATCCGTACGGCCATCAATATTGATGCCACCCCACACGATCACAGAACCGTGTCCGAATCGGCCGCCTTCCTGGACAACATTTTCCATAACTTCTCAACACGGCGTCTCCATACACATTGAGGCCCATCACGCTATGTCAGGGGAAATCTGGACTCGTCTGTGAAAATCAGCTGACCTTGTATTCCATTCATTTGTACTTCTGAGTAGGTAGTTAGTATCCGTAATTTATATTTCGCTCCCTCGATCTTTCAGTATTTATGAGCGGTTAGCTAATAATAATAAAGTTCATATATCCCGGTAATTTCATTTCAAGTCCCTGGAGTAGTAGTAGAAGTTTTGATAGAAATATTTGAGAAATTATTGTAGACAACTTCGTATGTTTCAGTAGGCCTAATTAAGAACACTTTTATTCTCCGTCCCGTGTAGTAGGGAAAATAATAGTAATCCACCAGCTGTAATAATCACATAACCACATTTCAGTAGAATTGTAGTGAAGATAAATTATAATATATTAGATAGTATCTTGCCAGTTATATTCGTGTTTTTCTTCGTGTACGGCAAACCTTTCGATACTTAAGCATTTAACCAAACGCAGTGTAGTGTAGTGTAGATACATTGTAGTATAGATTCAGTACATTTAGATAGTGTCGTATCTTGCCTGCTATATTCGTGTGTTATCTTTCGTGTGTATCTATTAGACCGTAATACTAATAATAATTTGTCTAAGCATTTAGCTTCGTTGGTAATCTTAGAGTACAGTAGTTCTTGCAAATTTCATTTCTGTTGTGCTTAGTAGTGACATACGGTACGGTACCGGTATCGTAATTAAGATACGTCTGAAAGTAGTTTAAAAATTACTGTAGTGTGCTGTACAGTAGTGTACGAGTAATATCCTATTAGAATTTAGTGTGCTTATTTTATTATTGTAAAATATATGTGTAATACTGGTGTAGTAGAGGTATCCGTAGAAAATCTTACTAAAATACTGTTGTTGTAATTAGGATAAGCTTAATTGCAGTTTGGAATTGTGTAGTTCTTGTGTATTACTTTCGATATTCAGTAATTAACAGCAGTTTTATTATGTTAGGGGTTGTAGGATAAAATAAAATAGAGCACGACTAAGTAGTACCGTAGTGTAGTCGTATATTAATTACCTTATTGTCGTGTACTATCCCAGACAATATATCCTTCCGTTCATTTATTTTTTGCAAATAAGTTATTTTATTTTTAATTAATTTTTCTCCCCCGTAAAGAATGGCTAAGGAGCGCGAGTGTACTTACTGTGGGTGTGGTGAGGCATTGAGAGGTATGAGGGAGGAGTTGGAAAGTTTGAGGGAGATAATTAGGATTCTCACAGAAAACAGGAAGGAAGATAGGACTCCCTCAAACAATGTACAGGTTACAGTAGGTGTACAAGAGGGAGGAGAAGGAAAGGGAGGATTTGTAGAAGACAGGTGGTCTAATGTTCTAAGGGGAAGGAGATTGCAGGCTAAGGGCTCTATTCAGGATCAGAATTCAGGACAGGTGTCTGTGCGAAATCGGTACGAGTCACTCCAGGTAGAACAACAGAGGGAAGATGAGGGACAGGGAAATGTTGCTGAGATGCGTGGAAGTAGGAGGAAGGGAAAAGGTAGGAAAGGGAAATGTAGAGTAGAGGATAGGAAAAGACAGGTGGAACAGGGTCATGGGAAGGAGAAAAGGGAGGAGGAAGTAGCTTCTGCAGCTATCAGGAAAGACAGGGCTAACAAGGAGGGGAGGGGATCAAATGAGGTGGGTAGGTTTGAGGCTCTGGTCATGGGGGATTCCATCGTTAGACATGTGGGGAAAGTGTGTGGAGGAAACGGAACCAGGGTAGAATGTTATCCAGGAATTAGGTTGAGGCAGATGTTGAGGAAAGTAGAAGAGAGGAGGAGGGGAAGGAGAAGGTGGTAGTGTTTCACGTTGGTACCAACAACGTAAGACAAGCTGATATAAGTACCAACATAGTTGGAGATGTGTGGGATCTGGTAAATGCAGCACGGGTGAAGTTTAAGAAAGCGGAGATTGTTATTAGTGGAATACTGTGTAGGAGGGATACTGACTGGAGGGTGATTGGGGTTTGAAATGAGACTATGGAGTGGGTATATGGGAAACTGGGAGTGAAATTTCTAGATCCTAATCGGTGGGTAGGAGATAGGGATCTGCGCTCTGATGGCCTTCATTCAAACCGCAGTGGTACGTATAAGTTAGGAAATTTGTTTGGAGGGGGTAATAGGGAGGTACATTCAGGGAAACGGGATGGCCTAGGGAGCGGTGATAAGGGAACAGGGAACTGGAAATCAAGTAGGGATGACATAAAATTGTTAGTGTTGCACTGTAGAAGTATTGTAAAGAAAGGAATAGAATTAATTTAATAGATAAATATTTACCAGATATTGTAATATGAGTTGAATCATGGCTGAGAAATGATATAATGGATGCAGAAATTTTCTCACGGCACTGGAGTGTGTATCGTAGAGATAGGATAGTAATGGTGGGAGGGGGATTGTTCATTCTGGTGAAAGAAGAATTTGTAAGCTACGAAAAAGTTAAAGATGTGACACATGAAATTCTAGGTGTAAGGCTCATTTCTAAAGATAATAGGCAACTTGACATATTTGGAGTGTACAGATCGGAAAAGGGTAGCACTGACGCGGATTCGGAATTATTTGATAGGATAGTCAGCTATGTGGGAAACGACGTGGAAAGAAATGTGATTGTAGCGGGAGATCTGAATTTGCCAGATGTCAATTGGGAAGGAAATGCGAACGATAGGAATCATGACCAACAAATGGCAAATAAGTTAATATGGGAAGGACAGCTGATTCCCAAAGTGATGGAACCAACCAGAGGGAAAAATATCCTGGATGTCGTGCTGATAAAACCAGATGAGCTCTATAGGGAAACTGAAGTAATATATAGTATTAGTGATCATGAAGCTGTTTTTGTGTAGTTCAAAATAAATGTGATATAAAGGAAGGTATTAAAAGTAGGACTGTTAGGCAGTACCATATGGCTGATAAAGCAGGCATGAGGCAGTTTCTAAAAAGTAACTATGATCGGTGGAAAACGGTAAATAAAAATGTAAACAGACTCTGGGATGGGTTTAAGAAATTGTTGAGGAATGCGAAATAAAGAGAAATAGAGAAATAAAGAGACTAAGAAGGAGGTGCAGACTGGAAAGAAATAGAGTTAGAAATGGCTGTGGAAGTAAGGAGAAATTGAAGGAACTTACTAGAAAATTGAATCATGCAAAGAAGGCAGCTAAGGATAGCATGATGGCAAGCATAATTGGCAGTCATACAAATTTTAATGAAAAATGGAAGGGTATGTATAGGTATTTTAAGGCAGAAACAGGTTCCAAGAAGGACATTCCAGGAATAATTAATGAACAAGGGGAGTGTGTATGTGAGGATCTTCAAAAGGCAGAAGTATTCAGTCAGCAGTATGTAAAGATTGTTGGTTACAAGAATGTCGAGATAGAGGAGGAGACTAAGGCCAAAGAAGTAATAAAATTTACATATGATAACAATGACATTTACAATAAGATACAAAAGTTGAAAACTAGAAAAGCGGCTGGAATTGATCAGATTTCTGGGGATATACTAAAGACAATGGGTTGGGATATAGTACCATATCTGAAGTACTTATTTGATTATTGTTTGGTCGGAGGAACTATACCATATGAATGGAGAGTTGCTATAGTAGAGCCTGTGTATAAAGGAAAGGGTGATAGACATAAAGCTGAAAATTACAGGCCAGTAAGTTTGACATGCATTGTATGTAAGTTTTGGGAAGGCATTCTTTCTGATTATATTAGACATGTTTGTGAAATTAATGACTGGTTCGATAGAAGGCAATTCAGTTTTAGGAAAGGTTATTCCACTGAAGCTCAACTTGTAGGATTCCTGCAAGATATAGCAGATATCTTGGATTCTGGAGGTCAAATGGACTGTATCGCGATTGTCCTGTCTAAAGCATTTGATAGGGTGGATCATGGGAGACTACTGGCAAAAATGAGTGCAATTGGACTAGACAAAAGAGTGACTGAATGGGTTGCTATATTTCTAGAAAATAGATCTCAGATAGTTAGAGTAGGTGAGGCTTTGTCTGACCCTGTAATAGTTGAGAGGGGAGTTCCTCAGGTCAGTGTTATCGGACCTTTATGTTTTCTTATATATATAAATGATATGAGTAAAGGAGTGGAATCGGAGGTAAGGCTTTTTGCGGATGATGTTATTCTCTATAGAGTGATAAATAAGTTACAAGATTGTGAGGAACTGCAACGTGACCTCGAAAATGTTGTGAGATGGACAGCAGGCAATAGTATGTTGATAAACGGGGATAAAAGTCAGGTTGTGAGTTTCACAAATAGGAAAAGTCCTCTCAGTTTTAATTACTGCGTTGATGGGGTGAAAGTTCCTTTTGGGGATCATTGTAAGTATCTAGGTGTTAATATAAGGAAAGATCTTCATTGGGGTAATCACATAAATGGGATTGTAAATAAAGGGTACCGATCTCTGCACATGGTTATGAGGGTGTTTAGGGGTTGTAGTAAGGATGTAAAGGAGAGTGCATATAAGTCTCTGGTAAGACCCCAACTAGAGTATGGTTCCAGTGTATGGGACCCTCACCAGGATTACCTGATTCAAGAACTGGAAAAAATCCAAAGAAAAGCAGCTCGATTTGTTCTGAGTGGTTTCAGACAAAAGAGTAGCGTTACAAAAATGTTGCAGTGTTTGGGTTGGGAAGAACTGAGAGAAAGAAGACGAGCTGCTCTACTAAGTGGTATGTTCCGAGCTGTCAGCGGAGAGATGGCGTGGAATGATATTAGTAGACGAATAAGTTTGAATGGCGTTTATAAAAGTAGGAAAGATCACAATATGAAGATAAAGTTGGAATTCAAGAGGACAAACTGGGGCAAATATTCATTTATAGGAAGGGGAGTTAGGGATTGGAATAACTTACCAAGGAGATGTTCAATATATTTCCAATTTCTTTGAAATCATTTAGGAAAAGGCTAGGAAAGCAACAGATAGGGAATCTACCACCCGGGCGACTGCCCTAAATGCAGATCAGTATTGATTGATTGATTGATTGATTGATTGATTGATTGATTGATTGATTGATTGATTGATTGATTGATTGATTGATTGATTGATTGATTGATTGATTGATTGATTGATTGATTGATTGATTGATTGATTGATTGATTGATTGAACACAGGTCTCCATTGGCGAAATTGCCAGTTGACGTGGGTACGGGCAAACAGAAGGCGAGCTGCACGATGTTGCTGCGTCAAACGTGGCACGCGAACAGGACGTCTGGGCCGTAAGGACACTTATCATAACCTGTTCCTTAGTGTTTGGTCAGGCACCGCGACTCCAGTGATCCTCCTGAGGTCTTGTTGCAGTTCTCTGGCAGTTGCTGAACGACGCCGCAACGCACAGATGGTCAGATATCGGTCATCCTGTGGGGATTTCATACGTCCACCACCATGTCCAACACTCCATGTGAACTTGCCTGTCTCTCTCTAGCGATTTCACAAGCGTTGAATAAATAACGGAGAGAAACTGAGATCCACAGCAACATGACGATAAGTCCATCCTTTCTGGATCAAAGTCACGGCCCTTGCGACTTGAACCTCGTTAAGATGTGTCATGGGATGTGCTGGTTGACGTACAACGTGCTAAAATGATCGCAGTAGTCTGTGTACCTCACAAATATACACGGACGGACCGCTATTTACTTTTCTTGAGAGGTCACCTGACGGTTTAATGCATGGCTACGCCTACAGATGGAGTATAACTTCGATTTGATATACCCTGAATAGCTAATGTCACAAGGTATGCTGTACGACCATTGGAACCCCATCTACCAAATTAACGCTCATATACGAGACGTTACAACGTACTGTATATGTTCCCCTAATTGTTTTGAACTGTGTACTTTAGGATTCCAGCGCAGATGGCCATCTAGAAGGCACGCAGTTCAAGTGGACGGAGAAGGTTTACCCCTGGTACACTCATCATGTGAGATCCTTTTCCGTTGTAACTCGTCTCCACTTGTTCGGTCATGTATATTCACTTCCGTTAGGCGTTATATCCTTCATATCTTTCTTGAGTTGGTCCATTCACGGGCCACCACCATATTGATTTTCCTGTGTCTCTTTTTCTGTTGACCTCCATTGACAGCGCTCTACAATCTGAGCCACTCATCCTGGCAGAATGAAAACTGCCTACTATCCTTACATCCACAATGCACGGACCGAATATTTTAAGAATTACAAGTGGGCAACCATGCTTTGTCAACAATAATTTATTTATTTATTTTATTTATTTTAATTAAGTAATTAACTAATGAATTTATTTATTTATTTATTTATTTATTTATTTATTTATTTATTTATTTATTTATAGCATGTGGCCTTTAGTGCCGGGAATCTCCGAGGCATGTTCGACTCGCTTGGTGCAGCCGATTTGAAGCCGATGGGCAACCTATTCGCCGGGGCCTGAGATGATGATAATGTGTGGTAGGGAGAGGGTAAGACACAGAGCGAGTTTACCGTACGGTTAGGGTCGCGCAGCTGTGCGTTTGTGTTCGGTAGTTAGTGGGTTCGAACCGTCCTGTCGGCAACCCTGAAGATAGTATTCCGTGGTTTCCCCATATTCACACCAGATAAGGGCTTCCATCCCACTGTAGCATTTTCCTATCCCATCGTCACGATAAGACCTATCTGTGTCGGTGCGACGTAAGAAAAGAAAGGGAGGGTAAAAACCCGGAGCCACCACATAGCCTCCTCCTGTTGAATAAGAGCACGCGGTATGCTTATGCTTAACATCTCCGTCCAACGGGCGAATCACAATCAACAGCGTTATATGCCCTCACTCCGAATGAACACTGCGGAGAGGTTTGGAATTAAATCCAAGCTTTTGTCAAAAAATACTTTTTTTTTAGTGGCTTTACGTCGCACCGTCACAGATACGTCTTATGGCGTCGATGGGATAGGAAAGGCCTAGGAGTTGGAAGGAAGCGGCCGTGTCCTTAATTAAGGTACAGCCCCAGCATTTGCCTGGTGTGAAAATAGGGAAGCACGGAAAACATCTTCATGGCTGCCGACAGTGGGAGTCGAACCCACTATCTCCAGGATGCAAGCTCACAGCAGTACGCCCCTAACCGTACGGCCAACTCACCGCTGGTACACAATCTAGTGATTAGGAATTATTTAACACCAACTGCCCTACCCTTCCGACCAACATTCTGATGGTGAAAATGTTTCCACAAGCAGGGCTCGAACGGGCTAATAATAATAATAATAATAATAATAATAATAATAATTGTACCGGGCGGTACACCTCTACACCGTTTATTTAAAAGTTGCGCCAGTTGAAACTCCTCTTCTGGAGGAAGGTTGAACTTTATCTATTCTATTAATTCTCTACTTTCTCAGAAGATGTCACCACGTGGAAAATTTTGAGTTTTTGAACTGTGTCACTTTTGATGTGTTTTTGTCTCGCTTGAAGTAAGAAGTGTGAACTTTCTCTTCTAGAGGACACTACTGAAGAATTACAATAGTGCAACCTAGTGCGAAATCAAAGAACTATTTTGTTGAAGAAATTTTTATTTCAAATGTTTGTTCCTTGCTAAATTTCTTTCTGTTATTGTTTAAGTTGGCTGTATACCCCTCTTTTTCCCCTTAGTTTGGATCTAGCCAATCCCGAATTTCTTTAATTAATTTTCCACCAATAATGTGTTTCTTTTTCCTCTATGTAGGGGTTTCTTTTCCCTAGCCAATAAAATTTTTTGTGGGAGGGTGTTTTATTTCCCCTAACGCCTAGAATCTTCCGCGAGAGGATATAAACTGCTGATTTTAGGGTCTCCAGGCCACTTCTGTTCCATCTTTCAGTGTATTAAGTACATAGCAGGAGGCGGGAAGCGCCTCTTTCTTCGGCGGCGTCTACAACAAGGTAATGGCCAAGTAATAACTTCTTTCTTTGCTTGCTCAGCAGTTTAATCTTCGGGGCGGGTTCTAGGCCTTCCACCATGTAACCTTCCTTTAAAATGTAAAGACTACTGGTACCTATCCTATCTTCTAAACCACATATTGGGATAGAGAGTGCTAACCCTCTCGAGTTCCCACTCATATTGTTTTGAGGTGGACTTATTTTCTCAAACCAATTCTTCCGTGATGTAATGTAAATTGTTATTTTCTGAAGTCACCTCCGTAGTATGGGATTAGCCCTTGTATTAACGGCCTAGTGCCAAGTAGGTCTTAAACAAAGTGTATCAGGAGTGCGGTTAGCCTCCTCTCAAATTGTTATTTTAGAGGTCATGTAATCAACTTTCTTTTTCATTCAATAGACCTCAGTTGGTTGGGTATTTTACCCCTGTGAATACGTCCTTAGAGGACAGCTTGAAGGTAGAGTTTGGTGTGGCCTTTGAGAGGCTTAAATTTTGAGAGCGGATCGCTCTTTTGAAATGGAGTGTCATATGCCTCGTGGAGGCTTTTCTGTGTAATTCGGAGCCAGGGGCTCCTAGGGATGAATGGGGTTTTCTGCCCCTCTGTTAAAACTTGTGTTTGTGGTAAAACTGAGCTGATCGCTGAAGTCAGGGCGTGAAGCCCAAAACCTGTAAATATTGTAACTCCCCTTGTTTTGCTACATTGTACCTGCCATGTCTGTTATTGCTTTGTTTTTGAAAAGGAAATATAACCTTGTTAAATTTTAAATTAATTTTACATGCACTATAATTTCGTAGCTTGAAACCCATTCACACCCGCACCTTCTTTTACGCATAACTACCGCTAAAACACGGTAACAAGTGGTAGCAGAGCGTGGTTGAATGGGTCTCAATTTAGCCCCTTTTGACGGCTAAACATTGCTTTGATTCGAACTCTAACAATTTTCTCAGTTGCTGGAATTTTTTGAGTTTTTCAAAATTGTTCTGTCATCATGCCCGGCCCTCGCGATGTTCTCCTCCTTAACTACTTGCGCAAAGAGGAGTTGATATACGAGTTAACTATCAGAAATGTGCAATCTGGAGGCACGGTTGCAATCGACACCAACAAGCTTAGAGAGTCCCTTGATTTGCCCATTTCCATCCCCAATTTGGGAGAGAAAGAAATTGATGACTCTCTTTCCACGATCGTCGAGAATATTACTGGGCTAGCATCTGTAGTCAGCTTTTTTGATGAAAACGATCCGTCTCCTAATCAAATTAAGCGTGTGCAAGGCAGGCTATATCACTTTTCAAATAGAGTTAATGATCTGTTGTCTCTGAAGGTGAATGACGTTCAGAGGAAGCAAGCTAATACGCTCCTTGAAACTATCTCTGAATTGTCTAGTAAAGTCACTCAATTGTTAACTGGGGAAGTTCCTCCCAAATCTGATCAGCCCACCGTTGTGAATGTAAGTAGTGAGGAAGAACCTGCTAAGGGAGAAGGCAATAGGATAACCGTTGCTGCTCAAACTATCTCTGCCCCATTGGACAACGAGTCTGAACGCCGCACATCGTTGAACAATGTACGTGCTGAATTAACTTCCTTGCCATTGAAACCTTTACCTACTATGTCGCCCGGGTTTAGCAGCTTGCCTCATCCATTGGCAATGTTGCTCAGAGGTATATCCAAGTTTTCCGTTAATACCACCAGTGACGTAATTTCATTTTTAAGATTTCTAGTGGAATTTCAGGATCATGCCCTTGTGTTTTCTCTTTCCCCATGTCAAATTTTGCAAATTATCTATCCTTATGCTATTGGGGTTCTCTCAGATAAAATAGTAAGAGCCATAGCTGAACAGTCATCTATCGAAGATTTCCATGCACATCTGCTTGCAAATTTTATTCCTGCCCGCGCGAGGTCATCTCTTATTCAGAAATACTATTATCGAGTACAGAGGTTGGACGAAAACTTGGCTGACTTCATCCAAGATATTAAGTTTTATACTAGGGTGTTTGCTCTTCACTTCCCTGAGGATCAAATTGTACAAGCTATTGTGGAAGGCATTTCACCATCTTATAGATCATACTTGTGTTTTGCGGCGTGCCCGCAAACTTTCTCTGAACTGGAAGCATTAGCCGTCTCTGCGGAAGGAGTTAGGTATGCCGATTCCTTGCGTGTGGCAAAAGAACCCCCGCCTTCTTTTAGTAACACTCGGCCTCCACCTCGCCGACCAGTCACGCCCCGTAAATGTTATGCTTGCGGGTCGCCTGACCACCTTCGCAATAAGTGTCCTCTGATCAAGTCTAGTAGGGCAAATAATGGAGCTGGTTCATCACAAGGCTGTTTTAAGTGTGGGGCCTTCTCACATATCGCCAAAAATTTCCCAAACTCAAATAGCACCCCCTCCTGCTCAACTTCTGGTGCAAATTCCACCTATGCCAATAATAAAAAGTGACTAGTGGCATCGGCTGAGTCGACTAATCCATCTTCCCGAGACTCAGCCCCTAGTAAACAGGTTGTAAATGCAGAGAACAATCAGCCTTCAAATTCATCTTTTGAATGCCCTAAAGAATGTCTTAGGATTGCGGCGGATACCCCCGCACCTGTTCCTTTTCTTAAGATTGAGTTAAATAACGAGCCTATAACAGCTCTCTTAGATTCAGGCAGTGTTTGTTCGATTATTTCGGCTGAATGGTATTCTAAATTGAAATCTGTTTGTAAACTACCTGACCATGTCTCAGCTCTTATTCAATATGTTTCGGCTAATTCATCGCCATTAGAAATTCTAGGTTCCGTACTGGTCAAAATTCGTATTTTTAAATTTACATGGAAAATCAAACTGTTTGTGGCTAAGCACTTGTCTTGCCCCATCATATTGGGAGCGGACTTCATTTCTCACACTGGTCTTGTGCTCGATCTCCAGAGTAGGTCGTGCACATTCAAATTTGCGTCCAATTGTAGAATTCCCTTGTTAAAGTGTAATTCTGTATCATGTTCATCTATTTCGCCTACCCAGGATGAGATGTTGTTAGACCTTAGACATCTACCTGAGGAGCAGGCTGATAGTATTCGGAAACTGTGTCAGTCGTTTCCTGAGGTGTTTTCTGATACTCTTGGTGTTACTGACCTTATTGAATACAAAATTGAGGTCACGGATTCGATTCCTGTCCGTTTTCCACCGTATAGGCTATCTCCACCTAAAATGAAGGCTCTGAAAGAAATCATCGATCAGATGTTGAAGGATGGTATTATTAGGCCCTCTAAGTCAGCGTATTCTTCGCCTATTTTTCTAGTCCCGAAACCCCAAGGAGGCTTCAGGCCTGTCATTGATTACAGGGCTCTCAATCGGAAGGTGGTGTTGCAATCTGTGCCCCTTCCCGACCTTCATTCTTGTTTTTCATGGTTTCGTAAGGCCAAGTTCTTCACCATCTTGGACTTAAATCAGGCCTATAATCAAATTCCCCTAGCCGAAGAGTCTAAACATCTTACAGCGTTTGCCACGGACTGGAATTTATATGAATACAACCGCGTGCCTTTCGGGCTCCCTACGGGAGCAGCTGTACTCACTAGGCTGCTAGATAGGGTCTTCTCCGACATCAAATTCGAGTACTTATATCACTACTTAGATGATGTCGTCGTATTTTCCGAAACCTTTGAAGAACATCTAGATCATCTGCGAGAAGTTCTCAATCGCCTTCGTAAGGCTGGGTTAACTGTTAAGTTGTCCAAGGTTGCCTTTGCTAAGCCCTCTATGTCATTCCTAGGGCATATTGTGTCACCTGATGGTGTAGCAGTCGATCATTCTAGAACACAGGCCATCCGTGATTTTAAACCTCCCAAGGACATTAAAGGTATCGCCAGGTTCATTGGCATGGTGAATTTCTTCAGGAAGTTCATTCCTAACTTCGCTAATAGAGCGGCGCCCTTAAACCTTCTTCGTAGGAAAGGCATCAAATTCGAGTGGGGACCTTCTCAACAAGCCGCTTTCGAAGACCTTAAATTAGCTCTCTGTAATGCCCCTGTACTTGCTATGCCGGATTTCTCGAAGAAATTCATCGTCCAAACCGACGCGTCGTCGTCGGCGGTAGCTGCAGTCCTTCTTCAAGAGACTGAACTAGGGAGGCGCCCCATCGCCTATGCGTCTAGGACATTGTCAGCTCAAGAAGCAAAGTACTCCATATATGAGCTTGAAGGTTTGGCAGTCTTATTCGCCTTAGAAAAGTTCCGTCTCTATCTGGAACACGTCAAATTCGACTTGGAGACAGATAATCAAGCCTTAAGCTGGGTCTTAGGTAGGCCGCGTCGTACTGGTCGTATAGCCCGTTGGGCCATCCGTATTTCTGCCTTCCAATTCGATGTACGACATATCAGAGGTACTGAAAATGTTGTTGCTGATGGACTCAGCCGTATGTTTTCTAACGACGTCGAGACCCATGAACCTGTCGACAGTTCATCACCTTCCGAGTCCATACTATCTGAGGTTAATGCCATCCTAACAGATGCTCCCATGCTCTTTAGAGATATTGAGAAGTACCAACGTGAAGATCCGACGCTGGCTCCGATAATGGAAACCCTTTCTTCTGGGGAACATGTCGTCCCTTATGTTCTGAGGAATGGTGTTCTATGTTGCCCATCGAGGCATGATAAGATGATGAAGGTTGTCGTGCCAGCGGTTCTTGTGCCTATGATCTTCAAGTATTATCATGAGACCCCATTAGGAGGGCATCTTGGAATCTTTAAAACCCGTGAAAAAATTCGTGAAATGTTCATTTGGAAAGGTATGGACGGTGAAATCCGTGAACTTGTAAAAGCTTGTAAATCTTGTTTGATCAGTAAACCCACCATGTCCACTAAAGTAGGCCTTTTGTCTTCTCATCAAGCGTCGCGCCCCATGGAACGCCTGTATATTGATTATGTGGGACCCTTCCCCCAGTCAAAGGGCAATGCCAACAAGTTCATCTTTGTGTGTGTAGATGGTTTTACAAGATTTTCCTGGTTATTTCCGACTAAGCTGGCTACCGCTCAGTCAACCATTACTTGCTTAAATTCTATTTTTGCTTCTTTTGGTCCGTGTCAATATATTGTATCTGATAATGCTAAGGCGTTCACATCAAATTTATTTCGTAAATTCTGTTTTGACTTGTCCATCTCTCATGTAACTACTTCTGCTTATTACCCTCAACCATCTCTGGCTGAACGGGTTAACCGTAATCTCAGGTCCGCACTCATTGCCTATCATCATGAAGATCCTTCCAGGTGGGACACGTCCCTGCATTGGATAGCTTTTGCTTTGAATTCGGCGGTTCATGAATCTCACAAGTTTACTCCAGCTTCTTTGATGTTCAAGTTTGTTCCCAACTCGCCGCTCTCTAACCTCTGGTCTTTGAATGACATTCTACCCGAGACAATAGATCCGGATAACATTAAAGATCTTTGGAAGAAGGCTAAAGCCAATCTTAAAGTGTCTCATGAAAAGGTTAGGGAAAGGTATGATCGTGGACGGAGACCCACCACTTTGAAGGTAGGTGACCAGGTTATGGTCAAAAATTTTGTTCCCGCGGGCAAGCTTGCCCCCAGATTTCATGGGCCTTGTATCATTCTCGATTTTCTTACGCCGGTTACCTTATTGCTAAGTAATCCAGCCACCGAGAGGATATTTAGAGTTCACCTGTCCCAGGTGAAACCGGTGTAATTTCTGTGTTAACTTGCTTCATATTATTTTGAAAGGATATGAAGGTTATATTTTTTTTGAGTTTCACTTTTAAGGCATTCTGCCCCTTCTGTAATATTTTGGTTTTAGATGTAAGCCTTGTGTAAAACCTGCCCCGACCCGTTAAACTGCCATCCTGTTCTTGCCACGGCCATTACCACGCTCCCGTCTCCTGCTCCACCTTACACTGTGGCTTCATAATAGTAAATGCCATGGATATCTACACGCCGCTGGCCCCTCAACCTCTCCACAAGCCTGTACCCTCAAAGAAGATGATAGTCCAACACAATTCTGCCGCCTAGCTTTAATGTTTCAGCGCCCCCGCAGCCGCGCAGCGCCGTGCAGCGACTGGGGAGGGGGATGGGCCCCCTCCTCTCCAGCGAGGACGACATGTGCACGGCGAGCCGGAACTCTCCTCCCGGCCAAGGCTGATGTGCGGCGCACGACCTGCTACATGCCCGCAGCCTGTATCTGTTCACCGCGGGCGCGGCGTACTTCAACTCCTCTGCTCCCCTCATAGTGCGGGCGAGCGGTATCTCAGGGTACTTGAGGGGTCCGAGCGGCCTCCGTTGGACGCAAGCTGCAACGGCCGGTCTGGCCATCCGACTCAATCTACATCAACTACATGGACAGTCACCATAAGCAATAACTACACTTGGGAATTCAACAACAATAATTGGTGGACATTGCCAAATTTTTCATCACTTTCAAGTATTAAAAGTTTATCTTCAGAAATTCAAATTCTACAAACATAAAGACTTTCATTCACCTGCAACAACAATATTTTGAAACTGAATTAAGAAATCTTGTAAATGCTGCTGCTATCTATCTTCGTATCAACATCATTACTTGGACTTTGTTTCAAACTGATTTCATGTGTCACCCCTGGAGGAACTTTTGGGGGGGGGAGGTCTGTACCGGGCGGTACACCTCTACACCGTTTATTTAAAAGTTGCGCCAGTTGAAACTCCTCTTCTGGAGGAAGGTTGAACTTTATCTATTCTATTAATTCTCTACTTTCTCAGAAGATGTCACCACGTGGAAAATTTTGAGTTTTTGAACTGTGTCACTTTTGATGTGTTTTTGTCTCGCTTGAAGTAAGAAGTGTGAACTTTCTCTTCTAGAGGACACTACTGAAGAATTACAATAGTGCAACCTAGTGCGAAATCAAAGAACTATTTTGTTGAAGAAATTTTTATTTCAAATGTTTGTTCCTTGCTAAATTTCTTTCTGTTATTGTTTAAGTTGGCTGTATACCCCTCTTTTTCCCCTTAGTTTGGATCTAGCCAATCCCGAATTTCTTTAATTAATTTTCCACCAATAATGTGTTTCTTTTTCCTCTATGTAGGGGTTTCTTTTCCCTAGCCAATAAAATTTTTTGTGGGAGGGTGTTTTATTTCCCCTAACGCCTAGAATCTTCCGCGAGAGGATATAAACTGCTGATTTTAGGGTCTCCAGGCCACTTCTGTTCCATCTTTCAGTGTATTAAGTACATAGCAGGAGGCGGGAAGCGCCTCTTTCTTCGGCGGCGTCTACAACAAGGTAATGGCCAAGTAATAACTTCTTTCTTTGCTTGCTCAGCAGTTTAATCTTCGGGGCGGGTTCTAGGCCTTCCACCATGTAACCTTCCTTTAAAATGTAAAGACTACTGGTACCTATCCTATCTTCTAAACCACATATTGGGATAGAGAGTGCTAACCCTCTCGAGTTCCCACTCATATTGTTTTGAGGTGGACTTATTTTCTCAAACCAATTCTTCCGTGATGTAATGTAAATTGTTATTTTCTGAAGTCACCTCCGTAGTATGGGATTAGCCCTTGTATTAACGGCCTAGTGCCAAGTAGGTCTTAAACAAAGTGTATCAGGAGTGCGGTTAGCCTCCTCTCAAATTGTTAATTTAGAGGTCATGTAATCAACTTTCTTTTTCATTCAATAGACCTCAGTTGGTTGGGTATTTTACCCCTGTGAATACGTCCTTAGAGGACAGCTTGAAGGTAGAGTTTGGTGTGGCCTTTGAGAGGCTTAAATTTTGAGAGCGGATCGCTCTTTTGAAATGGAGTGTCATATGCCTCGTGGAGGCTTTTCTGTGTAATTCGGAGCCAGGGGCTCCTAGGGATGAATGGGGTTTTCTGCCCCTCTGTTAAAACTTGTGTTTGTGGTAAAACTGAGCTGATCGCTGAAGTCAGGGCGTGAAGCCCAAAACCTGTAAATATTGTAACTCCCCTTGTTTTGCTACATTGTACCTGCCATGTCTGTTATTGCTTTGTTTTTGAAAAGGAAATATAACCTTGTTAAATTTTAAATTAATTTTACATGCACTATAATTTCGTAGCTTGAAACCCATTCACACCCGCACCTTCTTTTACGCATAACTACCGCTAAAACACGGTAACAATAATAATAATAATAATAATAATAATAATAATAATAATAATAGGGAATAGTAGAAGAGATTCAACCCTTCGAAGATTAAGGATGTCAGTAAAAGGGACAGGTAACGAAGACGTAATATTATCGAGGTGGGAAGAAAGCTAGAGTTGACCAAGTCTGGTAGGATGGGAAAGATGAATGAGGGGGCATGATACAAGAAGGAGGGAATAATGCTAAACCCACCAGGACCCGCCGTCGCCAACCAATGTTTTTTATGTTGAGAAGCACTGAATGTTAATCCTTTTAGTCTTCTCGAATGACAAGTAGGCAGAAAGTACACTGAATATATTCTAAGACAACACTAAATGATACACTGAGATAAAACACAGATCTTATCATGATTCAAAACACAGTCGAACCTGGAAAAGTCAAGTCTGATTTATTCAAAGTACAAACGCACAGTAATTTTTATTTGTATATTTCGAATGCACGTTCTATAATACAGGCTACTTATATTTTCCCTGTTAACAGTGAATTTGTTTAACTTTCATGTTTTGTTATATCGCGGCGTAAATTACCTTCACGGTAATAATTTATATTCTACTGGCTGATGTACCCGTGCTTGGCTACGGGATTCTCAGAAAGACTCGGCTTTCCTAACTGAAGTCAACTTAGGCCATTACAAAACGTCAGGAGGAAAGTAGCGATTAAAAGCAATGTTATCATATAAAATACTCGATCAAATGACAAACCGCTCATTTTCTCACTTTTAACGAACTGTACTACGGTGCCGATCAAACAGTTAAAAGTTCCAGAGCTGGAATGACCAGGCCACAGACAGCCGTGAACACTGCTCTGCCATTATTCCGTTAAATATGCACACTGTTCATTGCATTCAGTGCCTCAGAGTAGGGATTGAATAGCTCGAATGCTATGATTGTTACGTACCAATAGTATCAGGAAATTTATGAACCAGAGGAACGCCATGCTAAAGAAGAAAGTTATCCGACTCCCCAGCTACTTCACGCCAATATTCAGGCAGGCTGTTATACTCGGTACGACCAGGAGAGTTGGCCGTGCGGTTAGGGGCGCGCGGCTATGAGCTTGTATCCGGCAGATAGTGGGTTCGAACCCCACCGTCGACAGCCCTGAAGATGGTTTTCCGTGTTCTCCCATTTTCACACCAGGCAAATGCTTGGGCTGTGCCATAATTTAGGCCAGTACCGCTTTCTCACTCCTAGCCCTTTCCTATCCCATCGTCGTCATGGGTCTCATGTGTGTCGGTGCGACGTAAAGCAAATTTTTAAAAAAGAAATCTCTATAGAGCCGTAATCCGATCTATCGGAGATGACTGGCAACAGACACACAAAGCACATCACAACAAACAATGGTCAATGTAGGCTAATGTTATTGTTGATCAATATTATGAGCTTCCTGTATTGTAGGCCTTCACATTTAGTTTTCTTTCGACTCTGTAATATTAGAGCGTATTACTAAATTAATTATAGCGTAGACTGTAGTTCCTTATTCCCCGACTCTACATACCGATTTTCAGTAAATTCTGTTTAGCCACTTTCTCGTGACTCGGCACTGATATGGACTTAGCAACACAAATTCAAATTCATGAATATCTCTGTTAACATAGCCGGTACGGTAAAAATGTGTAAGACATAAATGATCGGAAATATAATACTATATAACATTAGTTATGTAGTATTTGTCGATAGGACCATTAATAACACAAATATTTGAGAATTAAACTTTAGGCCTTCCCCTAAATTACTATTTCACTCGGCGTGAATAAACTTATTGTACCGACTTACCTCCCGACTTTGCATACCGATTTTTGTTAAGATAGGACAAATAATAACATAAATATTTGAGAATTAAATTTTAGCCCTTTCCCTAAACTACAATTTCTCTCAGCGTGAATAAAATTATTTATGATCTAGATGGTGGCGACTTATTTCCAGACTTTGGTTACCGATTTTCATTAAAGTAGGACCACTAATAACATAAATGAAAATGAAAACCTACAACCTGTTTTCCAGTCATTCACCGAGTCAGGGATGGAATGAATGAAGCAGATATAGGCTATTAGTACGATGGGGTCGCCACTCCCAAAGTGAATTATTAATGACTGATAGATGCTATGAAATGAGAATGGAGAGTGTTGCTGGAATGAAAGATGACAGAGAAAACCGGAGTACCCGGAGAAAAACCTGTCCCGCCTCCGCTTTGTCCAGCACAAATCTCACATGGAACGACCGGCATTTGAACTACGGTATCCAGCGGTGAGAGGGCGACGTGCTGCCGTCTGCCACGGAGGCTCACCAATAACATAAATATTTGAGGATTTGATGTTAGGCCTTCCCCTAAACTACCATTTCTCAGCGTGAAAAAGATTATTTATGGCCTAGATTGTAGCGACTTATTCCCAAACTTTACATACCGATTTTCATTAAATTCTCTTCATCCGTTTTCTCCTGGTGCGTAGACAGACAGACAGACAGACAGACAGACAGACAGACAGACAGACAGACAGACAGACAGACAGACAGACAGACAGACAGACAGACAGACAGACAGACAGACAGACAGACAGACAGACAGACAGACAGACAGACAGACAGACATTACGGAAAATTAAAAAGTGCATTTCCTTGTTACTATGGACACGACCGATACAGAAATACCATCGTTTTTAAATTCTGAGCAATGTACAGACATTACTCTCATTATATATATATATATAGATTTATGTTTAGATATGCCCATGCAAATTAGTTCCAAACAGCATTACGTGTTCCACGCTTGTAATCAAGTAAATATAAACACACCGTACTGAGACAGTTAGCTCGACAAGGCAGCGAAAATCTTGGCAAAATATTCTCAGTTCCATAAAAAGAATACGAAGAAGGCAGGGATAGAAAACATACCGATCAGATTGGAACAGTAACCGCAAGCTCACAATTATGCACCAACAGTTCACAGCCGGCGAAGCCACGAAATGTAGCAAATTGTTTATTTTTCTTTATTTAATATCGGTATCCCATTACTGGTCGACAGCTGCAAATCTCAGGGAGCACATAACGTACGTCGTAGTTTGTGGGGCCGGAACCCGCCGCCCGCGGAGTGATTATATTAATAACAACTTAGTGCAGTCCGTGAAACAAAAGCTCTCTTGATCCTCTAACGAAATGACAATAAGGAATGATACTTCGTTGTGCAGTTAGAGATTTATCACTGAAAAAACGGCTCACGTCTCCAAAAGACATATTACCGCCTGGTATAAATTGACTCTCTGGTCAAGTTAGGTAAGTCAAACTTCTTGCAACGTTGGGAGAAAGTATTCCAAAGCCATACCATACCTAAATTTTTTGTCAAATTTTTGCAGTACCTTTTGGATGAATAGATATATTTTACTACTCTCAAGAATTCCATCATGATCTTCAAGAACCACGTTTCTGGACCTCAGATAAATGTTAGACGTGCTTCACTATTTTGCCTACTCTTATATAAATTCATACTACTGTATCTCCTGTAGGACTAACCCGCTCATTAATAGCCTAGCTATTATTGTTATTCAGGTACTCTTCGCCTTAGGACAACCTGCAACAGTTGCGGGTAGTTTGTATAAGAAATAAAAAATCTCCACTTTTAAAATATAATCAGGGGTATCGGAAACGATGATCTACAGCCATATGAACTGTATGTACTTAAAATCTGTCAGTGGGTAATATAATAATATCAGGGTGATTGCGTTACTATTCGCTATTCCATAATATAGCATGGGTTTTGTACGTATTATTCTTACACGATGTCCTTAAATTTGTCTAAGATCTTGCTTTCACGGTAGAAGGCATCGTTCTGGGTTCATGGGAAATCAAAGCTAAACGTGTGACATCCGAATACGACGTATCACTGAACACCTCAGTCGGGTTCTAATCGTCTTCTATGTAGATGACTCTAATATGTCAATAGGGTGGATATTATTCGATGCCGTGTCTGAACAGAATGATCCAGTGGCAGCACTGCAGCAACTCATGAGTGTGTTTGACAGAGCGTGGTCTAGTGTAAAAATAATAATAATAATAATAATAATAATAATAATAATAATAATAATAATAAAGTCCAAACCTTTCGAAAAAATATAATCCTCTACTAGCGAGCACATACCACTAATTTTCAAACATTTCTACTCCTAATTTTCTTTACACGTTTTAACTTCAAGGCTTCATATTTCAAAATGAATGTTGGTGAAGCTGTGCCAATATTTGTCATTTTGTTTCTAAAATGAGTAGCGGGCTGGTATAGAGATAACAGTATTATAGGGAACATGAGTGGGGGACGAATCGCTGCATGAAATCCACCTGCATGTTGGTCAAAGGAACAATGGCAAACACAGTGCAATTTTCAGCCTTCTCCTGTACTTTAAAATCCAAGCCAGTCATGTTCTATAGCCGTAACTTATTTCATGCATGTTCCAAAGATCAAAGCTGACCACGTACGATGGTAAATTGCGGGACGTGCGTTCGATACTGTATCTTATTTATTTTAGATTTCATAGAATAGAGAGCGCTGTGTACGTGGCATCGGACAAAAACGCAGTATATTTCCAAGAATAAAACACAGAGCATCACTACATTCAGAAATTATTATTAGTCCTGAAATTACTGCGTGTTTGGTACTGAAATTATACCACCATATAATGTAATAGTGCCACCATCACAGACTCTTAGTTACGAGAAGTTTTTGCCACATAATTCTAGTCGTTCTTCTCAGTAAGGGTTCATGTGCAATTACAAATAATTTATCAACCTAACATGTGATTACATCGTGTTAAAATGTACAACATCATATTACTGGTGACGTCTTAATGCATCCTGTGTGTAATGATAGTGGATGAAAACAACTGCAAGTGGATTGTATGAACACCTCAACTACAATCAGAGAAGAGATTTTAGTCCTACATGAGGGTGTAACCAATTAAAAAATGCAAATGAAGCACTTCCTACAGAATGAAAAACCATAGGACCTCGGTTTCTTAAAATAAGTTCCTTGATTAGACGCCCTCAAGTAGACTCAACTTGACTTTCGTTTTCGAGTTTCAACACAGTAATAATTTATTTCTTGTATCGTCGTTTATTTTATTTATTTTATTAATATCAACCTCATATGCAAGACATCCAGCTCCTTGATTCGTTGATCAGCGTTTAAACTTCGTGTTAAGAGAGTTTTGGGTTCGATTTCTCACCGTGTTGGGGATGTTAGCCATGTGTGGTGAATGGATATTTCTGTTTGTCCGAACACACCCCTCTTTATAACCAACCAACCAACCAACCAACCAACCAACCAACCAACCAACCAACCAACCAACCAACCAACCAACCAACCAACCAACCAACCAACCAACCAACCAACCAACCAACCAACCAACCAACCAACCAACCAACCAACCAACCAACCAACCAACCAACCAACCAACCAACCAACCAACCAACCAACCAACCAACCAACCAACCAACCAACCAACCAACCAACCAACCAACCAACCAACCAACCAACCAACCAACCAACCAACCAACCAACCAACCAACCAACCAACCAACCAACCAACCAACCAACCAACCAACCAACCAACCAACCAACCAACCAACCAACCAACCAACCAACCAACCAACCAACCAACCAACCAACCAACCAACCAACCAACCAACCAACCAACCAACCAACCAACCAACCAACCAACCAACCAACCAACCAACCAACCAACCAACCAACCAACCAACCAACCAACCAACCAACCAACCAACCAACCAACCAACCGACCAACCGACCAACCAACCAACCAACCAACCAACCAACCAACCAACCAACCAACCAACCAACCAACCAACCAACCAACCAACTGCAGAAACTTGCAACATTTTTGCAACGCTTCTCTTTTGTCGGAAATCACCCAAAACATATCAGGCTGCTTTTCTTTGGATATTCTCCAGTTCTTGAATCAATTAATCCTGGTGAGGGCCCCATACACGGAACCATACTCTAATTGGGGTCTTACCAGAGGCTTATATGCCCTCTCCTTTACATCATTACTACAACCCCTAAATACCGTCATAACCATGTGCAGAGATCTGTACCCTTTACTTACAATCATATTTATGTGATTACCCCAATGCAGATCTTTCCTTATATTAAGACCTACAGTAGGTACTTATAATGATCCCCAAAGGAAACTTTCACCCCATCAACGCAGTAATTAGAACTGAGAGGACTTCTCCTATTTCTGAAACAATCTGATTTTAGCCCCATTTATCATCATACCATTGCCTACTGTCCATTTAAACAACATCATCGAGGTCATTTGCAGTTGCTCACAATCTTGTAACTTATTTATTACTCTGTACGGAATAACTTCATCTGCAAAAATCCTTATATCCGATTCCACTTCTTTGCACATATCACTGATATACATAAGAAAACATGAAGGTCCAATAATACTGCCTTGAGAAATTCCCCTCTTAATTATTACAGGGACAGATATAGCTTTGTCAACTCTAATGATCTGAGTACTATTTTCTAGAAACATAGACACCCATTCAGTCACTCTTTTGTGAAGTCCAATTGCACTCATTTTTGCCAGTAATCTCTCATGATCCACCCTATCAAATGCCTTAAATAAGTCAATCGCGATACAGTCCAATTGACCTCCTGAATCCAGGATATCTGCTATATCTTGCTGGAATCTTACAAGTTGAGCTTGAGTGGAATAACCTTTCCTAAACCCAAAGCGCCTTCTATCAAACCGGTCATTAATTTGGCAAACATGTCTAATATAATCAGAAAGAATGTTTTCCCAGAGCTTACATGCAATGCATGTCAAACTGACTGGCCTGTAATTTTCAGCTTTACGTCTATCATCCTTTCCTTCATACACACGGGCTACTATAGCAACTTTCCATTCATTTGGTATAGCTCCCTCATACAAACAATAATCAAATAAGTACTTCAGGTATGGTACTATATCCCAACCCATTGTCTTTAGTATATCCCCCGAAACCTTATCAATTCCATCTGCTTTTCTAGTTTTCAACTTTTGTATCTTACTGTAAATGTCATTGTTGTCATAGGTAAATGTTAATACTTCTTTAGTATTAGTCACCTCCTCTATCTGGATATTTTCCTTGTAACGAACAACTTTTACATACTGCTGACTGAATACTTCTGCCTTTTTGAAGATCCTCGCATACACACTCCCCTTGTTCATAAACGATTCCTGGAATGTCCTTCTTTGAAACTGTTTCTGCCTTAAAATACCTATACATACTCTTCCATTTTTCACTAAAATTTGTATGACCACTAATTATGCTTGCCATCATGTTATCCTTAAATGACTTATTTGCTAGATTCAATTTCCTAGTAAGTTCCTTACATTTCTCCTTATTTCCACAGCCATTTCTAACTCTATTTCTTTCCAACCTGCTCCTCCTTCCTAGTCTCTTTACTTCTTTGTTATAATATGGTGGATCTTTACCATTCCTTACCACCTTTAAAGTTACAAATCTATTTTAACATTCCTCAACAATTGCTTTAAGCCCATCCCAGAAACCGTTTACATTTTTATTTACCATTCATCACCAATCATAGTTGCTTTTT
Source organism: Anabrus simplex (assembly GCF_040414725.1). Taxonomy (NCBI): domain Eukaryota; kingdom Metazoa; phylum Arthropoda; class Insecta; order Orthoptera; family Tettigoniidae; genus Anabrus; species Anabrus simplex. The sequence goes on from NC_090269.1 coordinate 248,950,477, forward strand.
AATACTCCCGCATGGCCTGTTTTATCAGCCATATGGTACTGATTAATAGTCCTAATTTTAACATCCTCCTTTCTTTCACATTTATTTTTAATTACCAAAAGAACAGCTCCGTGATCACTAATACCATTTATTACTTCGGTTTTTCTATAGAACTCATCTGGTTTTACCAGCACCACATCCAGAATATTCTTCCCTCTAGTTGGTTTCATCACTTTCTGGGTCAGATTCCCCTCCCACATTAAATTATTGCCATTTGTTGTTCATGCTTCCTGTCATTCGCATTACCTGCCCAATTGACATGTGGTAAATTGAGATCACCCGCTACAATCACGTTCCTTTCCTTATCGTTTCCCACATAGCTGATTATCTTATCAAATAATTCTGAATGCGCGTCTGCGTACACTTTCCCAGTCTGTACTCTCCAAAGACATCAAGTTGCCTATTATCTTCAGAGATGAGCCTTACACCTAGAATTTCATGTTTGTCATCTTTAACTTTTTTGAAGCTTACAAATTCTTCTTTCACCAGAATGAATAATCCCCTCCTAAGATTCCTATCTTATCTCTACGATCTCCAGTTCCGTGAGAAAATTTCTGCACCCATTATATCATTTCTCAGCCATGATTCAATCCTATTACAATATTTGGTTAGTATATATATTAAATTACGTAATTCTATTCCTTTCTTTACAATGCTTCTACAGTCCAGCATTAACATTTTTATGTCATCCCTACTTGATTTCCAGTTCTCTGTTCCCTTATCACCTCTCCCTAGGCCACCCCGCTTCCATGAATGTACCTTCCTATAACACTTCTAAACAAATTTCGTAACTTTTATATACCACTGCGGTTTAAGTGAAGGCCATCTGAGAGCAGATCCCTATCTCCTACCCACCCATTAGGATCCATAAATCTTATTCCCAATTTCCCACATACCCACTCCATAGTCCCATTTCAATCCCCAATCACCCTCCAGTTAATATCTCTCCTACACAGTATTCCACTGATAACAATCCCCGATTCCTTAAATTTCACCCGTGCTGCACTTACCAGGTCCCATACATCCCCAACTATGTTGGTACTTATACCTGCTTGTTTTACGTTGTTAGTACCAACGTGAAACACTACCACCTTCTCATCTCCCTCCTCATTCTCCTCTATTTTCTTCAACATCTGCCTTAACCTAATTCCTGGATAACACTCTACCCTGGTACCCTTTCCTCCACACACTTTGCCGACATGTCAAACAATGGAATCCCCCATGACCTGAGCCTCAACCCTACCCACCTCATTTGATCCCCTCCCCTACTGGTCAGTCCTATCTTTCTCGACATCTGTAGAAGCTACTTGCTCCTCCCCCCTTTTCTCCATCCCATGACCCTGTTCCACCTGCCGTTTCCTAACCACTACTCAAGAGTTCATTTTTCTACCTTTTCCCTTTCGCCTACTTCTACACCTCTCAGTAACACTTCCCTGTTCCTCGTCTTCCCTCGGTTATTCTACCTGCAGTGACTTGTACCGATTTCCCACAGACACCTGTCCTGAATACTGATCCTGAATGGAGCCCTTAGCCTGCAATCTCCTTACCCTTAAAACATTAGACCTCCTTTCGTCTACAATTTCCCCCTTTCCTTCCCATCCCTCTTTGAGAGAATCCTAATTATCTCCCTCAAACTCTGCAACTCCTCCCTCATACTCCTTAATGCCTGGCCACACCAACAGTTTCTAGACTTGCATTCCTTACCAATTTCTTACTGAATAGTGAAAAGAAAAGGAAAAATGATATAACATATTAAAGAAAATAAGTATTGTCTAGGATAGTTCACAAAGATCACACGACAATAATGTAATTAATATAGGTTAGTACACCACAATACTACTTAATTGTGCGATTTGTTTCCTACAACGCCCTAACAGGATGAACATTGTTGTTAATTACTGGAAACAGAGAACAATACACAAGGATTACACAATTCTAAACTGCAGTTAAGTCTACCCTAATTACTACAACATAATTCTAGTAAGAGAGTTGCTACAGACACCACAGATACTATATACTACACAAATGTATCACAGTAATAGAATAAACACACTATTTTCTAATAAGATACTATAATACCCTACAATAATTTTAGACTGCGTTCAAGATACCACAATACACTACAATAATTTTTAAACTACGTTCAGACGTATCCTAATTACAATAGGTTATTACTAAGCACAAATAGAAATGAAAGTGCCAATTAGGCTTAAAGTTAGAAATTTGCAAGTACTACTCAAGGATTACCGGTACCAACAAAGTTAAACTGGTAGTCAGATTAATATTAGTACTACTTTATCCTACTATGCTCTAATAGAAATGAAACCTGCCGTTTGCACGAAGATTAACACGAATATATAACAGGCAAGGTAATATCTAATATACCGTATCTACACTGCAATTATCAACTGAAATGTTTTTATGTGATTATTACAGATGGTGGATTACCATTATTTTCCTTACTCCGCGGGACGGACCTTTGAACTGTTCGAACAGAAATCGATCACCAACTCTTGCTAAGGGAATATAACACAGGAAAAAGGATCAAGAGTTATCAAACTAACTGATAGATGACAGACAAGTATACTCTCTCTCTTTCCTAGCGTTTATGTTTTGCTACATTCCCTCATTTCGTCCTATTGTTGACATCTTCAGGTTTTAAACCAACGTCGTGCATGTCGACCTTGATATTATCAGTCCATCGCTTTAAAGGTGGAATTTATCCCGGATCAATTTGGAGAGCTGTTTTAGCCTTCTCATAACGTGGCCGTACCAGCGGACACGCGCTTTCCTCACTTTCTCCACAATTGGAGCGACACCAAGCCTTTGCCGAGCATTTGCAATTCTTATGTGGTCACATCGAGTCAGTCCATGAGTCGTCCGGCTCCATGGCTAAATGGTTAGCGTGCTGGCCTTTGGTCACAGGGTCCCCGGGTTCGATTCCCTTCTGGGTCGGGAATTTTAACCATCATTGGTTAATTTCGCTGGCACGGGGGCTGGGTGTATGTGTCGTCTTCATCATCATTTCATCCTCATCACAACGCGCAGGTCGCCTACGGGGGTCAAATCAAAGTACCTGCATCTGGCGAGCCGAACTTGTCCTCGGACACTCCCGGCACTAAAAGCCATACGCTATTTCATTATTTTTTTTCATTTCAGTCCATGAGTCCATCGAAGGATCTTCATTGGCATTGTATGAAGAGTCTGCTCATGCTTTCTAGTTATTGGACGACATTCTGCCTCATAAATAGCTACTGGGCGTACCACGGTCTTGTAAATTTTCGCCTTTAAATGATAGGCGTCCTTTTTTTGTCGCAGAGGACTCCGGTGACTTGTCTCCACTTGAGCTAAGATGCATTTTCCCGCGCTGAGGTATCAAAAGTGGCATCACACTTCGAAGTGACAACTGACCTTAGGTATTTAAAATGCACAGCTTTTTGCAAGTCTTGATTATTGCTTATGGTCGCACCACTTTAGGCGCCACATTCTAGGTATTCGTTTTTCTGGGTGTTGGGGCGTAGACCATTCTCAAATAATTTTTCTCTCCAAGTTTGTGTCTGGCGTTGGAGTCCAAGGCGTGTTTTTGGGCATGTGCCACATCATCCGCATAAAGAAGGGTCCAGGGATACGATGTCTGTATGTAAATTCAGTTTCTGTATTCAAGCAGAGGATGAATAATAATGGTGATAGAGCTGAGCCCGGATGTACATCCACGGTAATATCAAAAGGTGGGGAGATTCCAGCTGGACTCCGGACCACACTAGATGTATTGTGATACATAAGTTGTACCCAGCTTACATAGTCTTCCGAGACTTCACGACTACTAAGAGCTCGTCAGATGAGGTCATGTGGGACTCGTTCTAATGCCTTTTATAGGTCCAAAAATGCCACGTGTACACTCTTCTGCCTCTCGCTATGTTTTTCCATCAGCTGACGTGTGGCATGGACGACATCGATGGTGCTGCAGCCCTTAACAATTCCACACTAGTTGGTTGTTACTGTGACAATGTTTCTGAGCCTGCTGTCTAGCACTCGTAGGAATATTTTCAGTGCATGGTAGAGGAGTCGAATAGGGCGGTATGTTGAGCAGTCTCTTTTACCTTTCCAAATTGGAAGTGTCGTGCTAGTTGTCCATCCATGGGGAAGTTTGTTCTCGATGATGATCTAGTTGAAGAGTGTGACGAGGAATTCTACAGCGGGATTACCAAGTATTTTCCAGATTTCTGCTGGTATGTCATCTGGGCCAGTTGATGTTAAATTCTTCATCTTCTTTATGGTAATCATTACTTCCTTTGCCATAATCAAAGGCACGGGTTCAGAGACGGGTTCAGAACTTAAATCGGTGGATGATCAAATTCTTTGTTGAAATCTGCAAAATGATCTGACCATCGTTGACGGATAGCTTATTGGTCTTGTAGTAATTTGTTGTCAGCTCCCTTGATATGCATGACATATCCAATGTCCTGGGTTGAACAGTTACGGGACTTCGCAAAATGCGTTAAACGTTATTTTCTCCTGATGGTGTGTCAAGCTGGTCGTACAGATCCTGGTAACAACGACCTTTTGCAGCAGCCACTGCTCTTTTCGCTGCTGATTTCAGCACTTTATATCTCTGAAGGTCAGTATCCAGGCGTGTCTTCCACCAAGCATTAAGGGCTACCTTTTTTCTCCTTGATAGGAAGTTGGACTTCATCATACCACCACCAGGTCTGTATTCATTTCCTTCCACCACTTGATACGCTCAGGTCTGGCTTGAAGTGTATTAGGACGTTTGACAGATTTATGAATATCCAGAAGAAGCCAAGTGGTGGGGGAGAGGGGTTGTGCAATGCTGTTATATGGGATCACTTTGGCATTTATTACCATCTCCATATCTTATTGTCGAACCATCCAGTAATCGATCTGAGCAGCATGACCTCCACTGGTACATGTAGGTAGATGTGTTATCCTTTCCTTGAAATATGTATTGGTCACAACAGGTCATGAGCCTCTGCTCAATCAAGTATACGACATCCCTCATCGTTTCGCATGCCAATACCATATCCTCCATGAAATGGCCCGTATCCACTCCGTTGAGATCCGACATGTCTTCTTAAGACTCCCCCAAGCAAAATGAACTGATCAGGAGGAATTGTTCCAAGATGGCCATCAAGACTGTTCCAAAACTCATCCTTCTCACCTTCCGTGTACCAGTTTGAGGTACATAGCAAGATATGATATGGGTAGTTACTGATGCTACTCCAATCTTGACAGACATTAGCCTATCTGACACTCTGATGACGCTTGTGAGGTTGTTACGGTAGCGTAGGCGAACCACTATTGCCACACCATTCGATGTTTTACTGGTGCTATGATACATGAGTTTGTAGCTATCTCCAATTTGTTTCGCTTTGGAACCTCTCCACTTGGTCTCTTTTATGCAGGCAATACCAACATGTCTGTTCTTCAACATTTCTGATAGATCACGATGACGGCCAGTCAACGTTCCAATATTCAGTGTAGCAAATCTTACTCTTAATTGCTCTTGTCGGACTAACTTCTTTAACCTGCCCCGTCCGTGGGAAAGTAACCCTTGCATATTTCTCACGTCACTCAGGCCCAAGTGGCGCACGTCGCTTTTGGGGGAACACCCCAGCATGTTCCGAATTTCAAGAAGACATAGCCAGGGATGCAACGAAGAATACCTCAACCGGCTGGTCGCTTGGCCTGTCATCGTGAGAATTTTAAACCTACTGCCAGGATTAAATGAAGCCGTTCCTAACCTGGGGTACAGACGCCTTCGACAGCTGTCCCTAACATGGGAACAGACGCAATCTAATAGGAAGTTGTATTCTTACTAATACCTGAGTACAGGGCTGCCACTTCTGCCATCCCCACCGTACTGAATTCGACCTTCTCCGCTGTAGATGCCATTGAGGTCTTCAGTCGTAACCCTGAGATGGGAACCTTACCAGATGCTACAAACTGGGTCAGTATGCTCTGAGACTCCCATAGGCAGGGGAGCCACTCCCTGGGTAGGGCTACATCCGAAGAGGGTCCCTACCTTCTACCAGCGATGGGCAAATATACGCAGCTGTCATAATTTACCAATGTCCTCATTTCTTCAATGGGAGAAGAATGAAGAATACCCACTGAGGAACCTATGCTATTCGGATTCTACGTAACACTGGAGTCTCCCTGCCTAATTACAGTTATTCTCTCAGTTCTATGAATAGTGATCTTCGAGGAGGCTTCTGTTCAGTTATCTCAGTCTCTCGTGGTCCTTGTCCAGACATGCTGATCCAAGAATGTTTAACACAGTTAGATTCTTGGTAATGTTCTACCATCACCAACGATCTCTATTTCCGAGAAAATTACCAAGGATCATCAGTTTTTTCTGTGGTACCATTCCGAAGTCGCATAGTGTGACAAAATAATTATAAACTCGTTGTTTACACATTGACGGTTAACTCATTCTAAGATTGAGCTGACCGGGCGAGTTGGCCGTGCGCGTAGAGGCGCGCGGCTATGAGCTTGTATCCGGGAGATAAGTGGGTTCGAATCCCACTGTCGGCAGCCCTGAAGATGGTTTTCCGTGCTCTCCCATTTTCACACCAGGCAAATGCTGGGGCTTTTCCGATCCCATCGTCGCCATAAGACCTGTCTGTGTCGGTGCGACGTAAAGCCCCTAGCAAAAAAAGAAAAAAGATTGAGCTGGTTAATCATTGGTGCGAAATGCTGTCCAAGGTATGCATAACATTTTACACCAGCACCTCGTTTCAAAAGGTATCGAATTTCTTCAGGTCTGTGGCACGAAGTGTCCACGTTTCGGCTCCATAGGGGAAACCTGAAAATACTAGACCAAGTATTACTCTTATCTTCAGTGATTACGAGACAGAGCGATTCTTCCATAAATGGGACAAGTTAATCATTACATTTTTGAACATTGCTGTTCTTCTCTTTATCTCGGGAACGCAGTTGCCTGATTTCGTAACGACTGAGCCGAAGTATATCTAAATCATTGTTTATTAATCACTTAAGAATGTAGTAACTGATTTAAATATTCCAGGCGTAAACATGATACGATGTCGTATCGACGGGTGATAAGCAGACCCATTGTGAGACATCAAATTTTGATAGCCATATTCTGGGAATATTGTGAAGGTAGTATGGGTACAGCGAAACTCAGAGGAAGAAGGACTGAATGAAACTATCGGAAGAAATAGCATATGTTGTTAGGAAAGAACTTTTTTTTTTTTTGCTATTGGCTTTACGTCGCACCGACACGGATAAGTCTTATGACGACGATGGGAGAGGAAAGGGCTGGGAGTTGGAAGGAAGCGGCCATGGCCTTAATTAAGGTACAACCCCAGCATTTGCCTGGTGTGAAAATGGGAAACCACGGAAAGGTAGTTTTTCCGTGGTTTCCCATTTTTGCATCAGGCAAGTGCTGGGGGTTTACCTTAATCAAAGCCACCCCCGATTCCTTCCCGCTCCTAGCCCTAACCCTTTCCTATCCCACCGTCGCTATAAGACGTAAGTGACTCTATGCGACGTAAAGCAAATTCTAAAAAGAAAATAAATGTGATCCTAATAACCTATCCTTGGTCCCATAATTTCTGTTCACGGCAAGCATATTCTCTCTTGTTACTCCGCTATATGTCTTCCCTAGTTCAACAAAACAAAACCGCAAGCTTGTATCAATATAAGAAGGTCGATGAAAAATTTGTCTTAACAACTTACCACTCGACCGCCGCATGGGAATTGATATGAATATGAATGGTTAACTAGTGTCAATTACTCTAGTAAAAACTTGAACGAAATAACAGTGTTGTGAAGGAAAAAGAAATGGCACTGTACTGATTCAGAATAAGAAATATCTCACATAGTTTTTATGCTAGTGGCTTTACATCGCACTGACACAGATAGGTCTTATGGCGACGATGGGATAGGAAAGGCCTAGGAGTTGGAAGGAAGCGGCCGTAGTCTTAATTAAGGTACAGCCCCAGAATTTGCCTGGTGTGAAAATGGGAAACCACGGAAAACCATCTTCAAGGCTGTCGACAATGGGATTCAAACCCACTATCTCCCGGATGGAAGCCCACAGCCGCGCCCCCTAACCGCACGGCCAACTCGCCAGGTATCTCACATCTAAGGCGATAAATACGCTATTTAAACATTATAAATATCCTGTCACCATTGTGGGGGTCCCTCCCCCGGCAACAGCCCACGGTAAATGTCATCTCCAGCCGACAGAGACACGCACTCACGCATCGCATTGCACGCCCACCCGCGGAACACGGCAGGCAGCCCCATAACGGGACAGCCGCGTGACGACTGGTGACACGCATGCGCAATGAGCTCTCAAACACAATGAACAAACAAGAGACGAAGGGGAAAAAATATGAATTTCTTCAATCAAAGACTTGGCAAGTCACAGCAGGTTGGTCGCCTACTTGTCATGTTCTGCGTCGCTGCAGAATGAGCGAGTGAGTGAAATTAACTGTACAAGCAGCAATAATGTACCTCTGATGAGACATCACCAGGTATTATGTCCAATACTGGCAACATTTCAGATGTGCGCTATTGTGGGTAGTGACTTTCGGTGGCATTTTAGAACAGCAGCGTAAGAAACTCTAATAATACTTTTCTCCCTGAAAATACATCATCATAATGTCCGGCTCCATGGCTAAGTAGTTAGCGTGCTGGCTTCGGTCACAGGGGTCCCGGGTTCGATTCCTGGCAGGGGTTGGAATTTTAACCATCATTGGTTAATTTCGCTGGCACGGGAGCTGGATATGTGTGTCGTCATCATAATCAATTCATCCGCATCACGAAGCGCAGGTTGCCTACGGGAGTCAAATCAAAAGACCTACACCTGGCGAGCCTAACACGTCCTCGGACACTCCTGACACTAAAAGCTATACGCCATTATTTCATAACAAATTACAGACCACGGATAAGAAAATATTAATGTGGAGTGGTCGAGTAACCCGTGCAAAAGAACACCACTTACATCAGAGGGACCTTTGAAGTTAGACATCTACCCGACAAGGGTAGTGTTTTGCAGCATTTTGGTAGGCCTATCTGAAATATAGAATTTAGAATTGCACATTTTTTATTCTGCATTGTTTATACTTTTGAGTTCTTAAGGAAACCGTAGACATTGAGTTAGATCTGATTAGTAGGTAATGTCTTTGAGTCATATTAGTGTGGAATCAAAATCGTATTTACATAGAGCTTATAGCAACATAAAAATCAATTAAGTATAATAAATTGTACATTTAATTTAAATTGATATACCCTGAAGTATAACAAAAAATGGAATTAACTTTATATTGATGAAAAGTCAGAATAATTAATGGAAAATATACGAAATAAGTTCATGATTGATTGATTGATTGATTGATTGATTGATTGATTGTTTGATTGATTGATTGATTGATTGATTGATGGATTGATTGATTGATTGATTGATTGATTGATTGATTGATTGATTGATTGATTGATTGATTGATTGATTGATTGATTGATTGATTGATTGATTGATTGATTGATTGATTGATTGATTGATTGATTGATTGATTGATTGATTGATTGATTGATTGATTGATTGAAAGTTCGGAATTATCAACGACCTACTCAATCATATGAATCCTTTAAGTTCAGGAAGGTGATGATTGTCCTCTTTTGGCTTCTCATTGTTCGGATAATTATTATTTATTTTGTCGTAGAATACCCATACAGTTTCGGACCGATCTTCGGCCGTAACAGTACAAAAACATGGAAGTTTTAAAATTGAAGCGCGTGCAACGATGGTGTTCATCATCTAATTTTAATGAGGAAAGACCATAGTGTCCAGCAGGAGTTTGAGCTCGGTATGACGTCGGATATTACATTACTGCTGTCGTCTTGAGGTACTAAAATCGCCGTCGTATTAACACACAGAATCTGTGACGCAAGGGTAGGAAAGGACTAGGATTGGGAATACAGCGTCCATGGCCACAATTAAGGTGTGAACATAGGGAAACCACAGAAAAAAAATATCTTCAGAACTGTGGACGGTGGGATTCGAACCCATCATCTCCCGAATATAAGCTTACAGCTATGCTACCTGAACCGCGCAACTAACTCACTCAGTTTATTAGTGTTATTATTAACTGTTATCATGCTGAGCATATGTTACTCATAAATTTGAGGTGTTGCGTATTCAAATTACGATTGCTCTCGTTCATGCCAGTAACTACTGCCATTGTCTTCTCATCCGTCTCTATCACCGGATACAGAATCAGTTCAGTTTGTCATTTGATAAGTTTTTGGGGACACAGTGGTTCCTTTTACTATTCAGTGGCTATAGGCTTATTTGTATCGATTGTTTCTCTATATTTTATTCTGATGAATTCTCTCTATCGGTTTTACATTTGTAACACTCACAAATTGTCCTATAAAATGCTCTTTGTCCTGTTGGCAACGCGAGACTGATTTAATGAGTGTAATAGGTCCACTGACGTACCTCTGCTCACCCAACTGTCATCTACCCACTGTGGTAAACTAAGGCCCAAAAGCAAATATGTTTCGAATTAAATAACAAGCATGAAAAGTAGCGAAAGTACAAACATGTCGGAACAATAACTGGAGAGAGCACGGAATGAGGAGATTAGGGTTAAGTGTTACTTTTTTTGCAAGGGGCTTTACGTCGCACCGACACAGATAGGTCAACGACGATGGGATAGGAAAGGCCAAGGAGGTGGAAGGAGGAGGCCGTGGCCTTAATTAAGGTACAGCCCCAGAATTTGCCTGGTGTGAAAATGGGAATCCACGGAAAACCGTCTTCAGTTCTGCCGACAGTGGGATTCGAACCCACTATCTCTCGGATGCAAGCTCACAGCCGCGCGCCCCTACGTGCACGGCCAACTCGCCCGGTTAGGGTTAAGTTAGGAATGAAGCTGACCACATAAATCGTTTCCTCTTGGGGTCTCATGTGAGGTGAGTAGAGGAGAATAGATTACCCAGGCGACAATGATTATTAGACTAGATATTGAATTATTTGGCGATAAGGGATCTGGAACTGGACGAAGCCACCAGAACAAGCTGCAAATAGAGGATTGTGGAGGCACTTTGTTAATGTTTACAGGTTTCCAGAATTAAGGGTAAAAGGCATAAGAGTTTATAATGTATCAGTTTGCATTCGGGTGACAGTGGGTTCGCTTCCTTCCAACTCCTAGCTCTTTCCTGTCTCATCGTCGCCATAAGACCTATCTGTGACGGTGTGACATAACGCAACTTGTAAAAGAAGGAGCCTATAATGAAGAAATATAATCTTCTTCTGCCTATTATTATTATTATTATTATTATTATTATTATTATTATTATTATTATTATTATTATTATTATTATTATTATTATTATTAATATTATTATTATTATTATTATTACCATCTAGTGTAATTCATGCTATAGGCCTATTGAAGATATTTTCTGAGATACTCTGATCGTTACCATCCACCGGAACACACTGATCTACACTTAAGAAAATCACAGTTCACGAACTGAGTTTCTCAGAATGCTTGACGTAGTGAGAACGTCGCTCGGAGTAATACACACATAATTGGTGCTCATTTCATTAATAACCCCTGAGCCCCTCACCCCTCACCCCCTAATTGGAACGGGGATTCAATTATTGCCACTGGGTAGCCGCTGGCCCCCACAGACCGGCCACACTAATTACCACCCCCTACTCCTCCCACATCTCATACGATATTTAATGAACTCGTTTAGACATATCCCAGATTATGATCAGGGAAGGTCCATTGTATCGACTGACCAGAACAATAAGCACTTACTTCACTCTCCTTACTGAACTACCTTGGCTTTCGTACTATTCCTTCCTTCAACATTTGGGAAGAACTGAGGATGTTCCTCCGCCACTTATCCTACACCCCAATAAGGTAGCAGGTCTGAAATATTTCGCAAGTGTAGGTTTATTGCGGGATGCTCTTCCTAACGCCAACCCTAACTCGAGAGGTGTATTCACCACTGCGTGTCTCTGTAGTGGTTGATGGCATACGAAGAGGAGTATACTAGGACAAACCGAACACCCGATCCCCAAGTCAGAGGAATTAATGAGATGCGATTAAAATCCCATACCTGGCCGGGAATCGAACCAGGGGCCCTCTGAACCGAAGGCCTTAACGCCGACCATTCGTCCAAGTAGTGGATTCTGGGGAGAACTAGGGTTCAGATTACGAAATTGAGACGCCGATATTGCAGTACTGATACAAGCTATATTATTTCTCGACATTCGGAGTTACAACACACTTCCAAATCTGCACTCAATTGTTGTGTACCTCAGATGCGATATTTTGTTGTATGATTTTGAAAGTATCCACAAATTAAACGTAAGTATTGTTGTTAAAGCTTAATTTACATTCATAAATTCCACCAATTTTTTTAGTTTAGAAAGGTCATTTCATATTTTAAAGTTAGTGTCAGGTCACAAAAGTATTCTTACGATCTTCCACAATACTGTGATAACTCATGTTGGGATCAGTTTTCACCATACTTCCACAGGCACAGATCTTGTGTGCTTTATTCCTCTGAACGGATAATAAGTAATTCGTTAAAAGGGAAAATACGTCTGTCTGTTGTTTCCCATTGCACTGGCAGTTTTTTTATACCTTATTCGCAAAAAGTATTATTGGACATGTATGTACACTATTTCACACGACGGTTTGTACCTTCTCGTCATGGGATTAATAATTGTAGTCTCACGATGACAGATCTGAACTATGTTTCATTACCTGTCAGAATATGAAATAAATCATACTAGCAAATATACCCATGCTTCACTACGATATTCTACATATTATACTGATTTCTCCGTAAATTACTGTAAAGGCAGTGAGTAAAATTATTTTAAATTGCATATCTCTCAGCGCTATCCGAGAAGAAAAGCAGGGAGGACGCCATACGTTGTTTCCGATGTAAGGTAGGCATTAGGGAAGTTTTCAGGATAACGGCAGGCAACATTTCCTACTGCCAATCGAGTTAGGGAGTTTCTACTATAACGGCAGGTTAACTTGGCATCTGCCATTCACAATAGAGATGAAGAGTTTTCGTTATAAATCCAGGCCCGTTTTGGTAATGCCAGTCACAAACGAGTTGGAGAGATTTGATTATAATAGCGAAATGCAGCGCTATCTAACGTATCTACAATTGAGACACAACAATATGTCAAAGGACCAAAGTTGTGGATCTCTTCAAATTGAACGGCGAATGTGTTATGTGTTTTCGGATACGACTTACCGTTTAACCACCAATTATCCAGAAACGAAGTTCTGCATCGTCATTAAAATTACATCCATATTTCGTTAGTTTCTGGGGCCAGAAGTTATACATTAGGAAGACCTTGGAATTTTTCCTCTAAGAAACGAGTGTCCAAGTTTCGGGATTAGCACTCGCATACATACGGAGTAATTAAGGAAGAAAGTAGTACAGTTAAGAAAGTTGAAATTAATAGAAAATAGGTATTTAACTGAGGACAGCTGGATAAGACAAATATGTAAATACCAAGTGGCTGTATTGGAAAATAAAATGATCCTCAATAAATTGTGATGGTAGTAGTTACAAATATAAGAAGGCAGTGACAGAGGGGACATTTAGTCGCAGGGATTCTTCGGTAAACAGATAAGAATATGACTTATGGTGTTATTACTTAAGTCGAAAGAGGCAAGGCACAGGCGAGAAATTAAAAAAAGAAGTTGAGTAGAAATACCGGAAAAATTATAGCAAATGCCAGAAAACACCTTACGGTGTGAAACAATGGGCGGAACCGTTCAATTATTAACAGCGCCCCTTGGTGATATACGAGGACGATTGTAACCTCCAACGGTATTCCACCAATATCTCGCAGAATGGCCGATTGACGTCTTCCATGTTTTCTACCCAAAGAACAACAACGAGTTTACGGGAATGATGACGATAATGGCAATACGTGACTTCCCTGCTAGCAAGAAGACAGAGACGTTGCCGTGGTAACCTGTAGGTTCGTTGTCGTTCTATCGGTAACTCAATGCAGAAAATGAGACCTGCGAAAAATAGTAATTTTATCCATCGTTTGGAGAGTAAATGAAATTATGAACATAATAAAAGTTCTTTGTAATGAAGGGGCGTTCCACGTACAGTCCATAAATTTAACAGAAAGTCAATAGTATAAGAGAAAATGGAACGAAACTGTTCTGGTATTCCTATAAACCACCCGTCTATTCAGAGATTTTAAGATCATATGCATATCAAAACATTCCCTGGGATGAGAATACTCTAAATATGAAGATTGGATGAGATCTATTTAGCCGTTTCATCGTGAAAGTGGAACATACAAACAGACACGAAAAATAAAAACCACTGATACGGTCTTGAGTTGACCTAAAACGGATAAATGTCTGAAAAATTGGCTAAACAAACGAAATTACAGACAGAGGACTCCCTCCAACTTTATATATTTTTTTCGGCTACCCACAATCCTCTTGAAATTCGTTCTAACAGCTTTCTGACTTGCACTAAAAGTATTGCTACCCACTTTGAAGTGATTTTACGTAACCCAAATCCGTCTTCTTCGTTATAGCAGTGTTTGTTTACCTCACTTAGAGGGTGTCACTCTTACTTTATCTTTATTAATATATGATATTAATATTTAAAATGGTCCATGTTTGTGGGTTACTGTAGTCACGTCCTAGTTCGTGAACCATGGGCAACGGCTGAGTGGCCTAGTAAGTGGTCCTGAGAGTCGGGATACCAGTTGCTATGGAATGGGAGTGGGCATCTCGGACATATTCTGAGTCGTGGCCCTCCTTGTGCTCAGGCGGCTAGGACTATAGAATTCACCAAGGTCCATAACCCGTTAGAGGAGAGATCCTCACTTGGACTATGTGCAAGTAGGGCAGCATCCTGCTTCATGAATTTACCGAGCTCAGAACACTTTAAGCAAGCCTCGGACCTATGGGAGTAATGGAGTCCCACTCCCATTTGACAGGCGAGGGACTCCTTGGAAATAACTTGGCGAACGAAATGGAATTCGTTGGGGAGCTATCAATATTAATGGGGCTTATGGAAGAAAGAAGGTAGAACTGGCTGAGTCAGCAAAGAGGATGCATCTGGATGTGCTAGGAGTAAGTGATATTCGGGTAAGGGGAGATAACGAGGAAGAGATAGGAGATTATAAAGTGTACTTGACGGGTGTTAGAAAGGGAAGGTCAGAGTCTGGGGTAGGGCTCCTTATCAGGAATACTATTGCCCGCAACATAATTTCTGTTAGGCACGTAAATGAGCGAATGATGTGGGTAGATTTGTCAGTTGCAGGAATTAGGACTAGAATTGTGTCCGTGTATTCACCATGTGAGGGTGCAGATGAGGATGAAGTTGACAAGTTTTATGAAGCATTGAGTGACATCGTGGTCAGGGTCAACAGCAAGGATAGAATAGTGCTAATGGGCGATTTCAATGCGAGAGTTGGGAATAGAACTGAAGGATACGAAAGGGTGATTGGTAAATGTGGGGAAGATATGGAAGCTAATGGGAATGGGAAGCGTTTGCTGGACTTCTGTGCTAGTATGGGCTTAGCTGTTACGAATACATTCTTCAAGTATAAGGCTATTCACCGCTACACATGGGAGGCTAGGGGTACCAGATCCATAATAGACTATATCTTAACAGACTTTGAATTCAGGAAATCTTTTAGAAATGTACGATTTTTTCGTGGATTTTTCGATAATACAGACCACTATCTGATCTGTAGTGAACTAAGTATCTCTAGGCCTAGGGTAGAGAAAGTGAAATCTGTCTGCAAACGAATAAGGGTAGAAAATCTCCAGGACGAGGAAATTAGACAGAAGTACATGGATATGATTAGTGAGAAGTTTCGAACAGTAGACAGTAAGCAGGTTCAGGATATAGAAAGTGAATGGGTGGCATACAGGGATGCTGTAGTAGAAACAGCAAGGGAATGCCTAGGAACAACTGTGTGTAAAGATGGGAAAAGGCGAACATCTTGGTGGAATGATGAAGTGAGAGCAGCTTGTAAACGTAAAAAGAAGGCTTATCAGAAATGGCTCCAAACAAGGGTCGAGGCAGACAGGGATTTGTACGTAGATGAAAGAAACAGAGCGAAACAAATAGTTGTTGAATCCAAAAAAGAAGTCATGGGGAGATTTTGGTAATAACCTGGAAAGGCTAGGTCAAGCAGCAGGGAAACCTTTCTGGACAGTAATAAAGGATCTTAGGAAAGGAGGGAAAAAGGAAATGAACAGTGTTTTGAGTAATTCAGTTGAACTCATAATAGATCCCAGGGAATCACTGGAGAGGTGCAGGGAATATTTTGGACAATTTCTCAATGTAAAAGGAAATCATCATGGTGGTGTTGCAAACAGCCAAGCTCATGGGGAGGAGGAAAATGATGTTGGTGAAATTATGCTTGAGGAAGTGGAAAGGATAGTAAATAAACTCCATTGTCATAAGGCAGCAGGAATAGATGAAATTAGACCTGAAATGGTGAAGTATAGTGGGAAAGAAGTGATGAAATGGCTTCATAGAGTAGTAAAATTAGCGTGGAGTGTTGGTAAGGTACCTTCAGATTGGACAAAAGCAGTAATTGCACCTATCTATAAGCAAGGGAACAGGAAGGATTGCAATAACTATCGAGGTATCTCATTGATTAGTATACCAGGCAAAGTATTCACTGGCATCTTGGAAGGGAGGGTGCGATCAGTCGTTGAGAGGAAGTTGGATGAAAACCTGTGTGGTTTCAGACCACAGAGAGGCTGTCAGGATCAGATTTTCAGTATGCGCCAGGTAATTGAAAAATGCTACGAGAGGAATAGGCAGTTGTGTTTATGTTTCGTAGATCTAGTGAAAGCATATGACAGGGTACCGAGGGAAAAGATGTTCGCTATACTGGGGGACTATGGAATTAAAGGTAGATTATTCAAATCAATCAAAGGCATTTATGTTGACAATTGGGCTTCAGTGAGAATTGATGGTGGAATGAGTTCTTGGTTCAGGGTACTTACAGGAGTTAGACAAGGCTGTAATATTTCACCTTTGCTGTTTGTAGTTTACATAGATCATATGCTGAAAGGTATAAAATGGCAGGGAGGGATTCATTTAGGTGGAAATGTAGTAAGCAGTTTGGCCTATGCTGACGACTTGGTCTTAATGGTAGACTGTGCAGAAAGCCTGCAGTCTAACATCTTGGAACTTGAAATAGGTACAATGAGTATGGTAAGAAAATTAGCCTCTCGAAGACTAAATTGATGTCAGTAGGTAAGAAATTCAACAGAATTGAATGTCAGATTGGTGATACAAAGCTAGAACAGGTCGATAATTTCAAGTATTTAGGTTGTGTGTTTTCCCAGGATGGTAATATAGTACGTGAGATCGAATCAAGGTGTAGTAAAGCTAATGCAGTGAGCTCGCAGTTGCGATCAGCAGTATTCTGTAAGAAGGAAGTCAGCTCCCAGACCAAACTATCGCTACATCGGTCTGTTTTCAGACCAACTTTGCTTTACGGGAGCGAAAGCTGGCTGGACTCAGGATATCTCATTCATAAGTTAGACGTAACAGACATGAAAGTAGCAAGAATGTTTGCTGGTACAAACAGGTGGGAACAATGGCAGGAGGGAATTCAGAATGAGGAGATAAAGGCTAATTTAGGATTGAACTCGATGGATGAAGCTGTACGCATAAACCGGCTTCGGTGGTGGGGTCATGTGTGACGAATGGAGGATGACAGGTTACCTAGGAGAATAATGGACTCTGCTATGGAGGGTAAGAGAAGTAGAGGGAGACAAAGACGACGATGGTTAGACTCTGTTTCTAACGATTTAAAGATAAGAGGTATGGAACTAAATTAGGCCACAACACTAGTTGCAAATCGAGGATTGTGGCGACGTTTAGTAAATTCTCAGAGGCTTGCAGACTGAACGCTGAAAGGTATAACAGTCTATAATGATAATGTATGTATGTGTATGTACAATAGGCCTATGTAATATTAATATACTAAGAGCAATAATTAAACCAGCAATATGATGAATACTATTTACAGTTTAGTATACATGAAATACGAAAATAAACTTATTTCATCATCAGAGCACAGTGATGAATGGTACAAGGTAAAATAAAAAATAAAATTTTTTAATATACTATAAATTCTTGTTGTGAGCAATAAATTAATAAATACATACATACATACTGTATATACGTCTCAAATGTATTGTAGCTCCCTACGCCGTTCAATATTCATTCTGCAAGCTTTTGTGAATATTAACCATGTGCTTCCACAATCCTCTGCGGGCTCATTTAGTTTTTCACTTCTTATCATTAAATCATAAAAATTTAGGTCTAAACATCTTCAATTAGGTTCCCTTCTCCTTCTCTTAACCTCCATGACTGGGTCCATTATTGTCCCACGTACCCTTTATTCCTCTATTCACCTCACAGGACTCCACTCCCGAAATTGGTTTATACGCAAAGCTTCATCCATCGAGTTTATGCTTCACGTAGCCTTTATCTCCTCATTCCGGTACACTAATAAATAAATAAATAAATAAATAAATAAATAAATAAATAAATAAATAAATAAATAAATAAATAAATAAATAAATAAATAAATAAATAGATAAATACCGTACGCAAATAAATAATATATAAATAAATATAAATAAGCAAATAAATCATGTTCCACTTCTCAAATAGATATGTACTGTATGTACACCGACTTACACAAAAGGGACTAAATTGTTATTAGACAATATATGTATATATCTTTTAACATATTTAATGTCCGACTCATTGGCTGAATGGTCAGCGTACTGGCCCCCGGTTCAGAGGGTCCCGGGTTCGATTCCCGGCCGGGTCGGGAATTTTAACTTTCATTGGTTAATTCCAGTGGTCCGGGGGGCTGGGTGCAACTCACACACCACACATAACACTATCCTCCACCACAACAACACGCTGTTGCCTACCCCTGGCAGATGCCACCCACCCTCGTCGGAGGGTCTGCCTTACAAGGGCTGCACTCGGCTAGAAATAGGCACACGAAATTAATTAACATATTTAATTTAATTAAAGTCTCAATTATTATTGTATATTGTTTTCTATATATAGTGTTTCAGTAATATGACTCTTTATCGTCGTAACTGGTTTTAACATTAAATTACTATTTGCTGTGTTCTGTTTGTGCACTGGGCTAGATTGTAATTTTGTATTTTATCTGTTTTTATGGTTTTATGGTATTTTCTCTTGTTTGTTACTGTTATGCTTCGTTTTTTTTTTTTTTTTTTTTTTTTTTGCTTGTTGAGCTTTGTTTTCGTTCTTTCTTTAATATGTATTCTCCAAATCTATTATTTAGCGTATCAATATTTTTTAGTAGGTTATACATCTTTAACTACCTTGTAATTTACGTAGTTAAGTGTAAAGTGATCCACGAGCCCTTCATCACTCCTAAATAAACAAATACAGAAATGTCATAATTAATAGATTCACAGAGTCTGCTGTCATCTTACATTCGAAGACACAGTCTAGACAACGGCCAAAACTTACTTGAACTCATAGCACTCCAGGTGAAGTGAAGCGCATATTCTATTATTATTTGCAGCCCGATTCATGGTATTCGTCCTTGGTGCCCGCCAGATGCTCCAACGGTACACAGATCATGTCAAGCATAGCCAAATGGCTGGCTGCTGCATAAACGTGAAGAGGTTTAACGGAACTACTGGACATTCCAGAATGTGCACCTTGCAGTGCTGTCAGAGTAGATCGAACAATCACCGCAACGACGAGGACTTGATGATACTTGGCCAGTTGGGAAAATTAAATTGGAAGTGATATGAACAGAAGTATACATTGGGAAAAACGTCCCTATTGCATTAAAATGTGTGTAGTTTGTAGTGAGAAATTTACTGCCTATTGGATGGCTGCTCTAAAATGTTAATACATTGATTAGACCAAAGAAAAACTGTTAAATACTAAGGAACAGATTACCTTTCTGCTATATCACAGTAGCAGTTACATTGAAACACCATACTTTCTACTGAAACACACTTTGCATACTTGATATGCCAGCAATTGATTTAAACAGAATACTGCATGAAACATATAAGACTGTGTTAGAATCAGACCTAGCGTAACAAGCTACAGAATCACTGAATCACACTTCACACCATCACTCTCTTTCTGTCAATATCATTCATTACACGCGCAACCACCAGAGTGAAATAATGTTGCATTATTTTCCATTAATGTTTAAAATACAAATAAATTAATCATTTAGAATTAATGTAATAATATTCCTTCATGCTCAATGAGGTACAGGAATACTATTTTTTTTAAATTTAGAACAACCTTTTTTTGCTATTTGCTTTACGTCGCACCGACACAGGTATATCTTATGGCGACGATGGGATAGGAAAGGGCTAGGAAAGGGAAGGAAGAGGCCGTGGCCTTAATTAAGGTACAGCCCCAGCATTTGTCTGGTGTGAAAATGGGGAAACCACGGAAAACCATCTTCAGGGCTGCCGACAGTGGGGTTCGAACAACTTTCCAAAGTCATGCATTGTCACAAGACAAAATATAGTAAACACTACGTTCCTCCATTTAAAAGTGTTCCGTAAAGTCACTTCGGTCATGTCCATAAAGATGGTTCTTGAAAACAGAAATTGAGCCTTTTAAGGCAATTAAGGTGATATGGAGCAATGACTGCTAGTTGAAACATAATTCATTGAGGAACTTTGAGCACAGAAGAGGAATGTCTCCTCCAGCTCCTATCAGTAATATAATGTGTTAACGGTGCAAGAGTCACATAACATTGTTTTTATATTCTCAAAATAGACTTCCAACGTAAAAGGCCTTATTCAGTACATACCGAAGAGATGTTAAGTACAGAAAAAACATTTTGTTAAGAAAGAGACCATATTTTCCGGTGACAACTAATTAAATGCAATAAAAATGTTCCAGTCTGTCAAACACACAACAATTTCAAATGCAAATTAAAACAGTATAAGCGTACCTGTAAAAATAACATATTATATACAAAGAATATGTGACTATGCGAATATGTGATTTTTACAGGTATGCTTATAGTGTTTTAATTTGCATTTGAAATAGTTATACGTCTGACAGACTGGAAAGTTTTTATTACACAGAAAAACATGGTCAACCTGCGCAATCCGAACTCACAACCTTACGATTTCACGTCGGATAATACTGTAATAAGCCCGTTGAACTATGCTGGCCTAGGTCAAAACTGTTCTGTTCGAAAGGATCTAACCTACAGGCCTGGCACTAATACCATCCAAACTGTAGAGTGCGCACAAGCCACCCGTTGTGGGCCAATTCAATGTATATTGGATTTTCATGACCGTATTGTACTCGCAATCGACTTCAGCGTATTAGGATTCGTACGCTACACTGGTCTATATCATACATAACTTGCGTAACCACCAGAGTCAGATAATTTTACAGAAACATTCCTTTATAATCAATATTTTTTTCATACCTACTGTATTGCCTATTTTGAATGACAACTTATAAATATGGATACTTCACCCGGCAGAATGAAACACAAAATTGCCCATAGTAATCACAACTTATGAGTCTGTTAAAGATCCCTTGTATAGAGGATAACCCCGTTTTCCCCTTACAAAAATATTCAACTTCACCACAACCATCACCATCGCCTTCATCTTTGATGCGCAGAAGCCATAACGCGAAAGTTATATAACCAAAAAATGTTCGGTTCTTCAGTACTCATACAGCCTTACATAATTCGTAAATAAATAGCCGTCCGCCTCTTTGGTGTACTGGTTAGTGTGATTAGTTGCAACCCCCCGGAGGCCCGGGTTCAATTCCCGGCTCTGCCACGAAATTTAAACATGTGATACGAGGGCTGGAACGCGGTCCACTCAGCCTCTGGAGGTAAACTGAGTAGAGGAAGGTTCGATTCTCACTTCAGCCATCCTCGAAGTGGTTTTCCGTGGTTTCCCACTTGTCCTCTAGGCAAATGCCTGGATGGTACCTAACTTAAGGCCACGGCCGCTTCCTTCCCCTTCCGAACTTCCTATCCCTCACAAAGGCTCTGTTCAGCATAGCAGGTGATGCCGCCTGGGCGAGGTCCTGGTCTTCCTCCCCGGTTGTATTCCCAAACCCAGAGTCTGAAGTTCCAGGACACTGCCCTTGAGGCAGTAGAGGTGGGATCTCTCGCTGAGTCCGAGGGAAAAACCGACCCTGGAGGGTGAACGTATAAAGCAGGAGAAGGAGACATAAAGGTCCAATAATACTGCTCTGCGGGGGCGTCTATTAATCAGTACACGATCACATAACCCATCACCTACTTTGATTTTCTGAGTTCCCTTTTCTAAAAATTTTGCCACCTATTCAATCACTCTTATCTAGTCGGAGAGCAACCATCGTTTGAAATCTCCACTTCGTACGTTGAATGGTCGTAGGAACGATTATTTTAATTTTCGAATTTTAACATCATTTAACAACCTTAGGTGTGGAATATTTAAAAGTACTCTCTAGGTCTAGGACATAAAAGAGCAATTATAATGTGACCTTTCAAATTTCTACTTCAAATGGGATTCGACGAATTAACCTCCATTCAACCAATTTAGATGTGGAAATTTTTAAAACCATTCCCTATTTAACACATGGGACCTAAAAGTGACCATCATGTGAAATTTTAACTTTGTGCATCAAATGCCTTCGAGGTAATGAATATTTTTACTACCAAGCCTAATTACAATGTAGAATGTTCAAATACCATTTCTTATTTATTTTGGAAAACTCAGTGTAGCTATCATCATGTGATATTTCGGCCACGTGCGTTGAATGATTTCGGAGAAATGAGCATTGTTTTCGGGACCTTACCTCCCCCTAACCCCCTAAGCTCAAAGGTTTCAAAACCCTGTCTATGATCAAAGAGCAACCATTAGGTGAAATTTCAATTTTTTAAGATAAAGAGTTTCGGTTGAATGTATATTTCATTTTTCGGAATTTTACCTTCGCTTCAGCCTCTTGTAGACGGGATAGTTTCAAACACTATGATATAAGATCAACTATCGTGTGAAATTTAAACTTCGTACATTAAAGGGTTTCGTAGATATGGTAATTAATCAGCGAATGGCATTAGACTCATACTTCTTCTTCTTCTTCGTTTAGGCCTACGATGGACCACGTGGTTCTTAACTCTGGTGAGCTCTTTTCTTCCTCTTAGCCCAGTATTCCTTCATTCTAGCGCTACGGATCTCTTTTCTTTCTTGAGTCCATTTCACTACGACTCCTGGACGCAGTGATTTAGTTGTTAGTGACTGGAGAGTGTCAGATGTCTTGACTAACTTTCTGAATTTATCTCGGTTGTAAATTTCAATGTGATCAATGTTTATTTTTCTGAATTTAGAGACAAAAATTTTCGGGTGTAACAGTTTTGCAAATTTCTTCAGTTCGTAATGAATTGAAATATATATTTTTCATCATATTCAGTACTGTAGTATAGATAGATAGATAGGTAGATAGATAGATAGATAGATATACAGATAGACAGATAGACAGATAGATGGATAGATGGATAGGTATGGTAGTGTTAGAGTTCCCGCCGCATTCAAGTTATCGTAAATGGATTGGGTGCATATTGGCTACAATAGTAGCTGTAGACCTCATTGTGAGATTGTGCCGTAAAGAACTAATTCAGGTGTATATTTATGAAAAATATCGGTTTACATGTCAGTCTTTAAATAGGTGGAAAAATGAAGTATTATTGAACCAAATACCACATGTTCTACCGCAAAATCAATAAATGGATGGATATCGTAAGTTTTGTGTTCTATGCTATGAATTAAAAAAACACTTTTAATATTGTTTTATATTTTTTATTTAATTAAGCAGTTAAGAGCTCCTTTATTGAAGGAAATACCGCAGTGAAAGATATAATTACGTTCGTTCTAAAGGACAACGTCTTTGATGGATGTTATCATACTTGAGAATATTAAATATTAGTAGATATCATCAGAATGTAACGTATAATGAGATATCCGCCCTCATGAGTCGCACAGTCGGGTGGGGTGCGCGGGAGTGTTATCTCCAAGAGTCCCCGGAGAGTGGGTACCACCCAGTGTGATGATGACGTGCTGGACTAAAGGAGTTGCCTACTGTGCCGCACCCCGAGCGCTTCAACAAATTACTTGCATCCAGAACATTCTATTCTACAACCCTTCGCAAAGAGTCAGTCGGACATCTTCCGAAGATTGTCGCCAAACGGAATTAATACGGAGGACCCGAGAGAAATCCACAACTATTGCTGATATTAGCTACGAAAATCTTGGGCAGGAAATTTGCATTGGTCATACATTAGGATTGTTACGGCTGTGTTGGTTAGGAGTTGTGTAAACATTTTTACCTCTCACGATGATGGCATTATGAAATTAATTTTCTTTTAATAACTTTAGCATTAAAGTGACAACTTTTAAAACAAAGACCTATAGAAGAGTGGGAGATTTAGTTTATTTTCAATATTATAAATGTCATCACTCTGTGAAATAGACTGATTTGCTT
The DNA here is from genome assembly GCF_040414725.1 of Anabrus simplex. Classification (NCBI taxonomy): domain Eukaryota; kingdom Metazoa; phylum Arthropoda; class Insecta; order Orthoptera; family Tettigoniidae; genus Anabrus; species Anabrus simplex. Next base: position 248,975,095 of record NC_090269.1, read on the forward strand.
CATGTCAGGTCATCTAATCCGCCTTGAATTAAACTGGTATTCATTTATGTTGCACGTTGCGATCTCTTCAAATTTACCCGAATTTCTGATGACGAATTTCCGAGAGAGTTTGTTGTGCTTTCGGTACATTAATGGTCAGTACCCCAGAGCGAGGATAGAGGATCGATTCCTCGCTAGAGAATACTTTTTCCTGTGGGTGAAAGCGGTAGAATATTTCCACGGTAACATCATTAGCACCTGACCTTAGGACTGAGAGTTGGTGACCACTGACTCATAGTTGAGTCTGGGATTGATTCCACTTACTTGTAACAGGGTGATTATTTTCGACTTCCATATTCGAATTCTTGTGGTCAATTATTGTTCTTTCCCGACTCCGAAGGTTTTGGGTTCGCAAGCCCGGGGAGTCTCTCAATTTCACGCTATCCATTTATTTCCTTTACTTTTGCCGATTTCATTCTTTGAAAGATCGGATCCCTTCCTTTTCCTCCGCTTTATTACTGTTAAGATAGGATGTTTATCCAGCTACACTACCTCTTAAAACAATTATCACCACCATCACCTTTGTTATGCAGTTCAGGTCGTCTGGATGAAAGCTTACATTTAAGAAATTGTCAGTTCGATCCTCACTATCGGCAGCCCTGAAGATTCTATTATTAAAACCAAGGGAATTCTCTACCTTTGTCGAATTTAAACTAGTAAGAGAGAAATGACTATGAATCGAACTTGCGTCATTCAGGATGGATTGCCCAGTCCTTTACTTCACATCTAGGTAGCCTCCATCTTAAAGAGCACATATTATCACCTTAAATTATGTCGGATTCTTTGATAAATTACCTATTGTACTATGTATGTTTTGTTATGATGTTTTCTCAAGTTGCATATATGTACTTGCTAGATATGAATATATTAATTTCAAATTTACTGCGGTAAAATATTTTAAGGGATATTATTCTACTACGACAACTAAAAAGCAAACACAAAACTCCTGGCGTTACAGCTTTGATGGGGAAGGCCAGCTGGTCACGAGGTGCTACGTGGTCAGCGTAACGAACTCCCTCGGCATTTATACTTAGCTTTATACATCGGAGCCCCGACCACTCCATCGGATAGCTAATTAATTGTTCTCACGTAGGCTGAGTTTACCGCAGACCAGTCTCAAAGTAAAAATCCCTAACCTGGACGTGAATCAAGTCTAGGGCCTCTCATTAAGAGGGAGGATTCTCATAGACGGTGAGGTCGGTTACACTACTACTACTACTACTACTACTACTACTACTACTTTTATTGCTTTTTAAAATAATAATAATAATAATAATAATAATAATAATAATAATAATAATAATAATAATAATAATAATAATAATAATAATAATAATAATAATCAATGGTCTCAGCTACGGTGTGGAAACATTTTTATTTGACGCCTTTTTGTTACGTGAAAAGGTCAATTTCGAGGTTCCGTTTTGCTTTACATGATGCTGGAGTAACTACGTCTTTTGATTTCCTGTATCTTGTAAATTAAATGCGTAACTTGTCACCAGTGATCTTATACATTCAGACGTCGTACGAGCTGAACGTCGAATTGATTTTATAGCTGCTTAAAACATCTATCTTTCCTGGGTTTGATTTCTAGATCTTTGAGACCCACACTGTATAATGTGTCTGTAGGGGTGATTGTGAATTCACGGTGAAATACTACTAGTTAACCATCGCTTTTTGGCTCTGATCGTAAGTTGGAAGGCGAACAGATCTGATTTGTCTTCGAACTATGGTATAGAAAATGGAAAAGGAATCATCACGAAGAGCGTGAAATTGCAAGTTACTTAGCGCCTCAAACCTTGCACCACTGGAGTAGTATGGCACATGTTGGCTTATGTTAAGAAAGCCCATGTAGCCCTGAATGTGAGCTGCAGAATCATCACAGGCTGCTCAAGATTCATATCAACTGCTTTATTCCGGATGACATCAGAAGTTTTGCTGAATGATGAGAAGCGGTAGGAAGATCTACAGCTATCGCATCCCCTATTTGGGTACGATCTCGGTCAAGTAGACTGAATTGACGATTGGGAATCAGGTTCCTAAGAGTTTCCGAGGATCTTGAAGGATATGTCGAGAAAGATACGATCTCCGAATGGAAAGATAGAACGTCTCTGGTCCAGACTAGACTTGACTGTGTGAGATCACCATCCCATCTATCTATCTATCTATATATCTGTCTATCTATCTATCTATCTATCTATCTATCTATCTATCTATCTATCTATCTATCTATCTATCTATCTATCTATCTATCGTAGGCTATGGCTTTAAGTGCAGGGAGTGTGCAAGGATATGTTCGCCTCGCCTGGTGCAGGTTCTTCTATTTGACTCCCATAGGGGACCTGCGCGTCTGGGATGTAGGAGGATGATGATAATATGGTATGGAGAGGGTGAAACCCGGTGCCGGCACATAGGCTCCTTATGTCGATAACACCTCCCAATCCGACAGACAAATCCCCATCAACAGTGTGATATTCTCACACTCCATATGAACACTGAGGAGAGGTTTGGAATTTTTTTTTTTTTTTTTTTTGCTAGTTGTTTTACGTCGCACCGACACAGATAGGTCTTATGGCGACGATGGGACAGGAAATGGCTGGGAATGGGAAAGGAAGCGACCGTGGCCTTAATTAAGGTACAGCTCCAGCATTTGCCTGGTGTAAAAATGGGAAACCACGGAAAACCATCTTCAGGACTGCCGAGAGTGCGGGTTTGGAATTTAATCCAAGCTTTTGGAACGCAATCTTGTAATAACACCACCTCCACAAACCCTACCCTGCCCGCCAACATTCTGATGGTGAAATATTTTTCGACCAACGGTAATCGAACCAGCTAACCACGATGGCAGACCATGTAGAGTTTAACGCCTTAACGATCATGGCCACCGGTCGGGGTACCATCCCATCATCACATTAGTCAGAAGAAAAATGGTAGAGGTTTGATGCTTCGAAGAAAGTTATTATTGATAAGAGGGCGAACTGCGTGAAAATGTGACTCGCTAGTCCTCGCAAACTTAATGCCGTCGGGGTCGAAGACAACAAGAGCTGACCTGAGAAGAAAGCTGAATTATAAATTGTTTGATCCCCGGATCGTTGACTCTTTTAGTGGCTTCTTATTATAGAGAGGAGATACTCGACATGCAATCAACCCCGCCCCCCGTAAACAGAAATTACAGTAGCCTTTAGACCATATCGGCAGCCAGTAGGGTAAGCTGTTCACTTTAGGACAAGAATACTGTAACGTGTTGGCTGATGTAACTACTATCCGCACACTTTATCTTGGTGCATTTACATCCTAGTGCTGAATCGGTCGACCTCGGCGATCTTCGAGATTCATACTGGCAACCTTTGAAACACAAACTATGAATCGCTTAAGCATCGTTATGCGACATCTGGCGTAAACTTTACGTACTGGTACTGTTGTTGTTTACACATCAAAGTCAAAGTATAGAATTCATGCTAGGAACAAGATTCGCATCGAGAGATATGTTTTATAATGTTATATAATGTGTATGTGACAGTTGTTGGCTTAAGATGATAACGGTTTAGAAATTTCATATCGATCGATCATATTCTCGATTCAATTCAGATTTCATTTTCATTCAGTTGGCAGCACCAGGCAGCACTATCGATACCGGGACAGCTCCCTCCTTACTCCTCACACCGTACACAAATGCGTCAAGATAAAGTGTGCGGACTATAAATGCTTTGTTAGATGCATTACGGCAATGCAGGGCTGTTTGAATTATCGGGTTATTTGTCCATGTGTGCACACTCAATAACATGCAAATACGAAATTATGAAATAATGAATGTGCCCATTAGTCGCTATGCCAGGGGTACTGAGCAAAGTTAATAGTGAATAGTCATTCTACTCATGTAATCATCGCAAAGCAGGGATCGTGACCACTGTGTTTTGTTCATGCTTCGAGGCCCCACAAATGTAGAGTGCAAACACTCTTTCATTGTGGGGCTTATTTTTAACAGCGTTTTGTTTGCTTGAAATGGGCTTTTTCGAGACACTTTTCCTAGCGATTGCTTTCATTTGCATATACTCTTCATTTTAAATCCGTTTTGCTGTTTTCTAATTGGAGTACTTGCAAGTACTTCAGTTTTTGGACATTTTTCTTTCCCTCCATTTCAGTTTCAACAATTAGACAAGGCCGAATATCATGTGCAACTGGAGGTTGGTTCAAGTGTTGGTTCATTACCTTGATTTGGGCTACTAATTGAATCTGGGCTCTCACCGCTGGGTTGCGTGGATCGGATCCCGGTCACTCCATGTGAGAATTGTGCTGGAAAAAGTGGAAGCGTGACATGTTTTCTCCGGGTACTTCGGTCTTCCCTGTCATCTTTCATTCCAGCAACACTCTCCAATATCATTTCACTTCATCTGTCACTGAGACAGGCTTCGGCAGCCGGAACATTTCCTATCTTCGCCGCTAGATGGGGCCTTCATTCATTCCATTCCTGACCAGGCCAAATGACTGGAAACAGGCGGTGGATTTTCATTTTCATTCATCTTCAACTGAATCTGGAACGTGCTTTGGTTCTTCAGGACGAATTTCTAGAGCACAGTGATGATCAGCACGATCGGTGATTGAAGCTGGGGAATAAATAAATAAATAAATAAATAAATAAATAAATAAATAAATAAATAAATAAATAAATAAATAAAGGTTTGTAAGGCCAAATTCCTGAATGTCAAAACCCACTAGTCGTATTTTGAGCAGTTGCCATCGAGAAGTAAGCAGATGCAGATAATTTCGCAAACTGGTACGGATTATTAATTCTTGAAACATGGTTTCTTTCACAAACCACTTGTTCGATACTTTATCTTGTAGCGGCAGAATTCAGGGACACTAATACAACTTCTTGAGCGGATTTTACCATGCCATCTTTGCTCCAATTTGCTTTATTTGTTGTTCTTTAGTAAACATGTATGTGTATGTTTAGTGCTCAGCCCGAAAGCTGGTTGGATCCTCAACAGCTCCGCCATCAGCTGTCATATATGGCCTAGGCATCACTGAAGAGGCATACTATGGAAATGAGGAGTGAGGTAGTTTCCCGTTGCTTTCCTCACTGAGCCAGCAGTTGCTATTACATACCAATCTGCCAAGCCCACTGAAATGCATGCACCAACCGATCCTATGAGCAATATTTTCACACCATTCACAGCAGGGACTGGCTGCAGAAGGAATGGCATTGCTAGTATCACTCATACCTCAGTCACTTTCATTTTGTCAAAGCCAAGGATAAAGCTGACACAGATCAATGAAAGTAACAAGATTGCTCTAGCCCATACCAGAAGACATAGTGCACTGTAAACACTAGGTCCCGCCAGCAAAGGCATATCCGATTTGAAACATTATTAATATCCTCCCGTTACTAAAAGTTCCATTAAAATTGATAAAATCTAGCATGAACTCGGATGTGATAAGCTAATTTTAACATTTAACTCTTTGGCAGCAAAGATAATAATCTTTTGCCTTTTTCTCTTTGCCCGGTGTATTGTCATTGCCTTCGACGAGGTTGGGGGAAGTCGAAATAGTATGCATCGACCTATAGGCCTAACTGTCACAGAACCCGAACACGTAAAATTTAAAGTTTATGCTTGTTTGCCTGATGGTTGTTGTTGAAAGGGGCCTAACATCTGAGTCATCGGCCCAAATTTAAAGTTTAACGAGAAACAGAACAATTCCTGAAAATATTATAAAACTCTAAATAAATGTCGTCCTACACGTCTTCTTGTAGCCCTATACGGTATAACCACTTCACAAATGAGCTTTCTCTGGAAGTCTAACGGATGTCATACAAACCACTATGATCGTGCAGTGTTATTAAGAATTTTTCTCTTTGCCTGGCCTTCCGCTATGTCCAGTATAAGCCGTGTAGATTTCAAGTGAATGAGGGACTAGTTATGGAATTCAATGGCCAAATAAAGTATAATTACGTGGCCACTGTTGAACTAGGGTTGTAAAAGTATCTATTTAGCGAATATGCTGTTTTGAAGTTGTCTATATATTACTATTTACATACAATGTCCCGTTTGGCAAAGTCTCAAATTCTCAGCCCTTTGTGTAAAGCTAACTCATAAAACCAAAATTGATTTTATACGACTTATCCCAACTTATTTCAGCTGTCCTGACTTGTTGATAATTTACACTTTCGTTGGTTTGCCGAAGGGGGGACGATATTTAATTATATATAAATAAAGCGAATGAGCAACGAAAGAATGCCAAAAAAAGTTATGGAAATGCAAATCCAAGGAAGGAGAGGCCGTGGACGACCACGATTGAGATGGAAGGATGCCATCCAACGCAGCATTATAGAAAGAAACCTGGACTGGGACACAGTGTTGGAGAAGGAGTGGTGGAAAGACCGAAGAAAGTGGAGAGGAACCATATTTGCCCCTACCCGGCTACAGCTGGATAAACGGAAATGATGATGATGATGATGATGATGATGATGATGATGATGATGATGATGATGATGATGAGAGAACTTCTTGCTGTTGTGAGAGATTCGTACCTCTGCCTAAAAATCATGACGTGAGTGCCTTGCTATTTCATTCGTGCTTCCTTAATTGCAAACCGTGATAGTGATTAGGAGCGAAGTACAAACCTCAGTCACAAAGAGATAACCAGCTGTGTCACGTGGCAGCTTTGCGATCTACCGTATTGTCAAAAATCCACCTCAACAACGTATACATATGTTAAATGGCACTTTATATAAACCACGTCTACGAGCATAAACATTACTAATATATGCTAATGTATTCTGAACACACACAGCCCTGGTCACTGATTACACAGGACAAGAATTAAGAGTTGTTTTTATAGCGAGTTTTTCGAACGACCTGCGAGGAAATTGCGCAGACGACTCCATTCACTGCCACTGTCGCCTGCTATAAGTAAACAAATCTACACTGATGACACGTGTGAGTGTGTAAACAGGACAGTTTTAGGTCAAAAGTTCAGTAGGCAGTGCCATTTGAGGTCCAGATGTAAATACAGTGTGCATCTTCTATCTTACAGGTTGATATCAACTGATACATTTAAACGCTTGCTCGAAGCAAGGGATACACGAAGTTAGTTTATTATTGTTGGGTGAAGAGCTCATAAGAACTTCTGTATTTTCTCCAATTGTAGAAAAAGTAGCCTAACAAAGATTCACTGATGGGTAAAACAGCCCAAAATACTATTACTACTACTACTACTACTACGACTACTACTACTACTACTACTACTAATAATAATAATAATAATAATAATAATAGCCTAATAATGCTGGGCTGAGTGGCTCAGACAGATGAGGCGCTGGCATTCTGAACCCAACCTGGCAGGTTCGATCCTAGCTCAGCCCGGTTGTCATTGACGGTGCTCAGATACGTCAGCCTTGTGTCGGTAGATTTAGTGGCACGAAACAGAACTACTGCGGGACAAAATTCCGGCACCTCGCCCTCTCCGAAATCCATAAATATAGTTAGTGGGACGTAAATCAAATAAGATTAATAATAATAAATAAAATGCATAATAAGAAAATTGATACTCTTGTAACAGATAGAGCAAAATATTTATATCACAAAACGCAAAAGTATGGCACCACAACACAGGCATCAAATTAAAAATACTTCACGTATCTCAAATTCTAATACGGTAATTGGCGGAAGATTACAAATAAATAGCAGCGAAAACAAAAGGGAAATATCCTCAGCAAAACCATAGTGCTAAGATCTGAGAATGCAATTTGGACAAAAAGGAAAGTACAGGAAATTTATCAAATCCAGAAAAAAATTGTAGGTACAATCTGATAAATGCGATTACAATTTTGCGGTCACCTAAACAAAATGGATAACAAAAATATGTCTAAACTTAACAAAAGATAAGCAAAGCAAAGTCATCTCGGTACAGGCCATGAAGGCCTTTGGAGGGGTGGAAGGTAAAGGCCGGGCTGAGTGGCTCAGACGGTTAAGGCGCTGACCTTCTAACCCCAACTTGGCAGGTTCGATCCTGGCTCAGTCCGGTGGTATTTGAAGGTGCTCAAAAGACGACAGCCTCGTGTCGGTAGATTTACTGGAACGTAAAAGAACTCCTGTGGGACTAAATTCCGGCGCCTCGGCGTCTCCGAAGACCGTAAAAGTAGTTAGTGGGACGTAAAGCAAATAACATTATTATTATTATCCACTATCCGTGACCTCGGCACTTGATGGGGTAGAGTGGTTAGCTCTATGCCCGGCCGCCTTTGCCCCAGGAATTAACATGGTACTCATTTTTGTTGTAGGCTGAGTGAACCTCACGCCCATGTGCATCTATTCCCTATACTCGCGGCGAGGTATAAATTGGCGAAACATGCCGGTCCATTGGTACTCGTGTCAAGGAACATGAACGAAATATTCGTCTCAACCAGCCAGACAAATCAGCAATAGTTGAGCACGCTCTATCGTCGGGTCATGATATCGTGTTCCAAGATGCTCGAGCTCTTATCCACACTGGACACTACAGGTCCAAGATTATACGGGAAGCTGTGGAAATACGTAGAAATCCCAACAATTTGACTAGCACTTGCTATCAATTAAGTAAAACCGTGGTTGCCAGCCATTAAGGATTTACTAGGTAGTTCCCCTCCCCTAACCTTCACTATTGTTATTTCGTTTCGGTGTTTTCCAAATTCGTACGTTCCTCATCGCCAGATGTTTCATTCCAGTCTTGTGTCCATGTCATACTTTCATATGTGTGTACTCCTGTTGTTATGTGACTCCTCCTCAGACTGATTCTGATGGTTCCTTCAGTTTCCGCTTCGAACGCTAGCACTGTGTCGCGTCCGGTGAGCCATCTGGTGAGGAATGAACGTACCACTTCCACGTCTATTATAACGTCTAAATTCAAGCCTCATTCCTTGAGAAGCCTTTCTCGTGAACAGTCGACATTTTCTTCTGATGACGCAAAGTTCTCTGGGAAACGTAAAGAATTTCACCTTAATTCCTTGACACGGCATAAACCCAAAAGCCTATGTCATGTCTATAAATATTACTGTTAGAGAAATTCCACTAAAATAGTCATTATTCACATCTCAGTAGTTAAGTTAGCATAAAACTATTTAAAGTACGGAGGAAAAAGGTAATTATAAATATATTCCTATTCTGAAATGCTTCCTGTACACTTTCGTGTTAACATTGGAAGATGATAATTTCCAACCATTTCGTGACTTCCCTTAAGATATTTGCTCTAATTCAATGTAGGCAACGTGTTTTACTGAGAGCTCGTAGTGCTATTCGAAGAGCGAGCAATTCGTTTCAGGTTGTATGGAGACAGGTACTGCACTGATAATTGAGATGTGTAGAGTGAGAGACAAGATATGGAGTATGACGCGCGCTTTAATGAACTGTGCACGGTCCAGGGCCAGCCACTTCCAAACAAGGTGCCAGGTGGGGGTGACTACTTGTCCTGTCATGACTGATATACATGTCAACACTCTTTTCAGTCGTAACCGAGTATTTAGTGAGAAACAGGGACTGTATGAAACCTTCAATTTCAGTATCGAGGTACTGCCTTGGTCAGTAGAGACTATCGGGCAGAGTGTGCACAGACATTTTAGAAAAGAGAGTGCAGGCGTTGATGGAGAGCAAATTGGATGAAAGCCAATGCTGCTTCAGACCACGGAAGGGCTGTTAGGAGCATGTTTTCAGTGTGCGTCTTGATTATTATTATTATTATTATTATTATTATTATTATTATTATTATTATTATTATTATTATTATTATTTTTGCAATTTTCCTTTACGTCGCACCGACACAGATAGGTCTTATGGCGATGATAGGACAGCAAAGGGCTAGATGTGAGAAGGAATCGATCATACCGGGCGAGTTGTCTGTGCGGTAGGGGCGCACTGTTATGAGCTTGCATCCGGGAGATGGTTGGTTCGAACACCACTGTCGGAAGTCATGAAGATGGTTTCCCGCGGTTTCCCCTTTTCACACCAGGCTGTGCTTTAATTAAAGCCACGGTCGCTTTCTTCCAACTCCTAGCCCTTTCCAAGTCCCATCGTCGCCGTAAGACCTATTTGCGTCGGTGCAACGTAAACGAAATTTGTAAATTAAAAAAAATGAAATGAATTATCTTCGCGAGAGGAGAGAAAGTAGGAATGAAGTTATCTCCGCAGAGTGGCGCAATCTAACGGGGACATGTGGAACAGTTTCTCGATAGGGGACTAGCTAGTCTCGTGCAACTCCCTGAGACCGATACTGCCGAGCATGCTACCTGATGCCATACAGCTCGTCCCTCTTGAGGTACATTGCGCCGCGCTGTCCGCTAGGGAGTTGCCGTAGGAAAGCACACCCCCTGAGTTTGATTCGAAGCCAGCAGCGTTTGTTGGTCCGTGACGAAGCATTAGTACAGCGAACGACCGAAGAAGGTTGATTTCAACACGTTTTCGAATACATGTTAGATTTATTAAACTAAAACATTAGAAGAAAAGACGACAAAGGAAGTGCAAATTTATTGGGAGTTGTGTAAACCTGCAAAAATACCACGCACTGCCCCTGATCAATGATATGATTTTAGAGCTGCCACCCAGATGGCAGGTTCCCTATTGTTAAACGTTTCCCATGCGGATGATTCCTTGTCAGTTGATCACCTAGGCTCTTTTTTAAAAGTTTTCATAAAACATGGAAATTTAGCGAACTTTTACCTTGACAAAATAATCTAGTCCCTTATTCCTCGTCCTCTAAGTGAATATTTGCCCCAATTTGTCCTCTTGAGTGCAACATTACCTTCATATTATGATATTTTCTACATTTTAAAGCTCCACTCACGCTTATTCGTCTACTAATGTTATTCCAAGACATCTCTCGATTGACAGCTCGGAACATACTACTTTGTCGAGCAGCTCGTCTCCCTCACTCTCAAACCTTCTCATCCCAAAGTTTGCAACATCTTCGTAATACTATTCTCTTGCCGGAAATCACCTAGAATTTCCTTTGGATCTTTTCCAGTTCTCTTATCAAGTAGTCCTACTGTTGGTCCCATATACTGGAACTATATTCTAATTGGGTTCTTACCAGAGAGGTCGATGAAGATACAGTCGATATTACCTCCTCAATCTAAACTATCTACTATATGTTGCTGGAATCCTACAAGTTGAGCCTCACTGGAATAACCTTCCTTAACCCCGAACATCCATTTTCAAACCAGTTAGTAATGTCTCAAACGTGTCTAATACCGTCAAATACTTGCTGGGTTATTTCTTTTCCATGCCATACTAGACCACCCACAATATTACCAACATCTTGCTTCAATGAAAAACAGGACGGAAAATTTTCAATTCAAGTGAGGCAAAAGTAACTGTGTCAGGCTGAGTGGCTCAGACGGTTGAGACGCTGGCCTTCTGACCCCAACGTATCAGGTTCAATCCTGGCTCAGTCCGGTGGTATTTGAAGGTGCTCAAATACATCAGCCTCGTGTCAGTACGTTTACTGGCATGTAGAAGAACTCCGGCACCTCGGCGTCTCCGAAAGCCGTAAAAAGTGGTTAGTGGGACGTAGAGCGAATAACATATTACGAGTAATTGCAGTTACAGTGTATAATTAGCCTCTTATTTCCTGGGTTGTAATTGCCAGATATATTACAGTTTTAGTAGGATTGTAGTTCATTACCTAACGATAATGGACTTTCTTGTTATTTCTGTAAGCTATATAAATGACACACTGAAAATATTGGTGCAACACCCAGCTTCAGATACCACCAGCCGCCACTGTCATTGATTGATTGATTGATTGATTGATTGATTGATTGATTGATTGATTGATTGATTGATTGATTGATTGATTGATTGATTGATTGATTGATTGATTGATTGATTGATTGATTGATCAACAGTCATGTAAAATTTAAAATCTCATGTCTTCGATCACGATACCAGCAGTCACGTAAATCCATAGATCTCATGGTTATCATCACGAAACGAACAGTCCTACAAAACTAGAAATCCATTGCTACGATCACGACATCAGCAATCACGTAAAACTATTTTTGATGAATTGAAACGGGGGCTGCGAGAATTCATCAATTCCCCAAAAGGACGATAGTAAAATATCCAAGTAACTACATTTACTTCAAGAAAGGAAAAGCTGACAGGTGTGTGTCGATATCAGCCAACTGGCTTAGTCAATGGTGTCTCACCAAGGCGACCGCGGTTCAAATCACGAATACTGCATGTCACATTTTTGAAACGGAAAATTACGTCCCAGTGGTTAGGATTTCACATAAGAAATGATGTAGCCTGAGTGGTATTGCATATTAACAGTCACGTAAAACTACACGCTTCCTTGAGAAAGCTGACAGAAATCCTCATCCCGGACCAGCCTCGATAAGAAATTGAGCCGTTGATTTGCTAGTCCCTCACTTGATAATCTCGACTGCGGTGGTCAATGAGCTGTTGTTTACGCAACGGAAAGCGCCAGGATGCGGTGTGGATCTGCTGTGGGCACGTATCGTGGGTAGACTAGCCGCAACCTCCGCTTCCGCCCGCACCAGGACTCTTTCCCTTGAGCAGAGTTGCTGAATATTTTTCATGGATTTTATTCTCAGACGATACCAGTATATAGGTATAACTCAAAGATTTATTCTTCTTATTTTTTTTACGATTTTATCCACGTAGCACCAACACAGATAGGTCTTACGGCGACCTTAGGATAGGGAAGGGCTAGTGTTGGAAAGGAAGCGACCGTGGCCTTAAATAAGGTACAGAGTTTGCCTGGTTTTAAAATGGAAAACCACAGAAAATCACTTTCAGGGCTGCCAACAGTGGGGTTCGAACCAACTATCTCCCGAATGAAAGCCGACAGCTACGTGCCCCAAACCACGCAACCCCTTGCTTGGCAAACACAGAGAGAATAGAGATCTAACCACACATGCGACCATTGAATTGTTCACTTACGTGGTGTAACGTTTAGTGCTAGTAGTTATGGTACCGTGAGCCCCGGGTTTGATTCTCGGTACTTCCAAAAATTTAAAATTGGCAAGTGGATTAGTATGTGGTTGTGGAAAGGGTAAATGCAGCTCAACTCCAATGACGGTGGACATGAGCTGCACCACCCTGGGACGAGGACACGAATTTGGTTCACCTTCACCTTCACGGCTATCCGGTTATCATGCTGGGCTTTGATCCAAGGGATCCGGAATTCGATTTCTGACCACATCGGGGATTTTAACCTTCAATGATTATTTCCTATGCCTTAAAGATTGGATGTTTATGCCGTCTTCAATAATCACTATTTGATGGCATCCTAGATAGAACATCCGGGTCAACTCGAAAAATCTCCACAAGTGTCAAGTGTCTCCCAGCACACAACACATTATTATTATTATTATTATTATTATTATTATTATTATTATTATTATTATTATTATTATTATTATTATTCTGGCGCGTTTTCCACTGCGTTAGGAGCTCATACGTGTTGATATACTACAGTCCGGTTCTTTGAATGAATGCTAAGCAGTACTGGTATTCGGTTCAGACGTCTGCGGGCTCGATTCCTGGCCGGGCCAAGAATTTAAAGTGCGTAACTACCTCACTCCCCATCTTGCCTAGTACGCCTCATTTTGGCGCCGCCATCACTTGTGGTTTCCCCGTGACCACGTAACCGTTGGTGGTGCTATCTGAGATTCTAACCAGCCTCTGGGCTGTTGACCAAACAGACAGATAGTTAAATGCTCTGCCTCCGAGACTGGATATTTGTGTTTTTCTTAATACACTTCTCTCTTCGTACATAAAAAACACGACCCTCTAAACGACAGAAACACATAATAGTGAATGCATTCTTCCACGTCGGGTTTGAGTCATGTAGGACATCGGATCCTTAAACTGAGCCAAATTCATATCAGGTTCCAACCTGAGAGAAATATCAGGAAGATTGTTGCATATTGCTATTGCATATAGAAATATCGAAGAATAATGGAAAGGAACAGACAAGAGACAAATTAAGTCATACGTACAGCGCTAAGAAAGAGCTCATCGGTATATATATATATATATGTGTGTTTTGTCTCTACATTGCTCAGAAATTTTAAAAAGTGGTATTTCTGTATCGGTCATATCTACAATAACAAGGAAATGGACTTTTTAATTTTCTGCCGTGTCTCTCTTTTGTCTGTCAGTCTGTATGTGTGTACATATGTACGCGTATCACAAGAAAATGGCTGAAGAGAATTTAATGAAAATCGGTATACAAAGTAGGAGAATGGAGCACTACATTCTTGGCTGTACATAATCTTATTCCCGCTGGATGAAATAGTAATTTAGGGGAAGTTGCCTAGAATTTCGAAAAGTATTATATAGCACATGTTATAGAGAATACAATACACGATCATTTCTGTCTTATAGAGTTTTACCGTATTGACTATGATAATAGAATTAATGAATTTATACTCTTGTTGTGTAGACCATATCAACTCAGAACATTGCTAACTTGGCAATATTGTTTAATCGTGTTAACTGGCGATAGTTTTTATAATGTTTGTCTTAATGTGTAAAACCGCGTGGTTATCGGTCCGTATCGATAAGGAAAATTGTGAAGATTGATATTAAAAAATGAGAAAAAATTGCAAAGGAACGATAGTTTGAAGAAGCCAAGAAGAAGTAATGAAAGAAGGAAGGTCTCCCTTTTCATTAGAGGTCCTAATATTACAGAATCGGATGAAAAATAAATTTCAGGTCCTACCATATCACAAGCTTTGTTGCAATGTGATGTGTCTCTTCTCTACTGCCACACATCTCCGACAGATGGGATTACTGCTCCGACGCGAGCAAAACAGCCGGCCTGAATGTTGGTGGAAAGTACCCGGCGAGTTAGCTAACTTTCCAAATGCCGTATGATTTCTCGTCAACGACAGGCACTACAGTTAGTACGGTATAGGCCTATGTCACGGTACTTCAAACATGCTTACGGTATGCATTGTGGGCCACTGTCTGTAAACCGAGATAAGGTTCTTTGTGCTTTGGAAACGCTTCTGACGCTTTTGCCTAATTAACTGCATGCCGTTTTCATTTGTATTTACCCTTCATAGTCCGTCTCTGTGGTGTAGCTGCCACCCCCGGAGGCCCGGGTTCGATTCCCGGCTCTGCCACGAAATTTGAAAAGTGTTACAAGGGCTGGAACGGGGTCTACTCAGCCTCGGGAGGTCAACTGAATAGAGGTGGGTTCGATTTCCACCTTAGCCATCCTAGAAGGTGTTTTCCGTGGTTTCCCACTTCTCCTCCATGCAAATGCCGGGATGGTACCTAACTTAAGGCCACAGCCACTTCCTTTCCTCTTCCTTGTCTATCTCTTCCAAACTTCCTATCCCCCCATTATACCCCTGTTCAGCATAGCAGGTGAAGGCGCCTGGGAGAGGTACTGGTCATCCTCCCCAGTTGTATCACCCGACCCAGAGTCTGAAGCTCCAGGACACTGCCCTTGAGACGGTAGAAGTGAGATCCCTCGCTGAGTCCTAGGAAGAAATCGACCCTGGAGTGTAAACAGACGAGGAAGAAGAAGAAGTAGTATGTATCGGCCATCTATAAGTGTGGAAGTGATTAATTCATGAATTAATTGTCATTT
This sequence comes from Anabrus simplex, assembly GCF_040414725.1. Taxonomy (NCBI): domain Eukaryota; kingdom Metazoa; phylum Arthropoda; class Insecta; order Orthoptera; family Tettigoniidae; genus Anabrus; species Anabrus simplex. The sequence continues at coordinate 248,990,734 of NC_090269.1, forward strand.
TAAGGGACAAAATAATTTCTGTAATCATCCCCGGAGTGGAACGTTTTTGCTTATTGACTTCACAAAACACCGACCGACGTTTTGTTATTTATGAGTATTTTCTCGCATACTAATGAACATAGATACAATTTTGAAGATGTTTGGTTAGAGTGCCACTTCCAGCACCACTTCAGATATGTACATTATTTCAATTACACCATATACTGTAAGCACACTGCAAGCCAGAAAAAGCGTAACATTTAGGAAAAATTAAGTTTCTGAAATGTGTCTTACAATTACATTTATTTAATTCAATGTTCATAATGCTACTATACTTTCTTCAGCTTGTACCAGTTATTTCTGGGGTCGCTGCAGCCACCCAGGTTCATTTTAGTTTGGCCGGGGGTTTAAGACCGGATGTCCTTCCTAACGTCACGTGATTCTTTGCATGAAATTTAATTTAATTTGTATATATAATTTATGGACGGTTCCTTGGTTGGTTGAAATTATCAGCATTGTTGCCTTCGGTTCAGAGGGTCCCGATATTGATCCCGACTGGACAGAACATTGTAAGCCCCCCTGGCTAATGCCTCAGACTTGGCGACTGGGTGTTTATGTTTATCCCTATACACACCTCTTCGTATACACATAAGACAACATAGAACCAAGAAATATCGTTGGTATCAGAAAAGGCATCCGGCCTTAAAACAGAGCCGAGCCCACTTGTGCGACATAGTTTGCAGCCGTTTCATTTGAAGAAGTGGGAAAAACGACGAAAGACGAAGAAGAAAATGTATCGTATTTTATAACATAACTAGCAAATGTACCCGTGCTTCGCTACGGTATTCTACATTGTGTACGGATATGGAAGTAAATTACTGTACATGAAGAGAATAAGAATTTTTAAATTACATGTCTCTTGGCGTTAATCCGAGAAAAAGCATAGGGAAGTCCGCAGACGTTGCTTCCAAAGTAAAGTGCGAGTTGCGGAGTTGTGATGATAATGAGAGGTCCATTTGTCTACCGCAATTCACTATGCGTAACGTCAGTCACATTTTGATGGGAAAATGTGTTTATAATCGGGGGCACCGTTGCAACGGTCACCTATACCTAATGATAAAGAGAATCAGGTAAAAGAGTTTTGAAAAAAATGCACGCTCCCTTGTCTTCTGCTAGTCAAATAGAGAAGGGAATTATTCATTACAATGGTACACAGGCGTTGGAGGAGGACTCCATTCTTACTGCCAGTTGAAGACGGTGTGGGGAGTACTGATTACAACAGCAGACGCCCTCCTGCTGACAGTCACTATTGATTTGTAAAGTATTAATTACAATGTCAGACACACCCCTTCTAGATCGCTACAAATCGACTTAAATTAATAAATGTAGATCGACATACGGAAGTATATGCACGTTCACCTTCATTTACAGAATAACTGCTGCTAAACGGTGCATCATATCGAAAAACAGATTGTACGAAAAGACGCTTCTGGCCTCATTTAGCGATCTAAATTGCTGGGTCTATGATATTTCCTCGCATCTCATCTATTTAAAGGTAAAATTGTTTTAGAAACGTTGAATAGGGTGAAATTTGTGCAAGGTTTTCACACAGTGAATTACCTTTCAGATACTTATGCGACAGCTTCAAACAGAGAATTTGGATCATATATGGCTACTGGGTGGGCCAATATTCATGTAGAATTTGATCATCCCATCTTTCCTATAAGTGAATCAAACCATCAATTATACGTGTACAAAGTGCAAAATTTACGTAAATCAAGAAATAGAGCCAAATTTAACATATAAGGGATAGATATACGAAAAAAAGTCATAGGATCAAAGTTGTAGATCACTCCAAATTGAACGGAGATTGTGCCATCCGTTTTGTGATACGATCTACCGTTTAGCCACCAAATACCTCAAAAGGAAGGTCTGCACCGTCATTAAAATAGCCGCCATTATCTCGATATCTTTCTGGCGTAAAAAATAAATTTGTAACATCTCGTAAATTTTCCGTCAGTTACAGGCAAAGAGCTATAATTTTGCCAAATTTATATTTTCTAACTCGTCTGGGAGATTGTGCTGCCATCTTGATATGGGGAGGGGGTTAAAAGTTAGGACTTTCAGGAAACATTTTAAGCCCTATGGTTTTGGATAAATATCACCGACTGTGTTCTTATGCTGATTTGAAACTCCCAGCGTGTCCCCCTTCAGTGAATTATTCTTTTTTTCCTAGGGGCTTTACGTCGCACCGACACAGATAGGTCTTATGGCGACGATGGGATAGGAAAGGCCTAGGAGTTGGAAGGAAGCGGCCGTGGCCTTAATTAAGGTACAGCCCCAGCATTTGCCTCGTGTGAAAATGGGAAACCACGCCTCTACGCGCACGGCCAACTCGCCCGGTCAGTGAATTTTAAGAATTTTACATTTTTCTAGGGATCCTGAAGTCATCAGCTTGTCTGGTACCAAGTTTAAAAATTCTAAGAGGCTTAGAATGGTCCCAATAACTCCCGTCTGTTTTCATTTTTATGCCTTAATTTATATATATAGTACATTATATATAGATCGCGCCAAACTGACTACAATTTATTAATATGGATTATATTTCACTAGTTTCCCTAGTGGTTCTAGGGGCGTCTTACTCCCACAGTGTGCTTTCCAGGTAGCAAGTCATACTTGAAAGTCATACTGGAACATATACACGTCCATTATCTCAGTCATGTTTGACAATTTATTATTTCACCCTTTCTCACCCCCCTATGCCAAAGGGGGCTGAAGTTGGACTTTAAAAAACCGGAATGTTACTATTCATCTCAGCGATGCGGAAAACTATGGATTCGGCAGTATATTCGATTATTATTCTCACTCCCCCCTCCCCCTCCCTAAAGAGGGCTAAACTTTGAGTTTTAAAATATCGTGAGTGTTACTATTCATCTCAGCGACCCCGAAAACTATGGATTCGACACTATTTTCGATTATTTTTATATCTCAATCCCCCCTCGCCCCCCACCACAAGGGATGAACTAGGACTTATAAAATATCCGGAGTCTCACTATTCATCTCAGTGACCCCGACAACTATGGATTCAACACTATTTTCGATTATTTTTATATATCACTCTCCCATTGGCCCCCACCACGAAGGGGGCTGAACTTTAATAAAAAAAATCCGGAATGTCACTATTCATCTCAGCGATCACGAAAAGTATGGATTCAACACTAATTTCTATGATTTGTATATCTCAGCGCCCTCACCCCCCTGTCCCTAAGAGTTCCTAGGGTGTATTACCCTCACGTGGTTTGTCCCCTGATACTAAAAATCCGGAGTGTCACTATCCATCTCAGCGATCCCGAAAACTATGGATTAGACACTATTTTCTATTATTTTTATATATATTACTCCCCATCGACCCCCACCGCAAAGGGGGCTGAACTTGCACATGAAAAAAAATTGGAGTGTCATTGTGCATTTCAGCGAGCCCGAAAAGTATAGATTCGACACCACTTTCGATGATTTTAATATCTCACCCCCTCGCCCCCCGCCCAGCCCTAAGGGTTCCTGGGCTGTCTTACCCCCACGTGGTTTGTCTCCTGATACAAAAAATCTGCGGTGTACAATTCAGCTCGGCGACCCCGAAAACTATGTATTCGACACTATTTTCGTTTAATTTTATATATCATACCCCCTCGCCCCCACCCCAAATGGGGCTTAACTTGGACTTTATAAAATCCCGAGTGTCACTATTCATCTCATCGACCCCGAAAAGTATGGATTCGACACTATTTTCGTTAATTTGTATATCTGACCCCCTCACCCTCCCCCCCCCCCCTCCCAAGGGTTCTTAGCCTGTCTTAACCCCATTTGGTTTGTCTCCTAATACTAAAAATTCGGAGTGTACAATTCACCTCGGCGACCCCGAAAACTATGTATTCGACACTCTTTTCATTTTAATTTTATATATTACTCTCTCCTCGGCCCTCATCCAAAAGGAAGCTGAACTTTGACTTTTAAAAAATCGGGAGTGTCATTATTCATCTCAGCGACCCCGATTATTTTTATACATTGCGCACCCTGAACGCCCCCCCCCCCGCAACTGAGGGAGCTACGGATGGCTTACCCCCACAGTGCTCGTCTCCAGATTGTAAGTCATAAGTGTACCAAGTTTGGTTGAAATTACTCCAGTGGTTTAGGAGATGTGTCATTTACATACACATACATCCATTTTTAATATATATATAGATTATTTTGGTTTCATTAAATTCATATGATTTGAAAATCAAGTGTTCACCCTTCTTTTTGGCCGACAGTGATAATACAGCACTAATAGTATTCGGTAAATTACTCTTGAGTCTCAATTCTGCCATGTGTTATCCTTAGAAAATAGGCAAACGTTTTTTTTTTATTTTTAGTTTTCGGTTGTGAAACTGCAAGGAAAGTGGTGAAGTCTAAGGGACTCCTATAACAGAAATATAAAGAAAATCCCTACTCAGAAAAGTGGTACTGGAACACCTACACACAGGAAGTATCTATATTTTTTAACTCATCTTTTCTGAAGCCTCTCGCAGACCGAAGAGCCACACACGGTTCTATTGATGACTCTTCGAAAATTGAGCATGCTCATTCCAACGAAGACGGACACTCAAATGACGAAAATAGATGTAAAAAACAAAAAAACCTGATAGTCAGAGGACTTCAAAAAATCCTGATTAGGGAAACAAATTATTCACGAAAATAACACATCGCTTGTCTCATCGAACGAGCACACAAGAAACAAAGGTGAACTACACTGACAGGGATCTGCATTTTGCCAACATGATATGACCGGTTCAAAACAATATACAATCAGCTGAAATTGGCAGCCGAAATTGAATTTTGAATGTCCTTCAGAAATGCAGTCAACCACGAACATAAACGTATGATTAGGAATCATACAGGCGTTTCGACGACTTCCATGGTTATGGATATAACATGTTATCATATGAACAAAAGCAGCATTCGATGCCTTCGTACATACAGCGTTCACCTACGCAGGGAGACAACCCTGAGTGCCACCGTCCTGTTACCAAATCCGTAAGACCACAGAATCTTTCATCACCAAGAGCCAGTCTACCGGGATTTACATCTGACGGCAACGTTCACTCAGTATTTTCTCCAAACAGCATTTCAAGTCAACATATAGAGGATTCCCTTCTGACAGATATCTGCAATTAAGGTTAAACTTTGTGTCTTTCATCACATATCTCTTAACAAAGTTGCTAATAAGTAAATAAATGAAATTGTGTACTTACCTTATTTTGACTGCTAGACGTTCTTATGGCGATATACTTCTCCACATAGGTGTGTTATTTCGTTGTAAATTGTTTCTTAACTTAAAATACAAATAATCAGATGTATCTCTGGTCATTGGAAAATAATTTTAAAACTGTCATCAGTGACTTATACAGATATTGAAACTGACTTTCGCTCCTGTTTCCTATAATAGGATGAATCCAATAAACTCTGTTTCGATAACGGCGTCTTTGTCGACGTAACAACAATGTTTCCTCTTCGAAATCCACTTCAGTAGTGTGTACTTACGGATGTAGAGTGGGTGAAAATATTCTGGTTGATACGAAGTTCAAATAATAACGAAGAACCACATAATTGTGGTTAAGATTGGTCGATTATGACCACAGGTGCACCACTCAAGGGCCACCGTTTTGTAGTTACAAAGTGGTAGGTGTGAAGGCATCCTTCGAGCTTCGATCCTGATATGGAAAATGTACAACAAAAATGTATCGAGATAGAGAAATGAAAATGGAAGAGATAAAAAGATGGAATACAAAAATAACTGGACGAAGTTACAAAACATTCAGTAGCAATCCTAGACAGTCATTAGTACGGTGTCCATGATACATGAATGTGAAAGAAGATCATAATTTTTATCTTGAAACACTATATACTGTATGATATATTCTGTGTCATGGCAAGCCTGATGAGGGCTAGATTGTTAAATAAACAATACATGAGTGGAAGTTGAATAATTTATTCTAGTCTAAAACTTAATCATATGACTATTTAATTTTCAGTAACATCGTGGGGATTACAAAGTATTTCTAAACTTTGACTAGATCTTTTCATATGTGTTCTATCCCTAGAAATAATAAATGTAATAGTTTACATTCCCTTAACTAATTTTACAATTTTCAGAAAGAAAGAAAGAAAGAAAGAAAGATTCAAAATATTTCACCTCGCGTGTAGATATAAACCATCTAGATACCCACAAGAAACAATATGTCTATAGGTTCCATTGTTTCTGTGAAAATTGTTCAAGCGAGGAACATACTCAGTAAATTCGCTCATTCTGTGTCTTAAGTGGCTGTACATTCGAATGTCGATATGAACCAAATTAAAATACCCACACATATTCGACCCACATATATCATCTTCCGCAAAAATCGTAGGCAACTGTTGTGCTACCTTCATCTTAGGCTTAGAGAGGGCTTTCTAGTGGTAACCTACACAAGGAATCTAAATTGACAATTAGGCAGTCAAATCGTAGATTTTACATATACATTTCCAATTTCAAAATTTGGGCCCAGTTTTGGGATTCAGACAATTTGTAATCATTCGTTATATTAAGGTTCCATGTATGTAGCCTGAATGTATAGGAATTAAGTGACAACGCATGGAGCTATCAACCCTATTCCACTCAGTGCCTAGATAACTCACAGTAGATCCTTCACATTCTACTCGTCCAAATGTCTGTACGGAGATGCATTTTCTTTATTATTATTATTATTATTATTATTATTATTATTATTATTATTATTATTATTATTATTATTATTATTATTATTATTATTATTATTATTACATTTGTACGGTTCTATGACTGTTAAACTAGCTCTACATAGTATACATTGGGATTTAGTTTAGAATTGAAATAAGCGGGATTGCTCATAATATCTCGTAAATTAATGTGCTGTAAATATCATGAGATAATCATCCCAACTATATACGACGGTTCTGTCCTTTCCATGATCATTTAAAACGAAAGCATTAAAATGTCAAGCATTTATGAAAAATCAATCTTTCTTTTTTAACACAAGCCCTGTGGGAGGTTTCCCTAGGACATTACGTTGTCGTGTCACGTGGGATGATACACATGCAAAGCCTCATGGATTACATTCTGAAACCACTTTGCACAGAATGGGGGCCTTGGCCAATGCCCTCTGCATTTCTTTTTGCTCGCGTGTGCGCTGCTTCATTCATTAATGTATACACATGTCCTGGCAGCATGGCACACCTGATATTTATCCTGCGGTGGGTCCGCCAGTCTCGGAATGTCAAAAAGGTCTACTCCTAATCTTTCTATAATTGAATGTTATCTTGGCAGGAGGACGTGTCATTTATTGCGCAAGACAATGAGCTGTGCGTGGCTAGGACTGTAACAAGAAGTGACAGGTTGATGCAGAGCATGTCTGATTACAATTTAACCGACTTCAATCTCCAAAGTTGTTCGAAGAGTCTTTTCTAATCCATACAAGGTACATTTTGATTTTTATATAGTAGATACGAGCTGATTTGTTGGGTTGAGTTGCTATGCTAGGGAGCTAGGATTCTGAGCCCAAATTCGGTTCGATCCCGGCTCAGTATAGTGGTATTTGAAGGTGCTGAAATACGCCAGCTGCGTGTCGATGGATTTAATTGAACGTGAAGGCATTCCTACGGGACTAAATTCCCGCTCCTCGTTATTTATGTAAACCGTGAAAGTAGTTCGCTGGACGAAATATTTATATAATTCGAGTTTGTTCACCTTACAGTTCCCAGGTTTCTAGGTTGTCTATCGGACATTGTATACTTAACAAAATGGTTGTAGGTACAATTTTGAGTGTCATCGAGGTTATTAATTTTCACTGATGAGATATAGAGGTGGGAGTAATCAATCCTTGGTATATGCCGTAGAAGGAGTATCATCCCACGAAGAACGTGTTTTAGCAGTGTAAAAGTTTCAGAAGAGGCTATGTAATAGGCAGTTGTTACATTTACGTCGCCGTGTAATTGAGAGGATCAGTGGTTAACGTAATTGGCAAACCTTCCCAATAAACATATATTGATGATGATGATGATGATGATGATGATGCTTGTTGTTTAAAGGGGCATTGATTTTGTTAAGATTTATTTTTTAGTAGATAATTATTGTTTAATAAGATTAATAAGTCTTCAAGGTTATGTGTGATTCATATTTTTAACTTTTCCCCAATATTAATTTACTTTTCTAAAAATTTATTTTCAACTTTTTTCAATTTCCATTCATCGGCCCTAATGGTACGAAATGAGACGAAATAGAATAACAAATTAAAAATCCAAAATTCTCCACTGACCAGAATTCAAAACGTGAGGACGAAGAATGAATGGATGGATAAGAATTTAAAACAATCAGTGGATGCGACCCGCAATGCCTTACATTCACAGAAACTGACGTAAAACAATAGGATTACTGACCAAGGGACTGCTGCTATAGCATAACACTGAATCGATGATGCTTGCAGTCTAAAGAGGGTCCAAAATCCATGTTATCGGCCCCTCATAACGGTACTTATCGCTAGAAAAGTAGAACCATGGTATTTGTCATGTTGCGGTACTAATCAAAAGTAGCAGAGACTCGCGGTATTCCACACATTATGGTACTACTCACAGGTTATGAAATTCGACATAATATAATACAGACCTATGGTTTTTCTCACTTTGCGGCGCCATTTACAGGCAACGCAAACCTATGGTGTTCATCACAGAAGAGTACTAACCACAGGGACCTGCACTATCCCGTGGTGTTCCTCATATAGTGGGTACTAACCATAGGCAAGGCAGAACCATGGTAGCTATCATCCCATGGTCCTGCTCGTATGGTGGTACCAATCACAGGTACTGCAAAAGCCGACTGTACGGTACTCCTGTGTGCTACTAATCACAAATCTATTTGGTACCTAATATAGTGGTACTACGCGTAAGTAAAAGCGACCCATGATGTTCTCCGCGCGGTGGTACTAATCACAAGTAGTTTCATGGTTCCAAGACAATCATCCCTTGGTCGCCCCTTTTAGTCGCCTCTTACAAGAGGCAGGGGATACCGCGGGTGTATTCTACATGTGCGTCCCCCACACGCAGGGGGTAGTGCCTTTGGTCCGCGAGAGGTATTTTATTTCCCTCAAGTCCGCCGGCAAGCCGGTTAGGATCCCCCCCCCCCACTATCCGCCACCTGGGACGCGCCACGTGGGAGTATCACCTCTCCCCCTGCTACGCCAGCGTAGTAGGTTCGTGGAATAAACATATATTAAAGTAAGTGACAGAGTCTTAGCATCTGCATCCAAAGTTCGCGGGTTCAAACCTAGCAGAGGTTGTCACATTTAGCACTTCATGTTGTACGATTTCGGATTGTAAAATTTATTATTATTATTATTATTATTATTATTATTATTATTATTATTATTATTATTATTATTATTATTATTATTATTATGCTATTTGCTTTACGTCGCGCCGACACAGATAGGTCTTATGGCGACGATTATTATTATTATTATTATTATTATTATTATTATTATTATTATTATTATTATTATTATTATTATTAATCCTGATCTTATTCTCTATTTATTGGATACAGTTCTAGACATACTTGGCCTAGATTTATGGCCATATGTCTTTCCTTATGTCAAACGTATGTATTGAAATGTATTCACTATTTCATCTATATTCTGGTGTATTATATGTAAATAAAGAGAAGTGTAATAATACGAAAACAAATGCCCGGTTCCCGAGCCAGAGGAATTAACTACTGTATTAGCAGTTAAGATTCTTTCCCCGGCTGGAAATCGAACACGAGGACCCTTGAATTCAAAGCATTCAAAGAAGAGTCATATTATTATTATTATTATTATTATTATTATTATTATTATTATTATTATTATTATTATTATTATTATTATTATTATTGTCCGACTCGTTGGCTGAATGGTCAGCGTTATTATTATTGCCAAGCGAGTTGCCCACGGGATTAGGGAGGTGCAATTGTGAGCTTGCATTCGGCAGGTGATGGGTTCAAATCCCATTGTTGGCAGCCCTGAAGATGGTTTTGCGGTGTTCCCCATTTTCATGCCATGGAAATGTTTGGGCTCTACCTTATTAAAGGCCACAGACGCTTCCTTCGCATCCGTAGCCTTTTCCTATTCGATCACCGCTGGAAAACCTGTGTCGGTGCGACGAAAAGCAACTTGAAAACAAAATGTGTAAAAATATTAGTATTATAATATTAATAATAATATAACAATAATATTATATATTATATTATTACACATTATTATTATTAGTAGTAGTAATAGTTATTTTAGCGAATGGCTTTTAGAGCCGAGAGTGTCCAAAGACAGCTCGTCGGTTGTTACTGCTTTTCTCGGTACACCTAGTCCGACTCGGTCAGCGTAATGGCCTTCGGTTCAGAGGGTCCCGGGTTCGATTCCCGTCCGGGTCGGTGATTTTAACCTTAATTTGTTAATTCCAATGGCACGGGGGCTGGGTGTATGTGTTGTCTTCATCATCATTCCATCGTCATCACGACGCGCAGGTCGCCTATGGGAGTCAAATAGAAAGACCTGCACCTGGCGAGCCGAACCCCTGCTGGGATATCCCGGCACTAAAAGCCATACGACATTTCATTTCGGTACACCTAATGTGGGTGAGTTACATATGCCGTTGCGTGAGGGTGTTGTCTGTGGATGTAGTGTAATTGTGCAGTCTTAGAATGGGAAGGAGGTTGCGATCGTCTTTAGAAAGGTATCATCCCGGCATGGCTAAGTCGTAGTGAACATTGTCCAGCAGCGGGTGCGCATAACACATTAATAGAGACTGAAGTGGGCTAACAGATGGCAGAGTGAGCGTTTGTACACAGTTATATCGTCTGCATGTTTTCACTCGGTTACACCGAATCCAGCGTTCGCAGCCTCTGCATCGCTGGGAAGTGGAACACTCAAGTACTATAGTGTGAGAGCTGTTTATTGAGCATTTTTTCCTTATTTCTGTGGTTAAGGCCTATTCACTGTATTGTTCAGAGGCCTGGAATTCTAATCTTGACGCCTACACCATCCGTTGTCAGGGTGGTTTGCCGATCAGTTTCCGTTTGTTGTTCCCTTGTTCGCGATGAATATCAACAAGTTAAAAGGCCAGACTCCGAAAGCTGCAGAACATGACCTCCGGTCGAACTGCTTCTCACACGGTCAAATGCACGTCGCCTGTCTTAATAGCAGTAAATCACAATCCCTTCCTGTCCGACTCGTTGGCTCAATGGTCAGCGTACTGGCCTTCGGTTCAGAGGGTCCCGGGTTCGATTCCCGGCCGGGTCGGGGATTTTAGCCTTCATTGGTTAATTTCAATGGCTCGGGGGCTGGGTATTTGTGCTGTCCCCAACATTCCTGCACATCACACACCACACATAACACTGTCCTCCACCACAATAAAACGCAGTTACCTACACATGGCAGATGCCGCCCACCCTCAGCGAAGGGTCTGCCTTACAAGGGCTGCACCCGGCTAGAAATAGCCACACGAAATTAAATTTAACTATCCCTTTCTGATAACGGTAACAGAACGACAAATGTGGTGCACAAGGAAGCATCAGATTGAACGACTGGCTCCAAGTGCCTGTAATATAGAGTGGGCCCCCAATCTAAGCGCCTAAAATTTAATATGTCAGCAACGAAAAAGTTAGTTTCTTTTGCATGTATCAATACAGTGTGTTAATTTGTTTCGGTCAGTCAAGCGTAAATAATTATGAGTGGTAACCATGCTGCATTTAAGCTTTACAGTAGGTACTAAAAACTTCATCTTTTATCGAAGATTCACCACAGTGTGAATATACCCTCCCGGTGATCAACCCGTCGAGAGGGATCGGTACGGATGGAGTTAAATATAATGATTGGAAAGAAGTAATGTATACATACTGTATCTTAATTAATCTACATTTTCATTGTTTTACAGTAATGAATTGAATGTTTACAAGGCACAATACCATTTTCATGAAAAATAGAATTTACAGGTCCATTTTCTTTTAAAATTGTAAGGACCTCACTTGAGGCTCTATATTTTTCGAGAGCATGATACTGATACATTGTACACACGATAGAAATGTTAGTACTGTAACATTGGAACAACATATTTCTACTGTCGAGATCATTTTTACTCATAGTTTCACACCAGGCAAATCCTGGGGATGTAAATTAAGACCACGTCCGCTTCCTTCTAACTCCTAGCTCTTCCTCTATCCCATCATCCCCGTATGAACTACCCCTGTTGGGCGACGTAAACAAATTGTAAAACACAAAACCAAAAAAAAAAAAAAAACTCATCGATTACAGTTAATTTACGTAGACTTCAGTAAATTAAATTAAACTAAACTAAAGTAAAGTAAATATAACGTAATAACAGTTCTAATGGCCACCTCAATGTTTCCCTCTTCCACCTCTTGAATTTAGTCGTAGCTAGTGTCACACCTTACACGTGAAGTAGGCCTATGGAAAAATGAAATGGCGTATGTCTTTTAGTGCCGGGAGTGTCCGAGGACAAGTTCGGCTCGCCAGTTGCAGGTCTTTTGATTTTACTACCGTAGGCGACCTGCGCGTCGTGATAAGGATGAAATGATGATGAAGACGACACATACACCCAGCCCCCGTGCCAGCGAAATTAACCAATTAAGGTTAAAATTCCCGACCCTGCCGCTAATCGATCCCGGGACACCTGTGACCAAAGGCCAGCACGTTAACCATCTAGCCATGGAACCGGACAGGCGTATGGAGTTATTATTGTACAGTCTTAAAATGAAAGTTCGTTCGTAATCTCTTTTCCCTCCAGGGTCGGTTTTTCCCTCGGACTCAGCGAGGGATCCCACCTCTACCGCCTCAAGGGCAGTGTCCTGGAGCTTCAGACCCTGGGTCTGGGGATACAACTGGTGAGGATGACCAGTACCTCGCCCAGGCGGCCTCACCTGCTATGCTGAACAGGGGCGTTGTGGGGGGATGGGAAGTTTGGAAGGGATAGACAAGGAAGAGGGAAGGAAGCGTCCGTGGTCTTAAGTTAGGTACCATCCCGGCATTTTCCTGGAGGAGAAGTGGGAAACCACGGGAAACCACTTCCAGGATGGCTGAGGAGGGAATCGAACCCCCCCCCCCCCCCCTCTACTCAGTTGCCCTCCCGAGGCTGAGCCGTTCCAGCCCTCGTACCACTTTTCAAATTTCGTGGCAGAGTCGGGAATCGAACCTGGGCATCCGAGGGTGGCAGCTAAACACACTAAACACTACACCACAGAGACGGACTACGAAAGACTTACGTGTTGAAAGTCTATTGGTGACGCACAGGTCATTTACTTCTCCGCCGATCTTAAGAAACGTAAATTCAAAGACTGAAATGCTCCAACCGGCGTGAAATATTCTCATTAAGGTTGCTTTCATAGCAAGTGACCGTCATGAATAGCATTACTCATGGCTAATTCACTTTGTTAGTCCCATATGATTTCATTCTGCCGGAAACAGATTCTCATTCAGTAAGTCCGTAGTGGTGAGTCGGCTCTATTTTCTTCAGCGGGAAAATAAACCTCTTTTCTGATACATGTATCATAGGCGCAGGCACTATTGAGGAATAGAGATAAGTATTCAGAGGTATAAGCAGAATATTAATGCAGATCACATGCAGGAGAAATGAGCTGTCAGTAGGAAACAAAGACATCATATTTTGAGACGTACATCTTATATCTCAAAAAGACTTGACTCACTCATCTTGTCTACAGTTCATTAAAAGCAGATTAATAACTCGTTCCGCGTACTATTGTACTGTTAACCCACCAGTGAATTTAAATATAAATGAAATAACATAGCTTTGAAGAAAGCAAATTGAGGAGCTTCAGTGGTGTCCCTTGTTTTAAAGCAACATATGTTCATCCAAACCAATTACATACATTACGGAATATTGTGTCACTTTAGATTTAAATCTGTCAACAAAATTGGAACCAAATAGCTCACATCATTATTGGTGACCATTGAACTGAAGAGATCACAATACAAATATGAAAGGGACAGGCTTATACTCTGAAGTTATTTTTCGAATTGACTTGATGGAGTTGATAAAGGAATTAAGATCAGATGGCACGATGATACTTGTTGACAATTTTAAACACGTTCCTTTACATAAAAACATAAGCACATGTATTGTATTCAGTGTGACCACAATGTTGCTGAATTTTACAAAAACATCCATAGACGTAATATTTTAATCTGAGAGTCCGGCTCCATGGCTAAATGTTTAGCGTGCTGGCCTTTGGTCACAGGGGTCCCGAGTTCGGTTCGCGGCAGGGTTTGGAATTTTAACCATAATTGGTTAATTTCGCTGGCACGGAGGCTGGGTGTATGTGTTGTCTCCATCATCATTTCATCCTCATCACGACGTATAGGTCGCCTAGGTACGTCAAATCAAAAGACCTGCATTTGGCGAGCCGAACTTGGCCTCGGACACTCCCGGCACTAAAAGCCATACGCCATTTCCATTTTTGTAATCTGAGAAAATTCCGTTAAATACGATTACAACTCGTCCGCCTCTGTGGTGTAGTGGTTAGTGTGATTAGCTGCCACCCCCGGAGGCCCGGTTCGATTCCCGGCTCTGCCACGAAATTTGAAAAGTTGTACGAGGGCTGGAACGGGGTCCACTCAGCTTCGGGAGGTCAACTGAGTAGAGGTGGGTTCGATTCCCATCTCACCCATCCTCGAAGTGGTTTTCCGTCGTTTCCCACTTCTCCTCCAGGCAAATGCCGGGATGGTACCTAACTTAAGGCCACGGCCGCTTCCCTCCCTCTTCCTTATCTATCCCTTCCAAACTTCCCCCCCCCCCAGAAGGCCCCTGTTCAGCATAGCAGGTGAGGTCGCCTGGGCTCGGCACTGGTCATCCTCCCCACTTGTATCCCCCGATCCAGAGTCTGAAGCTCCAGGACACTGCCCTTGAGGCGGTAGAGGTGGGATCCCTCGCTGAGTGCGAGGGAAATCCGATCCTGGAGGTTAAACAGGTTACGATACGATACGATTGCAACTCACACTTCATAGGAGGAAATTGCAAGAGTTTGATAGGGTGATTGTTACACAAAATGGGCTAGATTGTCAATCATGAAAAATAGAGTTGGTGGTTCAGAATGTTTAACGAGTCTATTCTTTGAGTGTATTTCTGGGATACCTAATCCTTTCAAATCATTCCAAGTGCATTCTCTAATACCTCCCCTGTTAGGTAATCCTTTAACTAACGAATATTTAAGTGGGATGTTGTAATGTTAGTTTCATAAGCGAGACATGGTTCGTAAATATCTTTATTTTCTCAATCGTCTACTCAGTTTTTCTTTCAAAACATATAGTTGGATCTAGCACTTATTTTGAACAGCGTTAATGAAGTTAGAAAAGCGTTATGCCTTAAAACAAACATTCAGACATCGAAACTCATAGTAAAAAGCAAATATGAAATCGCTAACGCTGCTATCATCTTGGACGGAAAACACCATTCGAAGGGTGTTCCATTTCATGTAGGTACCTGTTATGCCATCCAACATAAGAATGGGATCAGAACGGGGGGCAAAGTTCAGAATCGGTATGGCAACATGTTGAAACGAATTGGCCTCTGATCTGAAGCGTGTCGTGGAGTTTTGTGTGTTACCGATGCTGCGGAAGTAATAATAATGTTATTTATTTTACGTCACACTAATAACTTCTTTACTGTTTTCGGAGACGCCGAGGTACCGGAATTTTGTCCCGCACGAGATCTTTTTTGTGCCAGTAAATCTATCGGCACGAGGCTGACGTATTTGAGCACCTTCAAATACCACCGGACTGAGTCACGATCGAACCTCCCAAGTTAGGGTCAGAAGGCCAGCGCCTCAACCGTCAGAGCCACACAGTGTGGTGCGGAAGGATTGACACTAAAGGCTTCCTCAGTGAACCATCTTCTGGCCTTTTAAATGTGATTGTATCGCAGAAAACACAAGAACTGGCAGTTACTCCGTCGTGTTGCGAAATCGTGTAAAATCTTACTCTCGGAAAATGCAAGAAAGCAGCCTATTTAGGCCACATCTTCTGATACCGCTGATCATAGAAGGCAAGATAGAATTGTGGGAATTGTGGAGAAAATTATGCCGGTACAAAACTCTCCATGTTTCCCAAACCTCCAATAAGAAAACATGAACATCAGTCGTTCTACTCGCTGCTGAGTATCGTGACCTCTTTGCTTTGAACGTTTAGTAATTAATCTCTGACGAAACGTTGCTACCCTGATCGGTTTTCAATTCTTCCGAGTAGGAAGAAAATTTATTAGATGTGTGGTCGATAATTAATAAAGGGCGGCTGCGTAATAAGACAAGGGAGGGTGACTTCGTCCTAAAAATACTTAGTAAATACAAGTATCCTGTTATTATGAAGTCCATCTTAATTATTTGCAGAGATAAGTTTCAGTGGTAGGCCAGCGCTCTTCTTTACTTGATCGATTCATCTACTGACTGTTTGTCCTCGAGGTCTTCTGCCATCTAATTTGCCTTGTAAAATAGTATTTAAATAATATCATACTATATTTCAGTATACAACTTCATGCAGACACATGCAATAGGAATCTATTACGCTCTCGCGTCCAAAGTACAATATCTGGCATCAACATCTTTGTAAATCCATATCAGTTGTCTCATTAACTGATTTCGTGCAACTACATCCGCACGCACAATGTTTTCAAATTCTATAAGGAAGGAAAGGATGGAGGTTTCTAAAGCAATGATATGAACTGCTAAAGAATCTCCCACACTGGTTCGACATTCACGATACGCCAACGAAATTCCATCATCGTCGGAACATTTGTGACTAGACCGCACCAGAAAACTAAAAGGACGGAAACGTATGAAGGCTGTAGGCAGAATTTATAAATTTTTATTTATTTATTAATGCCCTTTTTTCAGTGGCGAAGTTAGGGCTCGAAGCCCTCTCTTCCACTTAACCACATACTCATCAAATACTGAAATACTTAAAATAGTGAAAACTACAAAAATTAATAGAATTGAGAATAAATTTAAGTAAATGACTAAGTTAATAGTAAAACTAATTAATATTAAAAACTATTAATAATGACTAATCCTCAGGCTTGCACACAATCATACTTCAACCATTCTGTCAGCTGTCCTCAGCAGGTAGTTTCTCTGACCTGAGCTGCCAGGGAATTCCATAATCTGGCATCGATCACTACGTGTATTTATGTCGTGAAATGATGATAAAAAGGTGAATTTAGAAGAAATATACAGTGGCTGACTTTCAACTAATAGTCTAAACACCATCGTTAAAATGTGTAGCTACCGACGTTTATCAGACTTCAGCCATGGGAGAGCCTTATATTATGGGGTGATATGAACATCGTACCCGATATTGTAAATAAATCGCAGGCAGGAATTCAGTGCTCGTTGAAGTTTAAGTGTTTCTTCTCTCGTCATATCAACTGGAACAACGTCACAATAATCAAGAATAGAGAACCAGTGATTGTATTAGTTTGGCCTTAAGCTCAAATGGAATTATATCAATATGCCGTTTAAGAGGGTGAACCGCTCCAAAAATCTTTTTACAGATTGTTTTCGTGTGATCAGACCAATCAAGTGTTTCATTCATAATTACGCCCAGATTTTTAACTATTTTACTGTAGGGAATAATGTTACCATTCAGTATGATAGGCGGCATTGCAACATTGATTGAGCTGTTCAGTAATTTTCGTGATCCAATTATGGTTGCCTGAGATTTTGTGGAGTTTAGTATAAGATAATTTCGTTGTGCATAATGAACCCATGACCTTTGCGCCCTAAGAATATTATGTATTAAATTGTCAATTGGAATAACAAGTTCGATTTCTCGATATCACGGGAGTGACACGTGGCAAGGGGGGTGACTACCTTCTGTCCCACGCTCTGAAAGGTGACGTCATTCGCACGTGTCGACAGCGGAAGAATCTAAGTCATTTCGGTGGATTATTTCAGAAGGACGCGCGTGTCTAGCTTACCCACGCCAAGTCGAAAAAAAATAGTACCTATCAAATGAGGTCATTTATCCAGCTAATTGAATATGTATAAATTTTAAATGTCCATGAACACTACCGCCGGCAATGTAGCAAGTATGTGGTTACCTTCAAAACTCTTTTCATTACAGTTCAATTAAGTTAGAAAAGTTACGGAAATTTTCTTGGCGGCAAAGAAAAAGGCCCGGAGAGAGGGGGTAGTTTCTATAAATAAGAAGGGACGCCATGATGAAGCCCCCTGCATTTTGTATCACGAGGCTGAAGACGGAGGGTTGAACTGCTCAGTAAAATTGAACGACACAAGTAGACTAATTCCAACCAACAGATTTTAGCCGATGTGGCTGGGGTCTTGACTCCATGTGGAGATAGTTTTTTTTCTTGAGTGGTTATAATTGTACAAACAGGACGGTCAAGGTACCGAATAAATTTGTATAAATTGTGTGTGGTAAAGAAAGTAATTCGTGTGCGGGAAATAATTACAATACGTCGTGTGCGATCAACAAGAACGACAAGTGAAGGGCATTTTCTTTTGTATATGCTTTATTTCCAGGAAACCGGAAGATAAAAATGATCTCTACAGCCGGAAATGTAAAAATGGCTGAATAAAAATGCCAGGGTCGCAGGTGAGCCCTAAGATGAATGCTGGTGTGACTTATAGTATGTGACTTACCTTCTTACCACCTACTATATCTTGTTTCATGATGTCTAACTCATATGTATTTGTAGGGGGTATATACGACGCATTTGGTCGCCCCTATGTGGTTTTTGTAAATGTCAGGATACGACGAAAAAGGGTCATTTGAATTATTTTTCACTTGGATAAATTTTTGAAGTCTGCGAGTGCCGTATGATGTTGTAAAAAGTTATTAAATAGGGTTTCGAAGTGATATCACGTCCAATGTAGATCGTCATTTCCGTGTGTTTATTGCCTATATTTTGTGATGTCAAATTAAGATGTTCATTCGATGTAAAATTTTCAATTGGAATTTTGATGGAGTTGGTGCAGAAGGGATCCGTGGTTACCCATTTTCAATCGGATGGAAGCGCTGTACGTAGTGTTGAGTAACGCATGTCGGTGAATTTGTCATGAGTGTAATGTACTCTATGTCCGTTTAAACCGTGTCTGAGTGACAATAATATAAGGAAATTGTAAGTCATTTTCGTGAAAATCCAGTTATTAAAATACGATATCATTTTATGCGAAGTTATTAATTATTAAAGCACTGTGCGTTATTAGACGTCGTGGATTCTAGTAAGGATTTTTATTCCAGTTTTTTTTTGGTCAGTGATAGTAGTGAGTTTGGGAAACAGAGGTTAGTTTGTTACGGTCTTTGTACTTGATAGTGTCTTTGCTTACTATCAACCTGCTAGAAATAGCGTTGTAATTGAGATTTGCTTTTAAGAAAGTGCCCTTGATCGGGACACTGGACAACAAGATATCAAAGTACCCAGAACTGACAGAACACAACCGCGCAGAGTGCCAAGAAGCGTGCAACGTGAGAATATTACAGTTCAATACATCGTGTCAACATTACCGTAAACAGTGCAATTTAGAGCTC
The DNA here is from genome assembly GCF_040414725.1 of Anabrus simplex. Classification (NCBI taxonomy): domain Eukaryota; kingdom Metazoa; phylum Arthropoda; class Insecta; order Orthoptera; family Tettigoniidae; genus Anabrus; species Anabrus simplex. Next base: position 249,010,365 of record NC_090269.1, read on the forward strand.
CATACATGTGCATAAACAAGTTAAAGGGCCGCTACCCAAGAGTATTGCCGTAGTAGGTACCAGTGAGAACAGAAGTAATAGGGGAAAGGAACTCGTGAAAGAGAATTTTGGAAAACAAGTTTGGAAATAAATATATTATACCAATCTCAAAGGGTAACAAATTATATTTACATCAAAACAAATAGTATGAACCAGCATAAGGCGTAATAAAAAGTGTTAAGTTCGATTTTAAGACACGTAGGTGATACAAATTTTAATTACATCGTCACAATCGAATTCCTAAGCACCAATGACTACAATCTTTGGACATATGTTCCGACACTGCAATTAGGGGAAAAAGAAAAAGAATGGAGGGGGGGGAACCCATAAATTCTGAAAATCAGTTTCTTCGCATTATATTACACAATACGCTAGAAAGGAGGTACATCAAATAAAGTTTCAGACTCGTGCCAGTAGAATACAAAGTTGCAAGATAAGCTCACAAATTGATACAATATTTACAATATGACATTGTAATGTAACCTCATGCCAAACAATTCAAGAGATTCAGAATTGAAATAAACCAATCTCCAGTTTCAGGGACTGATCCTTTTGGTAGATTAAAAGGAAAAAAAAAGAATTCTAACAAACGATCCCAGAAGGGATTAAAACACACACACATGCGCAGAAGCGATAATAAAATAGAAGCTAACCGATGAACATACAAATTAAATTAGCAGACCACATCTTTTGAGCAAGCGCCATTTTTACGCAAAATTAACAGATAAATGGGATAAGGAAAGAAATAAAAATAGGTAGAAGATAAAGGATAGAATGAGGAAATAAGAAACGGAGGTATGGGATAGGATAAGGATCAAGCCGCCAAGTCCCCAGCACTAACAGACGCGATGCAAAAGTTCATCACAAAAGTAAGGAATGTTTATGGACTAGAATATTAGATCAGCTGTCCAGTACACCATTTTTCACCACATTTTAGGAATATGAATGTCCAAAAGGCAGAACATTTGCGCTGCATGAATACTCAGATGTATCCTGAAGGGAGCAAAGTTCAATTTTCGTTACTACGGCGAAGCCCAAGTATAGGAAGGTAGGGCACGTTAAATGATAGAAAGAAACAGTGTCTGCTCACCCTTAATAGGAGTCCAGTACGAAGTTTACAAGTAAAATGGACACGGCCCAGCCGTGTGGAGAGTTCCAGCTCCCACTGTCTTGAACAAGGTTATACCACAACTGACCTGCCGAATGAACGACACAAGGCCATATATATGTATGCCAGCGGGGTAGATCGAGAACATACTATAGGCGTGACGTCAGAGAGGATGCGCCATACAGGCAAGCAGTGACAGCAGTAATACAAGCAGCCGGGAAGCAGACAGTTCGTAACCGCAGACGGAGAAAAGAGCACCAATTCGAAGGGGAGAATTTTGTTTTGTAAGGTAAGCACAAACAGCTCGCAACAAGTTTTGTCGTGTGAGTCGGGATAGGTTTTGTGATTCAGGTGTTTGGAAACCTGTCAATGAAGCCGGGACTTGTGGAAGCCCAAGGAAGATTTTATAAGGTTGGAAATGCAAAGCAGAATACGAGAATCCGCGCCGGTATTAATTTGCGACGGGTACAATTATTGTGGGACTTTTAAAAGTAAATCTATGTGCATATTTGGTTGGTCAGAATTTATCGTATTTTGTAATTAGTCTTTTGCGAAGTTAAATGTTTCATTCTTTGAGGTCAGTCAGGTATGATGAACAGATGTTTCATATCGAGACTGACAGACAGAGAAGGGTCGTTTGTGCAGAGACCGTCAGCTGATCGAGGGGGAACAGTTTGTATAACGGAACGTATAGTGGTTTGCGTGTAGGCTTGAGATTGCATTCGTGGCAACGGAGATAAATAATTACGGAATCTAGTTGAAATTTCCATCCGGGAATAACGTGCGAGTAGTTGGATACTGTGAATTTGTTTAATTGAGATCGTAATGTACATGTGAGACCACGAACTTAGAGTATAATGAGTAAGGTTAGCCAATTTCGGGGTTGTCCAAAATATAGAGCGGTGGTAGTGATGATTGTTTTGTTTGTGAGGTCTGCGCAAACTTTATAAAATGTTATGACGAGATATGACATCGTAATTATACGGCGAGTTGCTTTTGGTTTGTAGGTAATTATTAGGGTTATCCAAGTGTTAATAATGGCTAGGGTTAGATTATATTTAAAGTGTGAGGTCATGAAACAAGATATAAAACTGGACATGAATGATGTAATAGTTCTTTTCCAGCTACAGGAATCAACAGATAAACATCAAACGTGATTAAACGAATTACGTAAAAATTGTGTAGGAACTTGTGAAGAAACCATTCGTCCGTGGAAATGAAATTTGTTGTACTTTAAGATTTCATTAAATCATTTAAATGTATTTCATTATTAAATTCAGTGAAAACCGTATTTTGAAATAACTTTAAAATCAAGCGAATAACTTGAAGATGCATTCTGGAAATTGTAGTTTATTTTCTGGGGTATACGTAAATGTTAACATAACGATTACGGGAACATATCCGAAGGTAATGGATTTTACTTCCACAAAGTATTGTGAGCATTGTTGTTGTTGCGTTATTTGACTTTGATTGATTGAGCAGTAATGGTACTGGGTTAGTAAAATGGAAACTTGGTCATCAACCGATGTAACTTAATTGTGTTTAGCCTTCAGCTTAGAAACTTGGAATGGTTATGGGGTCATCAACCTCAGTGACTTAGATTAGGGCCATATGCCACCGTAGAATCATTTTTTGCGGTCATCATCCACAATGATTTTAAAGTAACTTAGAAGTTTAGATGTCGGTCCATGACATAGTCGCAGGTCACATCGATTCAATTAAGGGTCCATGCCGTATAACCACTGTGTGGCACACACCGATTGGACTGCTTTAATTATACCCAGAGTCCAGAGTTCGTGTTACGAGGGCTGGATCATACAGAATCACTATGATGGTACATGTAGTCTCACATGGAAACCGAATATAAGGATTTCCAGACTTTCCTTTCTTTAATTAATAATTGAGACAATGGTTTCTAGTAAGGATGCCCATCAGGCAGTTACGTCAAAGGCTCACACCAGTGTTCTGACCTTCTATGTAAAAACGATTGTGGTGTCCATTGGACACGATTGAGTTCAATCATACCGTTGATAAATCATAAATTCTTCAGGAATTACTTGAATAAATAGGAACATTTTTTTTAAACAGACCTTTCATTTGAGTAGATAGATTAGAATTACTGAACCCTACCTTTACGTCAGCAAGTGATGAAGAACCCGATACGACCCAAGAGACAGATCTCGTGAACTTTTGCTGATAGGTAACGAAGGTAGGTATCCTTCAGTATGGACCAAAGGGTTCAATATATACTGAGTCGTCGGAGGTCATTGTTAATATCTTGTATTGTTTCATCTAAGTCTGAAGTCTTGTAGTGTACTCCGTTTCCGCAGGCGAATCTACCGAGTGGAGCATTATCGCTCCCACCCCGTACCGACCGCTCCCCTCCCCATACCCCTTCTCATAGCCCACCACCCACCCCGCCACCCGCCCCACCCCCACAAGCCGTCAACCTACCCGCTCCACAACCGGACTTCTTCCTATCGCCCCTCCCGACACTAGACCTTCTTCGCCTACTTGCCACTTCTATCACCAATATTACCACAGTCCTTTACTACTTTCTATCACAACACTACCCTACTCATTACTCCAACTTCATACCAGATCAATATATGTAATACACTTATGTAACTCTATGCAACTCTATGTCACTCTATCTATGTATGTAACTCTATGTAACTCTATGTCATATTATACTCTGATGGTGAAATGAAAATGAAAATCCACAGCCTATTTCGAGTCATTCGACTGGGTCAAGAATGGAAATAATGAAGCCCCCATCCAGCGGCGAGAACAGGAATTGTGCCGGCTGTCGAAGCCTGTCGCACTCCTCTGGGGCAATGATTAATGACTAACGGATGAAATGAACTGGTGTTGGAGAGTGTTGATGGAATGAAAGACGACAGAGAAAACCGGAGTAACCGGAAAAATATCTGTCCTGCCTCCGCTTTTTCCAGCCCAAATCTCACATGGAGTGACCGGCATTTAAACCACGGAGCCCAGCGGTAAGGGGCCGTCGCGCTGCCGTCTGAGCACGGAGGTTTATCTTGTACTTAAATAATAAAGGTTGTAAAATGTACAGTGGGTAGCCTACTTTTGGTGATAGTATAAAGGAACTCCAATAATTATCATGTTTACTATGATTGGAAGATATACTTATTTGTGTTCAGTTCTTCTACAACAAGCCTCCGTGGCTTTTTGTAATTATAGGATTTTATTTTATTATACTCGCTTTCGCTCGTTGGGGGCTGCGCCCCCAAACCCCCAATTCCTCTATATTTCAAGTTCTCACATGGAAAACTACTGTGACGAAAAGGTACTTCGTTACGAAGAACGAATTCGCCACCAGACGGCGCATATATTCGCGTACATATTTGGTCCTGTAATATTTTCTCGTACCGTATATTCACGATTTATAGACGAGGTAGCGTTAAACGTTCCGACGTGGTGAAAATTACGTACGATTCTCACAAGATAAGAATTTATTTTCCTAACGTAACGGGGAGCTATAATCTTGAAACTTGGAAGGTTTATTGTGGTTGAAACGCTCTATATTTCCGTTATTTGATGTTTTGTCGTATCTGTTCGAGTTGACCGTAGATTGGTTTAGAACCTTGGATTAGGAGGATAGGGTTTACGTATTAATTTCGTTTTTCCATGTTTACAGGGTGCTAGAATCATGCATTTGGTCACTTGTGGCTCACAAACGTTCCAATGAGCCTGCCAAATTTCATGATTCTATCGGTCTTATAAGTGTGTAAAACAGTAAATTAATTACGGAAAATGTAAAAAATTGACGTTAATCTGAAAAATGGAGTTCTATCCAAGGCATAAGGGATCATGATACGACTAAAATTCCCGGGACCGAAGTTGTAGAACCCTTCATGATGGGGTCCGAACGTCTTGTCCATTTGGCGGTACGACTTACAGTTTAGCCACCAAAATTATCGAAACGTTCTTAGCACCATAATGAAAATAGCTTCCAGATTTCGATAACTTCTGGAGATGAAAACGTTAAACAATTCAACTCCTTAGAATTTCTCCGTCGGTTGCAGGCCAAAGATGTAATTGCGACAAATATTAAATCTTTGGCGCACTGCAACATATCGTCCAAAATTTAGTTTAAGGCAAGGGAAGTAAAAATAACACAAAATCAACATATGGAAGTTTTCCACAATACATCCTATTTGCTATCATATTGTTAAATTTTAAGTTTCTAGCTCATGCCGAAGTGGGTAAACATTTATGCCAGCCAGTGAGCCAAACAGTTTTATATATATAATATAGAGCCAGACAATGTGCACGCTAAATAGTGCAGACTTTGGTTAGGAAATTTATTGCGGAAAAACGGTACGTCGTATCAAAGTATGGATTGCGCCATCAGACGACCCCTTTAGTCTTCTACATTACTGTCTTAGGCCTTTTCTAGTATCTTGCGTATTTATACCAAGGAAGGAGGTGAGCATATCGATCCATGTCAAATTTCGACCGCTTTAAACAAGTTGAAAAGAGATTTTGCCAACTTAGCAGACACCTACACTCTTGAAGCTTGGCTTGCTGGACGACAATATAACGACCTACAATTTTGGTTGTTTGAGGTTTTGCCGTATCTCCATGGTCTTCACCATAAATTGATTACGGTACATACATTATGCTGAAATTAAGGTAGCGTTTCAAGGTAAGTTATTCCTTCAGTTTCCCATACATTCATAGCAGTAGAATAATCAAAGTCGGTCTACATATGGCCAATGGTCGTGGCAGGGTGCGTGCTGAATTTAGTGTCTATCTGTCTTATGAGTGTGTTAATCAGTAAAAAAAGTATGGAAATTTAACAAAATTGATAAAAACCGGGAAATGAAGGTCACTCTAAGGTAGAAGGGGTCGAGATACGACAAAAAGTCATACGACCAAAATTGTAGACATCTTAATTTTAGGACGCGAAAGTGCAATCAGTTCATTGATAGCAATTACCGTTCAGCCACAAAATAGCTCTAAACGAAAGTCTGCATCGTCATTAAATTTGGCTTCATATTTCGATTTTTCAGTGGGTTAATTATTCAAAATTTGAACTTGTTGCGATTTCTTCGTCGGTTACAGGCTTTGATCTAGAGCATTTGCAAATATTGATTTTGTAGGGCACTGCATCATGGCGTCCGCCATTTTGTTTGGGGGGAGGGGTGCAGAGGATTTTGATTGGGTGGTGGAGGGGTAAATATGAGAAAATGGAATGTTTTGGAATTTTTTCTTGGCTATCATATTGATTAATTTCAATTCCTGAATCATCTGGATGGGCCTAACACGAAATTTGAGTCTGATAATTTGATTGGGCGGGGAGAGGGCTAAATATGAAAAATTTGAACTAAATTTAAATTTTTCCTTGGGTTGCAACCTAATAGCCATCACATCGCCGAATCTCAAGATCGTAGATCATCTGGAAGGCTGTAACAAAAAAATTGAGCTCGATATATTGATTGGGCGGGGGGATTAAATATGAAAAATTTAACTTTTTGGCATTTTCCTTGGGTTTCAGCCTAATAGCTATCAGATTGCCGAATTCCAAGATTTTAGCGCATCTGGAACGGAAGGTTCTAAACCGAAATTTGAGTCCCATATTTTGATTCGGTGGGGGGATAAATATGAAAAATTTGAACTTTTTGGAATTTTCCCTTGGGTTGCAGCCTAATTTATATCAGATTGCCAAATTTCAAGTTCGTAGGTCATCTGGAAGGGTCTAACGCGAAATTTCAGTCCGATAATTTGATTGGACGGAAAAGCGGCTAAATATGAAACATTTCAACTTTTTAGAATTTTTCCCAAGGTTGAAGCTTAATAGCTATCAGATTACCGAATTCCAAGTTTCTAGCTCATCCGGAACTGAAGGGTCTTACCCGAAATTTGAGTCCGATATTTCGATTCGGTGGAGGCTAAATATGAAAATTTTGAACTTTTTGGAATTCTTAATTGGGTTACAGACAAATAGCTATCAGGCAGCCGAATTTCAAGTTCCTAGCTCATATGGAAGGGTCTAACACGAAATTTCAGTCCGATATTTTGATTGGGCGGAAGGGGGCTAAATATGAAAAATTTCCACTTTTCGGAATATTTCCTTGGTTTGCAGCCTAATAACTGTCAGATTGCCGAATTTCAAGTTCCTAGCTAATCTGCAAGGGTGTAACACCGAAATTTGAGTGATTCGGTGGGGGGGCTAAATACAAAAAATTTGAACTTTTTATAATTATCCCTTGGGACACACGCTAATAGCCATCAGATTGCCACATTTCAAGTTCCTAGCTCATCTGGAAGGGCCCAACACGAAATTTCACTCCGATACTTTGATTGGGCGGAAGGGGGGCTAAATATGAAAAATTTCAACTTTTTGGAATTTTTCCTTGGGTTGCAGCCCAACAGCTATTTGATTGCCGAATTTCAAGTTCCTAGCTCATCTGCAAGGGTGTAACACGAAATTTCAGTGTTTCGGCGCAGGGGGGGCTAAATACAAAAAATTTGAACTTTTTGGAATTTCCCCATGGGACACACCCTAATAGCTATCAGATTGCCACATTTCAAGTTCCTAGCTCATCTGCCAGGGTCTAACATGAAATTTCAGTCCGATACTTTGATTGGGCGGAAGGGGGGCTAAATATGAAAAATTTCAACTTTTTGGAATTTTTCCTTGGGTTGCAGCCCAAGAGCTATTTGATTGCCGAATTTCAAGTTCCTAGCTCATCTGCAAGGGTGTAACACGAAATTTCAGTGTTTCGGCGCAGTGGGGGGTAAATACAAAAAATTTCAACTTTTTGGAATTCTCCCTTGGGACACACCCTAATAGCTATCAGACTGCCACATTTCAAGTTCCTAGCTCATCTGGAAGGGCCTAACACGAAATTTCACTCCGATATTTTGATTGGGCGGAAGGGGGGCTAAATATAAAAAATTTCAACTTTTCGGAATTTTTCCTTGGGTTGCAGCCTAATAGCTATTTGATTGCCGAATTTCAAGTTCCTAGCTTATCTGCAAGGGTGTAACACCGAAATTAGAGTGATTCGGCGAAGGGGGGGCTAAATAAAAAAAATTGAACTTTTTGGAATTTTCCCTTGGGACACACCCTAATAGCTATCAGATTGCCACATTTCAAGTTCCTAGCTCATCTGGAAGGGCCTAACACGAAATTTCACTCCGATATTTTGATTGGGCGGAAGGGGGGCTAAGTATAAAAAATTCAACTTTACGGAATTTTTCCTTGGGTTGCAGCCTAATAGCTATTTGATTGCCGAATTTCAAGTTCCTAGCTAATTTGCAAGGGTGTAACACCGAAATTTGAGTGATTCGGCGAAGGGGGGGGGGGGGCTAAATACAAAAAATTGAACTTTTTGGAATTTCCCCTTGGGACACACCCTAATAGCTATCAGATTGCCACATTTCAAGTTCCTAGCTCATCTGGAAGGGCCTAACACGAAATTTCACTCCGATATTTTGATTGGGCGGAAGGGGGGCTAAATATGAAAAATTCAACTTTTCGGAATTTTTCCTTGGGTTGCAGCCTAATAGCTATTTGATTGCCGAATTTCAAGTTCCTAGCTCATCTGCAAGGGTGTAACACGAAATTTCAGTGTTTCGGCGCAGGGGGGGCTAAATACAAAAAATTTGAACTTTTTGGAATTTCCCCATGGGACACACCCTAATAGCTATCAGATTGCCAAATTTCAAGTTCCTAGCTCATCTGGAAGGGCCTAACACGAAATTTCACTCCGATATTTTGATTGGGCGGAAGGGGGGCTAAATATGAAAAATTTCAACTTTTCGGAATTTTTCCTTGGGTTGCAGCCTAATAGCTATTTGATTGCCGAATTTCAAGTTCCTAGCTAATTTGCAAGGGTGTAACACCGAAATTTGAGTGATTCGGCGAAGGGGGGGCTAAATACGAAAAATTTGAACCTTTTGGAATTCTCCCTTGGGACACACCCTAATAGCTATCAGATTGCCACATTTCAAGTTCCTAGCTCATCTGGAAGGGCCTAACACGAAATTTCACTCCGATATTTTGATTGGGCGGGAGGGGGGCTAAATATAAAAAATTTCAACTTTTCGGAATTTTTCCTTGGGTTGAAGCCGAATAGTTATTTGATTGCCGAATTTCAAGTTCCTAGCTAATCTGCAAGGGTGTAACACCGAAATTTGAGTGATTCGGCGAAGGGGGGGCTAAATAAAAAATTTGAACTTTTTGGAATTTTCCCTTGGGACACACCCTAATAGCTATCAGATTGCCAAATTTCAAGTTCCTAGCTCATCTGGAAGGGCCTAACACGAAATTTCACTCCGATATTTTGATTGGGCGGAAGGGGGGCTAAATATGAAAAATTTCAACTTTTTGGAATTTTTCCTTGGGTTGCAGCCCAACAGCTATTTGATTGCCGAATTTCAAGTTCCTAGCTCATCTGCAAGGGTGTAACACGATATTTCAGTGTTTCGGCGCAGGGGGGGGCTAAATACAAAAAAGTTGAACTTTTTGGAATTTCCCCATGGGACACACCCTAATAGCTATCAGATTGCCACATTTCAAGTTCCTAGCTCATCTGCCAGGGTCTAACATGAAATTTCAGTCCGATATTTTGATTGGGCGGAAGGGGGGCTAAATATGAAAAATTTCAACTTTTTGGAATTTTTCCTTGGGTTGCAGCCCAAGAGCTATTTGATTGCCGAATTTCAAGTTCCTGGCTCATCTGCAAGGGTGTAACACGAAATTTCAGTTTTTCAGCGCAGGGGGGGCTAAATACAAAAAATATTAACTTTTTGGAATTTCCCCATGGGACACACCCTAATAGCTATCAGATTGCCGAATTTCAAGTTCCTAGCTCATCTGAAAGGGTGTAACACGAAATTTTAGTCCGATTATTAGATTGGACGGAAGGGGGGCTAAATATGAAAAATTTCAACTTTTTTGAATTTTTCCTCGGGTTGCAGCCCAATAGCTATCAGACTGCAGAATTTCAAGCTCCTAGCTCACTTGGAAGTGGGCAAACATTAATGTCAGTGAGTCAGTCAGTCAGTCAGTTAGCCTTGCGGCTTTATATATATAAGACTCGCTTTCGCTCGTTGGGGGCTGCGCCCCCAAACCCCCCATTCCTCTACATTACAAGTGGTTACATGGAAAATTACTGTGACGAACCGGAACTTCGTGGATTGCGCCACCAGACTGCCCATATATTCGCGTACATGTTTGGTCCTCTAATATTTTTTCGTACCGTACATCCACGTTTTATAGAAAAGATAGCGTTAAACGTTTCGACGTGGTGAAAATTACGTACGATTCTCACAAGATAAGAAATTATATTCCTAATGTAACGGGGAGGTGTAGCCTTGAAACTTGATAGGTTTATCGTGGTTGAAACGCTCTATATTTCCGTTATTTGATGTTTTGTCGTATCTCCAAAGTTTTCACCGTAGATTGGTTTAGAACCTTGGATTAGGAGTACAGTGTTTCCCTTTTACTTTCGTGTTTCCATTTTTACAGGTTGCTAGAATAACATATTTTGCTCACGTGTGACCCACGAAGTTTCCAGTGAGCCTGCTAAATTTCATGAATCTATCGGTCTTATAAGTGTGTAACACAATAAAATAAATTGCGCAAAATGTAAAAATTTGACGTTAAATCTGAAAAATGTAGCTCTATCTAAGGCATAAGGGAGCAAGATACGACTAAAATTCCCGGGTCAGAAGTTGTAGATTTCTTCATGATCGGATCCGAACGTCTTGTCCATTTGGTGGTAGGAGCGTGCGGAATTTCGTTCATCTACCCATCATATGAGTGTGTGAAACAGTAAAATCATTTATGGTAATTTAACAAAAATGACCAAAACCGGGAAAATGAAGCTCAATCTAAGGTAGAAGGAGTCGAGATACGACAAAAAGTCATAGGACCAAAGTTGTAGATCTCTTCATTTTAGGGACCGAAAGTGCAGTCCGTTTATTGATAACAATTACCGTTTAGCCACAAGAGAGCTCGAAACGAAAGCCTGCACCGTCATTTACTTTGGCTTAATATTTCGAATTTTTTAGTGGATGAAATATTAAATATTTTAACTTTTTGCAATTTCTACGTCGGTTACAGGCTAGGAGCTAGAACTTTGCCAAATATTAATTTTGTAGGGCACTACATCACGGTATCCGCCATTTTGTTGGGGGGGAGGGGGGCAAAAATTTAAAATTTAAAATTTTTGGAATTTTTCCGTGGGTTACACGCTAATAGCTATCACCTTGCCAAATTTCAAGTTTCTAGCGCATCTGGAACTGAAGGATCTAACCCAAAATTTTTTATTCCGTGGGGGGCTACCTACACAAAAATTTGAACTTTTTGGAATTTTTCCTTGGGTTACAGCCTAATATCTATCAGGTTGCCGAATTTCAAGTTCGTAGCTCATCTGGAAGGGTCTAACACGAAATTTCTTTGATTGGGCGGAAGGGGGGCTAAATACAAAAAATTTGAACTTTTTGGAATTTTCCCTTGGGACACACCCTAATAGCTATCAGATTGTCACAGTTCAAGTTCCTAGCTCATCTGGAAGGGCCTAACACGAAATGTCACTCCGATATTTTGATTGGGCGGAAGGGGGGCTAAATATGAAAAATATCAACTTTTTGGAATTTGTCCTTGGGTTGCAGCCTAATAGCTATTTGACTGCCGAATTTCAAGTTCCTAGCTCATCTGCAAGGGTGTAACACGAAATTTCAGTGTTTCGGCGAAGGGGGGGCTAAATACAAAAAATTGAACTTTTTGTAATTTTCCCTTGGGACACACCCTAATAGCTATCAGACTGCCACATTTCAAGTTCCTAGCTCATCTGGCAGGGTCTAACACGAAATTTCAGCCCGATATTTTGATTGGGCGGAAGGGGGGCTAAATGTGAAAAATTTCAATTTTTTTGAATTTTTCCTTGGGTTGCAGCCTAATAGCTATTTGACTGCCGAATTTCAAGATCCTAGCTCATCTGCAAGGGTGTAACACGAAATTTCAGTGTTTCGGCGAAGGGGGGGCTAAATACAAAAAATTTGAACTTTTTGTAATTTTCCCTTGGGACACACCCTAATAGCTATCAGATTGCCACATTTCAAGTTCCTAGCTCATCTGGCAGGGTCTAACACGAAATTTCAGCCCGATACTTTGATTGGGCGGAAGGGGGGCTAAAAGTGAAAAATTTCAACTTTTTTGAATTTTTCCTTGGGTTGCAGCCTAAAAGCTATCAGACTGCCGAATTTCAAGTTCCTAGCTCACTTGGAAGTGGGCAAACATTAATGTCAGTCAGTGAGTGAGTGAGTGAGTGAGTGAGTGAGTCAGTTAGCCTTCTAGCTTTATATATATAAGATTTAAAATTTTTGTAATTTTTCCGTGGGTTACACGCTAATAGCTATCACCTTGCCAAATTACAAGTTTCTAGCGCATCTGGAACTGAAGGATCTAACCCGAAACTTTTTTATTCCGTGGGGGGCTACGTACACAAAAATTTGAACTTTTTGGAATTTTTCCTTGGGTTACAGCCTAATATCTATCAGGTTGCCGAATTTCAAGTTCGTAGCTCATCTGGAAGGGTCTAACACGAAATTTCTTTGATTGGGCGGAAGGGGGGCTAAATACAAAAAATTTGAACTTTTTGGAATTTTCCCTTGGGACACACCCTAGTAGCTATCAGATTGTCACAGTTCAAGTTCCTAGCTCATCTGGAAGGGCCTAACACGAAATGTCACTCCGATATTTTGATTGGGCGGAAGGGGGGCTAAATATGAAAAATATCAACTTTTTGGAATTTGTCCTTGGGTTGCAGCCTAATAGCTATTTGACTGCCGAATTTCAAGTTCCTAGCTCATCTGCAAGGGTGTAACACGAAATTTCAGTGTTTCGGCGAAGGGGGGGCTAAATACAAAAAATTGAACTTTTTGTAATTTTCCCTTGGGACACACCCTAATAGCTATCAGACTGCCACATTTCAAGTTCCTAGCTCATCTGGCAGGGTCTAACACGAAATTTCAGCCCGATACTTTGATTGGGCGGAAGGGGGGCTAAATGTGAAAAATTTCTTTTTTTTTTGAATTTTTCCTTGGGTTGCAGCCTAATAGCTATTTGACTGCCGAATTTCAAGATCCTAGCTCATCTGCAAGGGTGTAACACGAAATTTCAGTGTTTCGGCGAAGGGGGGGCTAAATACAAAAAATTTGAACTTTTTGTAATTTTCCCTTGGGACACACCCTAATAGCTATCAGATTGCCACATTTCAAGTTCCTAGCTCATCTGGAAGGGCCTAACACGAAATTTCACTCCGATATTTTAATTGGGCGGAAGGGGGGCTAAATATGAAAAATTTCAACTTTTTGGAATTTTTCCTTGGGTTGCAGCCCAACAGCTATTTGATTGCCGAATTTCAAGTTCCTACCTCATCTGCAAGGGTGTAACACGAAATTTCAGTGTTTCGGCGCAGGGGGGGCTAAATACAAAAAATTTGAACTTTTTGGAATTTCCCCATGGGACACACCCTAATAGCTATCAGACTGCCACATTTCAAGTTCCTAGCGCATCTGGAAGGGCCTAACACGAAATTTCACTCCGATATTTTGATTGGGCGGAAGGGGGGCTAAATACGAAAAATTTCAACTTTTCGGAATTTTTCCTTGGGTTGCACCGTAATAGCTATTTGATTGCCGAATTTCAAGTTCCTAGGTAATCTGCAAGGGTGTAACACCGAAATTTGAGTGATTCGGCGAAGGGGGGGCTAAATATAAAAAATTTGAACTTTTTGGAATTCACCCTTGGGACACACCCTAATAGCTATCAGATTGCCACATTTCAAGTTCCTAGGTCATCTGGAAGGGCCTAACACGAAATTTTACTCCGATATTTTGATTGGGCGGAAGGGGGGCTAAATATGAAAAATTTTAACTTTTTGGAATTTTTCGTTGGGTTGCAGCCCAAGAGCTATTTGATTGCCGAATTTCAAGTTCCTAGCTCATTTGCAAGGGTGTAACACGAAATTTCAGTGTTTCGGCGCAGGGGGGGCTAAATACAAAAAATTTGAACTTTTTGGAATTTCCCCATGGGACACACCCTAATAGCTATCAGATTGCCACATTTCAAGTTCCTAGCTCATCTGGCAGGGTCTAACATGAAATTTCAGTCCGATATTTTGATTGGGCGGAAGGGGGGCTAAATATGAAAAATTTCAACTTTTTGGAATTTTTCCTTGGGTTGCAGCCCAAGAGCTATTTGATTGCCGAATTTCAAGTTCCTAGCTCATCTGCAAGGGTGTAACACGAAATTTCAGTGTTTCGGCGAAGGGGGGGCTAAATACAAAAAATATGAACTTTTTGGAATTTCCCCATGGGACACACCCTAATAGCTATCAGATTGCCGAATTTCAAGTTCCTAGCTCATCTGGAAGGGTTGAACACGAAATTTCAGGCTGATAATTTGATTGGACGGAAGGGGGGCTAAATATGAAAAATTTCAACTTTTTAGAATTTTTCCTTGGGTTGCAGCCTAAAAGCTATCAGACTGCCGAATTTCAAGTTACTAGCTCACCTGGAAGTGGGCAAACATTAATGTCAGTGAGTGAGTGAGTGAGTGAGTGAGTGAGTGAGTTAGCCTTGCGGCTTTATATATTTTATTATATATGATTTAGTGATTTTTATTGAGTGAAACTTATAATACAATTTTGTAGTAGAGTAATAAATAAATGTATTTTAAGTAACAGTTGTTCCAGTGTATACATTATTATTTTGAAAAGACATCTCAGAATGCGTCATACTTCAAATTTAGCCTTAATATTGCGGATATAACCTAGTCTCTCCTACAGACACATATACGGGATATTTTACGTATTTAAACGTGCGTCTGAAGACCCACTACTCTGCGGCGAATCAATAACAACAAATAATGATCGCTCAGCTTCTAGGGTATCAGCTCAAAATGGATTTGGAGATGAAGTGATGCTCGCAACACCATAGTTCTTGTACCAGTGGGACTCAAGCCGGCAAATCACTCTGCCAGATCATTTAAACCTGACGCCTGTACGAGAAGCAGTAACGTGTTCTATAACTATTGGACTCTTCACTCACGTTCCTTGTTAAAGTTTAAGCATATGCTGTGCCATTTCTTGTTTTCAGGTGATTTGGAAACACATTATATAGTAGACCGTAATATTAATAACTATGACAGTAATAGAGGAGAAATGTGAAGGAGACCTAGATGTAGCAAGATCTCTAGACACGAGCTTGGTTACAAATTCAAGTCAGATTTGGTTGCCAAGTTGAGACACAGATATCATCTGTACGACGGGCAAGTTTCCAAAGTCCCCCGCGTGAATGCGATTACGACACTGAGTAGCCTGCGACGCGACCCGTGGAGTGCTCGCGCGCCCTCTTAATTGGCTCGTGCGTTAAACATGAGCACTGCCGCACGCGTTCTGCTCCGACAAGTGGTTACACACTACGAAGTGCCTCGCACTGATAAGGTCATGGCACGGCATACACGCAAAGCAGTTCGTGTCCCATCGCCTGTCTGATCTTTTCATTCCTTCGAAGGGCGTTCTGATATGAAATGCTAAAAGTTACTTTCCTCTTTAATTTTATTGTAGACTGTCTGTAATACCCGTCGTTGACGGCACAGTCATATAGATACTTTCTGCCAATATTGAGGCAAGCTGTTTTACTCCGGACGCAGCACTAATCCCATCTATGGGAGATGAGTGACAGCAGAAGAGAAAAATCACATCACAACAAAGTTCAATGTAATGGTGTTGATCAGTTTTACGAGCTTTAGATATTGCAGGCCTTCCTGTTATTCTTTTTCTTCACACTCTTTCATATTAGGGCATCTAATGTAAAGGGAGTCCTTCCCTTTCTCTTTTTTTCTTACAATTTGTTTTACGTCGCACCGACACAGATAGGTCTCATGGCGACGATGGGATAGGAAAGGCCTAGGAGTTGGACGGAAGCGGCCGTGGCCTTAATTAAGGTACAGCCCCAGCATTTGCCTGGTGTGAAAATGGGAAACCACGGAAAACCATTTTCAGGGCTGCCGATAGTGGGATTCGAACGTACTATCTCCCGGATGCAAGCTCACAGCCGCGCGCCTCTACACGCACGACCATCTCGCCCGGTGCTGACGTATTTGAACACCTTCAAATACCTCCGTACTGAGCCAGGGAATTCGATTTCAGGCCTTCCCCTAAACTATCATTTCACTCAGCGTGAATAAAACTATGTATAGCGTAGATTGCAGTGCCTCATTCACAGACTAAACATACCGATTTTCATTCCATTCTTTTCAGCCATTTTCTCGTGATGCACTTCCAGACAGACAGACAGACAGACAGACAGACAGACAGACAGACAGACAGACAGACAGACAGACAGACAGACAGACAGACAGACAGACAGACAGAGATGATGGAAAATTAAAAAGTACATTTCTTTGTTCCTGCGGACTCCACCGATATCGAAATATCATTCCTTTTAAAAATTCTGAGCAATGTACAGGTAAAACTAGATATATAGACAGTTGACAGTTTTCGATTTTGCGCAGAAAGGGTATCTTAATAATTCTCTCAGTAGGTACAATAATAACCCATGAGCATGAAAGAGTCCTGCTCGCCCACATAACGCTTTTAATGATAGGATCCTCTATGATCTGTTTGTTGGTGATCATCATGGAGTATTTATGTCCACTCATTAATCCCGTTCCCTAACACGAGGCCGGAGATGATTTGACATGAAGTTATGTTGCACTTTCTTACGGCCGGCATTTCACGGGAACTGGGAATAGGAAACCACAGAAAATCATTCTCAGGACAGCCGACAGTGGAATTCGAACCCACTTACCTCCCGAATGAAGATCTCGGTTTTATAGTCGCACCCACTCCGCTCGATGGTGACCACCACTTTCCCTATTTTAATTTTCCCGTATCACGTTTGACTCTTTTTTGATATTGAATAAATGCTGCAGGTTTCGTGCCCGGAATAATGTGCTCCACTCATGTCGAACTTTCTTTTCTATCTTGCCTTCTATCATCAGTTGTATCAGACTGCATTCATCATTTCTCAAGATGAGACAAGAATAGGCTGCTTTAGTGCATTTTCTGGGGGTCAAGGCTTCACATAATTGCCAGGTTCAGTAGCTCGGTAGAGCGCTGGCCCTATGAACTCAAGTTGGTGGGTTCGATCCCAGATTAGCATGGTACGGAAATACGTGTCTTCTTTCAGTAGAATTACTGGCACGTTAATGAACGCGATCGGACCAAACTTCGGCACTTTTGGCGTCTCCGAAAACCCGTAAATATAGTAAGTGGGACGTACGACCAATTCTTCTGGGACGTACGACCAATTCTTCTTTTTGTTCCACCACTTTTTCCCACACCTGTGGGGTCGTGGGTACGAAATGTGTCGCACATGTTGGTTTGGCCCTGTTTTTCGACCGAATGCCCTTCCTGAAGTCAACTCTGTGTGGAGGGATGTAATCGCTATTGTTTCTGTGGTGGTTGATAGTATGGTGTGTTGTGTGAATGTGAAGAGGAGAGTGTTGGGACAAACACAAATACCGAGCCAGAAGAATTAATCAGACGTGAATAAAATGACCGATCCAGCCGTGAATCGAATCCGGGACCCTCTAAAAAAAGGCCTCAACGCTAACCATTGGGCTAAGGAGTTGAATGGATATAAAATCAATAACTTTGTTATATGATTTATGGTGACGTGGTCTACCCTTAGGGTCTTGAGCATACTGCGATGCATTACAATCGGTTCATTGACAAAGTCTTCGCTGTCCGTCATTCGGCACAGTAAAGAACAACCGGTAATACAACACTTCACCATATACTAACATCAAAATAACATAATCCAGAACTGAACGCAAACGCTCCTATAATGACAAATTAATGTCTATTTAATTTTCAACATTTCATGGCATAACTTCTTTCTGACAGAGCCAACCCTGTCTGATATAATTGAGGACATCTCGGGAAATGGTATTGCTGACGGTTTTGAATCTGCGATATTGGGATCCACAGGCTGACACTCCTCCATTAATCCTCTTAGAGAGCCCCTGGAATTAATCAACAATAGCATTACACTGGCTGACTTGTTAACTGACGTCTACTCTACCACTTTTGCTGCCACTCACCGCGACGGATGCTATTTTAGGTGCTATTATCAACAAATGGTACGAAAGGCCCGGTAGTTATCTATATGAATATTACACTTCTTACTGTCTGGCAGCTGGACAGCTAATTACTTTCCTAATACTGAAACATAAGGAGAGCATTCAGTGTTATATAACCAAATATTAGCGTCTCTTGCAGCCTTTACACTTTTCGGCGCAGTGATGCTATATGGCAACATAATATTTCTGTATGTTCTAGTTGGTTTATAATGACATGGCAATTTGCTTTCTGATATTATGAGAGAACTGGCAATACTTCAGTAACTCACCAACTGATCCGTCCAAAACCCTAGAATATTTTAAGTCTTTACAAATACACAATAAACTTCTCTTATATTATTCTTTTAAATAACATTAATTTTGAATTCAAATTTTATCACAATCGAATGAAATGATTATGTATAAATATACTCTTATGTGCAGTTATTATTAGCTTACATATTTCAATAATAATAATAATAATAATAATAATAATAATAATAATAATAATAATAATAATAATAATAATAATAATAATAATAATAGGCAACATGATGTATTTGGAGTGTACAGACCTGTAAAGGGTAGCACTGACGCTGATTCAGAATTATTTGATAAGACAATCAGCTATGTGGGAAACGATATGGAAAGGAATGTGATTGTGATTGTGTCAGATGTCAACTGGGAAAATAAAGCAAACGACAGGTAGCATGACCAACAAATGGCAAATAAGATAATACGGGAAGGACAGTTGATTCAGAAAGTGATGGAACCAACTAGAGGGAAGAATATACTGGACGTGGTGCTGGTAAAACCAGATGAGCTCTATAGAGAAACCGAAGTAATAGATAATATTACTGATCACGAGACTGTTTTTGTCGTAGTTAAAAATAAATGTGATGGATTGGAAGATCTTAAAAGTATGACTATTAAACAGGACATGTGGTTGATAAAGCAGGCATGAAGGAGTTTTTAAAAGTAACTATGATCGGTGGAAAACGGTAATTAGAAATTTAAACAGAATCTGGGATGGGTTGAAGCCTATTTTTGAGGAACTGATAACATTTTTGTGGATATACTAAAGACAATGGGTTGGGATATAGTACCATATCTGAAGTACTTGTTTGATTATTGTTTGCATGAAACAGCTATACCAAATGAATGGAGAGTTGTAATAGTAGCCTCAGTCTATAAAGGAATGGGTGATAGACATAAAGCTGAAAAGGAATGGTAAAGACTTACTTTATTATAACACAGAAATAAAGAGATTAAGAAGGAGGTGCGGATTGGAAAGAAATAGAGTTAGAAATGCCTGTGGAAGTAAGGAGGAACTTACTAGGAAATTGGATCTAGCAAAGGAGTCAGCTAAGGCTAACATGATGGTAAGCATAATTGGCAGTCATACAAATTTTAGTGAAAAATGAAAGAGTATGTATAGGTACTTTGAGACAGAAACAGGTTCCAAGAAGGACATGCCAGGAATCATTAATGAACAAGGGGAGTGTGCATGTGAGGATCTTCAAAAGTCAGAAGTATTACGCCAGCAGTATGTATAGATTGTTGGTTACAAGGATAGAGTCCACATGGGGGAGGTGACTAATACTAAAGAAGTATTAAAATTTACATATGATAACAATATCTACAATAAGGTACAAAATTTGAAAACTAGAAAAGCGGCTGGAATTGATAATATTTGTGGGGATATACTAAAGAAAATGGATTTGGGTATAGTACCATATCTGAAGTACTTATTTGATTGTTGTTTGCATGAAGCAGCTTTACCAAATGAATGGAGAGTTGTTATAGTAGCCCCTGTGTATAAAGGAAAGGGTAATAATATTTCGTGTTGCTATTTCTAGCCGGGTGCAACCCTTGTAAGGCAGACCCTCCGATGAGGGTGGGCGGCGTCTGCCATTTGTAGGTAACTGCGTGTTATTGTGGTGGGGGATAGTGTTATGTGTGATGTGTGAGTTGCAGGGATGTTGGGTACAGAACAAACACAGAGCCCCAGAGCCATTGGAATTAACCAATGAAGGTTAAAATTCCCGACCCGGCCGGGAATCGAACCCGGGACCCTCTGAACCGAAGGCCAGTACGTTGACCATTTAGCCAACGAGTCGGAAAAGGAAAGGGTGATAGATAAAAAGCTGAAAATTACAGGCCAGTCAGTTTGACATGGATTGCATTTAAGGTTTGGGAAAACATGTTTCTGATTATATTAGACATGTTTGCGGAATTAATAACTGGTTCGATAGAAGGCAGTTCGGCTTTAGGAAAGCTTATTCCACTGAAGCTCAACTTGTAGGATTCCAGCAAGGTATAGCAGATATCTTGGATTAAGGAGGTCAAATGGACTGTATCGCGATTGACCTGTCGAAGGCATTTGATAGAGTGGATCATGGGATATTACTGGCAAAAATGAGTGCAATTGGACTAGACAAGAAGGTGATTTAATGGGTTGCTATATTTCTAGAAAATATATGTCAGAGAATTAGGGTAGGCGAATCTTTATCTGACCCTGTAATAATTAAGAGGGGAATTCCTCAAAGCAATATTGTAGGAGCTTTATAATTTCTTATATATATAATATGAGTAAAGAAGTGGAATCGGAGATAAGGCTTTAGGGGCGCGTTAGTAAGCCTTGTTATATGTTACCACTAATATCTGTAAAACTGAAACTTGACAGCTGAACACGTTAGGGACACGCCCAGCAGGCCTTGTTATATGTTAGGCATATTGCGGATGATGTTATTCGGTGTAAAGTAATAAATAAGTTACAAGATTGTGAGCAACGGCAAAATAACCTCGATGATTCGTGAGATGGATTTCAAGCAATGGTATAGTGATAAACTGCATTAAACGTCAGGTTGTGAGTTTTACAAATAGAATAATTTCTCTCAGTTTTAATTACTGATCTGATAGGGTGAAAGTTCCTTATGGGGATGCCTGTTAGTACGTAGGTGTGAATATAAGGAGAGATCTTCATTTTGGTTATCACATAAAGGGTACAGATCTCTGCACATGGTTATGAGGGTGTTTAGTGCTTGTAGTAAGGATGTAAATGAGAGGGCATATAAGTCTCTGGTAACATCCCAAATAGAGTATGGTTACAATGTATCGGGTCCTCTTCACGATTACATGATTAAAGAACTGAAAAAATCTAAAGAAAAGCAGCTCGATTTGGTCTGGGTGATTTCCGACAAAAGAGTAGCATTACAAGAATGTTGCAATGTTTGGGTTGGGAAGACTTGAGAGAAAGGAGACGATCTGCTCGTCTAAGCGGTATGTTCCGAGCTGTCATTGGAGAGATGACGTGGAATGACATTAATAGACGAATAAATTTGAGTGGCGTCTTCAAAAGTAGTAAAGACCTCAATATGAAGATAAATTTGGAATTCAAGTGGAGGTAGGGATTGGAATAACTTACTAAGGGAGATGTTCAATAAATGTCCAATTTCTTTGCAATCATTTAAGAAAAGGCTAGGGAAACAACAGATAGGGATCTGCCACCTGGGCGACTGCCCTAAATGCAGATCAGTAGTGATTGATTGATTGATTGATTGATTGATTGATTGATTGATTGATTGATTGATTGATTGATTGATTGATTGATTGATTGATTGATTGATTGATTGATTGATTGATTGATTGATTGATTGATTGATTGATTGATACGAGTTTTTCAACGTAAGAAAGTCCGAATATAATAAATAATTATAACATAATGTTAAAGATACACATTTGTTGAATTTCCCATGAAGATGTATTTCATCCCATCACCCGAAACAAATCAGACCGGACAGGAATATTTCCAATATCTGCCAAGGAATATGAGAACAACATATTTCAGTGGTTTTAACACCACTTAAATCAAAGTTCCTATAGCCTGAGATCGAATTTTCAAGTTTGCTTATCACAATTCTTGTACGAATCTTGTGAGAATCTCGTCTAGTAACTTGCGCAATATTAATAAAAACCAAACCCCATGGCACTACAGCCCTTGAAGGGCCTTGGCCTACCAAGCGACCGCTGCTCAGCCCGGAGGCCTGCAGATTACGAGGTGTCGTGTGGTCAGCACGACGAATCCTCTCGGTCGTTATTCTTGGCTTTCTAGACCGGGGCCGCTATCTCACCGTCAGATAGCTCCTCAATTCTAATCACGTAGGCTGAGTGGACCTCGAACCAGCCCTCAGGTCCAGGTAAAAATCCCTGACCTGGCCGGGAATCGAACCCGGGGCCTCCGGGTGAGAGGCAGGCACGCTACCCCTACACCACGGGGCCGGCTGCGCAATATTAATATTGTAGCAAAAATTGTTTGTTTGTGATTTAAGGAGAAAATTAACTGGCGTATGGCTTTTAGTGCCGAGAGTGTCCGAGGACAAGTTCGGCTCGCCAGGTGCATGTCTTTCGATTTGACTCCCGTTGGTGACCTGCGCGTCGTGATGAGGATGAAATGATGATGAAGACAACACACACACCCAGCCCCAGTGCCAGAGAAATTAACCAATGATGGTTAAAATTACCGACCATGCCGGGAATCGAGCCCGGGACCCCTGTGGCCAAAGGCCAGGACGCTAACCATTTAGCCATGGAGCCGGACGATTTAAGGAAAGATACCTCGTGACAAAGAACAAACAAAATATCGGAGTAATAGTGATTATGAGGGACATAGAGAAAATAACATCTTCAGAATATCTGCTCTCATTGCAGTGATTAGATCCTTCCAAGTTCAGGAAAATGATCTTCCTAGTTTTGTCTTGGGGAGTGGATTGACACACTCTCCTGCTATAAATGGGTTGTCAATATTTGACTGTACTAGAACCTGTCTAATTATATGCAATCGTATACAGACATCATTTCAAAGAACGAAGTTTGGGAAGTTATGTCACGGGATGTTGGTGGTTAATATTGTTTTAGGGGGAAGTATAATTATGTAACCATCTCCTACCAACGCTAATTGAGTGGTTCGCAAGCTGTGCTAAGTGGTTTCAAAATTGTGCGAAGCTGTTCTCAAGGGTGCCACCAGAACAGTGTACCGCCTTTTCTTAACTTTGCGAATGTGAATTTTCTGCAGAGCTCTAATAAATCCCAAGTATAGAGCTAAACTCAACGCTGTAAAAGAAGTACATCTTGTAAGCCTAAAATGACAGTAAGATATCATGAACTCTTTAGGGATAAGCAGCCTCATCTATAATACACTGGCGGAAATGGAAAGTAGTACACCTTGAATACCTTGACCGAATGCCACAGCACTGATACCCCAATATTCCCGTGCCTGTGAGGTAGGTTGATTAAAATTTCATCCTCATGACCTCTGTTAGTACAGGAAAATGCCATTCCTAAAGATGGCGGCTGTTGTGTGTACCTGATGGCTGTTGGATGTGTCTAACGTTACTGTCTCTTTTCAGATAGAGATCGCAACACAGCATGCCTAGATGACGTGCACGGACAGCTCATCGCCATCTTCCGGACACTGTGAAAAGTTGAATCATTGGCATGAGGAATATGGGAGGATCATACGAACAGATTGCGCAGACGGTGCGATGACTGCAGAACGAGTAGTGACGAGATGGACTCAGGACAACAGTGTGGCAGGAAGAGTAGGCACCGGTCCTTCCAGAGGGACTACACCACGAGAAGATCGCCGGATTCGTCGGCTGGCTCTGACGAACAGACGGAAGACAACAGCTGAAACCTGGGCAGAGGTTCCAGGCAGAGTGTCACCACGAACCGTCGGGAACAGATTACTGGAAGCTGGGTTGAGATCTCGAGTTACCATGCATTGTTTACCGCTGACACCAAACCACAGACAACGGAGACTTGCTTGGTATAGAGCCAGAGGCAACTGGGACAATGAGTGACATTCTGTGGTGTTCAGCGATGAGTCTCGCTTCTGTTTGTGGCGATCAGATCAACGTGAATATGTCCGTATATGACCTGGTGAAAGGTCACAGGAAGAAGCGATTATCGAGGCGTATACCGCTCCAACTCCTGGAATCATGGCGCGGGATGCTATTGGATATTACAACAGGACGGATTTGGTACCTATTGAAGGGAGACTAAATGCTCGCCAGTATGTGGCAAGAATTGTAAACCTTGTTGTCATACCCTTTATGATGTATGTAGCAAATGGCATTTTCTTGCAGGATAATAAAAGAGCTCACATTGCACTTCACACCAGAAACGCCGTGATGAATGTACCGATGCATGATTGGCATGCCCGGTCCCCTGATTTGTCACCCTTTGAGCCGTCGGAGATGCGATGAGAAGACGCATACGGTCATACCAGCCTCCAGCTAGTAGTCTTCATGTACTGAAACCGCATGTGTTTCAGGCATAGTAAGAAATCCCTCAAGATGACATCCGGAGACTGTTTGATTCCATACCGTGCAGAGTACAAGAGTGTATTCGTGCCCGTGGAGGTCATAACTCACACTGGTTATGATTATGATAGACAGTTCCGAATGGACTGAACGTTTAATCATTTAATACCTGCTATGTAATGAACATCTCCACAAAGTTTGATCATTATCACAGTGGTACTTCATGGTGTAACACTTTTCCATTTCCGCTAGTGTAATATACCTGGTGAGCAAAAGAATTGGCTCTGAGGATATTTACAATAGACTGATGTAGGATTGAGCTTTGTTAATGAACATCATAGAAGTTGCTGGAAATAGCCTCATCTGAAGAAATTAAAAACTGGGGATCCAAAAGGCCTTCACTCAGAAACCATCGGCAGAACTCAACACGCAAGGGTTCGTCTGGATGCATAACAGTAAATTTGTAAGGATACAGATCCAGGTCCGTTTGATAATGTTTTGACACAACGATCTCCTAATTCACACTCGCACAGATAAACGGCGTTGAGATTTCGTTGGACTTCATTACAGGCTTTCCTTAACTTGAACAATGTTTTCGGGTGTTCGAACTCTTTCCGGATATTTACGGTTTTTATTCGCTACAAAGCTCGTTTCATGCTTTTTTGCAACTAGATTTTGCAATGCAGTGGAGGTTTTGCCAAAAGAGTTCCAGTTTTTAACTCTTGCGCAAACTGTTCCGCACAGGTTTTACACGAATTGTGCTCTCACACGTAATGACACAGAGACGTACTCGGGAGATGCGCATGCGCAGACATGTGACAGCAACCGATTGGTGCATCGAAATCACGGTTTCCAGCGTTTCCTGTGATGGTAAGTTCTCCTGTTCATTAAGAAGGGTCAGTTTCGCGTCACTCTCAGAAATATTTTCTGGTGCAGTTTTATTTTGCTCAAACTGTATAAAGGGTGACTTGCGTTTGTGGCTACGTAATGGGTAATCTCAGAAACTATTTGAACGATTTCGAAATTTCTGTCACCATTTGGAAGATTTCGTCATTCCTTCTATGTATAATCAGCCGGCCCCGTGGTGTAGGGGCCTGCCTCTCGCCCAGAGGCCCCAGGTTCGATTCCCGGCAAGGTCAGGGATTTTTCTCTCGATCTGAGGGCTGGTTCGAGGTCCACTTAGCCTACGTGATTAGAATTGAGGAGCTATTCGACGGTGATATGGCGGCCCCGGTCTCGAAAGCCCAGAATAAAGGCCGAGAGGATGCATCGTGCTGACCACGACCCCTCGTAATCTGCTGGCCTTCGGGCTGAGCAGCGGTCGCTGGGCAAGCCAAAGCCCTTTCAAGGGCGTTAAGTGCCGTTGGTTTTTCTATTTGGGCTATGTATAATCCCGGAATGCGAAACGGTTCTCGCGATTTGGGTCCTTTGGCACATTATAATGGACTAATATAGGCGAAATATCGAATTCGCCGCACGAGACAAAGCATATTTTAAGCCTCACGACGCGAAGAACAAAACTGCACAAGTCCGTATGGGACGCCGGAAAACACGTTTTAAGGCTTAAAAACTAACCGTTTTCGAGATATTGGTAACACACACCCCCGCTGTGAGAAGCGGATGATACATTGACCTGCCGTAACCATGACAAAGTCAGCTCAAGGGTTCTAGAATAAAGGCCTGGTGTTCAAAGTATGCACGTGCGTGAGTGTAAGCAAAACCAAGGAGAGATTCTGTTTAAACATTTTAAACTCATGGCCTGCATTAATCTGAGGGGTACTTATTTATCCACATTTCTGTACTCTTTAACAATAATGATTGAATACGCTGCCTAAATTTTAATCCTACTGAACAATGGAGAGCACTAAGTATGTCTGAAATTCGATTTCCCAGAAAAGGGTTTTAATGAATGTCCTTCGTATCTGTAATAGTTTTCGGGGAAAATACTGTATGTTTTGCTGTGTTTTGGAGCATGCCTTCTCCCTCTACGTAACGATTCCGAATATGTCCTAGAGATTAGAATTAACTTTTGCGATCTGTTTTAATTTCTTGAGATGTTCAGAATGAATATGATATAATTAAGTCAGAGTTCTTCCACTGGCCACTAGCTTGCTCTGATATATTTTAAGGACATCATGGTATTTTATATGCGTGAACTACCACTGACCAATAATGAGTACGTGGTGGCCAGAGTAGGGTGGGTACTATTGCACCCACGAAGATTTTACTGCAGTCTGTCAAATTTAGTCCACTTGTATTGGATATTACTATGTAATTGTCTTTCTTGACTAGCGATTCTCAGTCGTGGGAGATTGTTTCCTTTCTTAATGTCGTAATAATGAGCCAAGTTGTCTGGAGGCACGTTATGTCAAAGAATGTGAAACACTCAGCTTCCATATGTTTTAATAAGGTCTATCATTACGCTACTGGTTGTAAACAAGTATTTTTTGTAGTACGTTAGTAAAATGAGACGATATCAGTTCCTATAATTAAGGTCAAAGTCCAGGTGTAGGCTACAAGTTTTTACATCTCGTTAGAGATGTGCGTGTCCGTCCACGCATCATTCATATGCTCTGATGAAAGAGAAGGAGAGCTAGCCCCAGGTTCTGTCACGCGATATATGACGGAGCCTTTAATACGTGTTCTTGTTTACTCCAGCACCCACGTGAATGGCTTCTGCCAATAAATATCCAAGAGACAATGCAAAGTACCAGTTGTGGTAGGTACGCGGAATTCAAATCATATTTCAGTGGTCGAGAGATTTTCCTGTTCGACCTTACTGTAACATGTGTTAGGGAAATATGAGGGAGAGATGGAATTTGTTGGCTGGAGTAAGATTGGTGGTGATTATTGTTTTATGAGGAAGTACAACTAGGCAACCATCCTCTATATAACACTAATCAGAGGGAAAAAAGGAAGGGGTCTGACACTTCGAAAAATGAAGGTATCGGCCAAAGGAAGACAAGGGCCGCGAAGGGCATGAAAATGAAAGACTCCCTAGCCCTCGCAAACATAATAGCGTCGGGGTCGGAAAAGAACAAGAGTTGACCAAGGGAGGTCGGATAGGATAGAAGAAAGTGAGGAGCCTGGCACAAGTAATTGGAAGCAATGCCAGGACTCAGCTGAGGGCCCCGTGGTCGCCAACCCACGCTCCGTAGTTCAGATCCCGTGGGGCCCCTTTTAGTCGACTCTTACGACATGGCTGGAGTAAGAAGCTTGAGACATCACAGTCAGCATACTGAAATAACTCTCCTTCTGTCAAACAGTGGTACAAGTGTCGGCCTCCAGATCCCAAACCAGTGAGTTCAAAGCGGGCAGAGGTAGTCGGATTTTGAAGGGCAAACATAAGTCCAGTAGACACTGATCATCGTACTTAAATCGTACTTAAATCAGGGAATCCCACATTGATAAACAACTACCGGCTTATTTCAATATTACCTGCGATAGCAGAAGTTTTCGAATGTATGTTATGTAATCGACTAACAACACATTTAAGCAAAACCTCTTATATCAGACAAACAAGATGGTTTCCTTTCACGACGTTCCACAGCCACATACTTAGTTAACTTCACTCAGTGAGTGTCCACTGAAATGGAACGGGTAGACAAATGGATGAACTATCCACAGACTTTGTAAAAGCATTCGATAAAATTAATCACGATGACCTACTAAATCAGTTAAGCTTTTTCGGTTTCCAAAAACAACTATTGCATCTTTTCAGTTCCTATCTGGCTGATAGGAAGAAATTCGTTTATTTCCCGAAATATTCTTTCTGTGAATACCCTGTAAATTCAGGAATATTTTATTTTAGCTAGGGGCTTTACGTCGCACCGACAGAGATAGGTCTTACGGCGACGATGGGATAGGAAAGGCCTAGGAGTTGGAAGGAAGCGGCCGTGGCCTTAATTAAGGTACAGCCCCAGCATTTGCCTGGTGTGAAAATGGGAAACCACGGAAAACCATCTTCAGGGCTGCCGATAGTGGGATTTGAACCTACTATCTCCCGCATGCAAGCTCACAGCCGCGTGCCTCTAAGCGCACGGCCAACTCTCCCGGTCAGGAATAATTCAGGGGACAAATGTAGGCCCTTTAGTTTTTCTTGCATTTATCAATGACTTGCCTGAACAAGTGAAATATGCCAGCTGTCTGCTATTCGCGGACTATTTCAAAGTATTCAAAGTCATTGAAAATAAAAATGACTATAAAGAGCTTCAGCTAGACTTAAAAAGTGTATTGGAATGGGCGACTGAAAATAAACTGTACAATGCAGAAAAATTTGTACCGATGTCGTTCACCAGACGGAAAACTCCCGTCCCTTACACTTACAAGCTAGGTGACTGATTTACGATCGGTTTGCGAGATGAAAGACCTTGGGGTTTTATTCGACCACGAGCTTACTTTCAATTCGCATATACTGAAAGTTGTAGCTGAGTCATACAAGAATCCAGTATTCATTATCAGGAATATAAACCCTACAAAAACACACAAATTTGCATTCATCTGTTCAATACCATAGCAGGACCAAAATTAGAATATGCCAGCATCGTTTGGAGCCCTAGATGTCAATCATATGTCTGTAGATCTAAAAATTACAAAGTATAATTTAAAAATACTTACAATGTAAAATCTCTGGCTGCTATCCACATACGGTACCTTACAGCGAAATTATTTTAAATTTCGGAGTGGAGAGTTTAGAAGTTCGGAGACGAAAGGATGCAGTAAACTTTATTTTTAAAATTGTAAACTATGCTATTGACAATCCTAATTACTTTCTCTCTCAAATTTCCATGTATCTCGGTTTAACTCCAGAAGTATTTAATTTAAAAACACAGGAGTGTGTGCCCACGATAATTAGCCGGTGAACAGAATCAAGTTCTATAATGTTACGCTTGTACGTGAATTGCTTCATTTCTTTTGTCCTTTTACTTTGTTGTGTGTTTTTTACCATATTAATATAAGGCTAGTTTTTAGAAAAATAAATTGATGTTTTTATTACAGGAGATTAGGTAAGATAAAATTAGAATGTAGTTTAAAATAAGTACCGTCATGTTAATTGCAGTTATAAAAGTTACCACTGTAATTGGGACACTAAATCCTGTAGTCTGCAATAAATAAATAAATAAATAAATAAATAAATAAATAAATAAATAAATATATAAATAAATAAATAAATAAATAAATAAATAAAATAAATAAAATAAATATCTGAAAACACATTTGGTTTTCGCCGGACAAAATTCATTAAAGCGCAGCGACAGAGATCCGTTTCTCAGCCCTGTCAAAAAGTAAAACGCAGCGTCGAAATTGAAATACACGTAGCCAAAATAATGCCAAGTCGAAGCCTCCATACAATAGCTGAGGCCATACTGTTATTATAAACATTCTTTATACTGACCTGAATGAAGACTGCTTTTCAGTCTGATTGTCTGTGGTATGTTGATGTTGGTGATTATTGTTTAAAGAGAAAGTACAACAATACTCTCATAGCAGTAACCAGAGGGAAGGATAGAGTCCGGCCCTTGACTGAATGTTCATCGAACTGACCTACGGTTCACAGGGCCCCGGATTTGATTCTTGGCTAGATCAAGGGTTTTAACTTCATGTGGTTAATTCAACTTCCTCGAGGATTGGGTTTTGCGTTCGTCTTAATGCAGTTTTATTTATCTACATACAACACACCAAACTACAAACCACCGCAGAAAAACATAATAGTGAGGGCCTCCTGCCACATAGGTTTGGCGTCAGGAAGGGTAACCGTCAGACAAACTTGGCCGAATTCAGATTAAATATCGACCTCAACAAAATTAGGGAAATGCTTTCGAGAAAAATATGAAATACATGAGGAAAAGATGGAAGAGATCCGATGCTTCGGCATAAGAAAGGAAAGATCCTCGAAGGGCGAGAAAATGGAAGATTCCCTAGGCCTCTGGCACTGAAGAGAAGGAGTGCTGGATAAAAAATATGAAGTCTGAATCAAGTAAGATGAAGCAATACCAGGCTCAGCTATGGAAACGCAGCAAACTAAACTCCTAAGCTGTTAGCTTGTGAAGCTCCTCTTTTAGTCACCTCCTTCGACATGCAGAGCATGTTGAGGGCGTATTAGAAATCCCCTCTCAAATGGGAACGGCTCTGGTTTCTGTATTCGGTGAGTATCTTCATCTCGTTGCGGTTTGAAGGGAATAGGAATCAAAATAAAGTGCTTAGTTGGAACAAGATGTGACTGTTAAAAGTAGCAGTAGTAGTAGCCACGATCAGCGTCTGAGCTGGCGGGTACGATCCCAGTGCATTTGGGTGTTGTTTGAAGATGCTCAAATATGTCAGACACTTCTTGGCATATTTACCAGTACGTAAAACAAATTCTGTGGAAAACAAATCTCCAACATCACGATTTCTCTGAAAATCGTAAAAGTCGGTAATGGGTCTTTATTGCGTGGTGATTGTAATTGTTGTTTTAAGGAGAAGTAAAACTACGGAACCATCCTCTCTTGACACTACTCAGAGGAAAATTGAAGAAAGCGAGAATCGAAAAAGGGGAAGGGGATTGTCGAGAAGAATGTGAAAATCAAATAATCCCTCGGCCGTGCATTCGAACCCCAACAGGGTTGGAAGACAAAAGTCTTGATAATGGGAGGTCGGATAAGAAAGATAAAAATGAATAGTCTACCATAAGAGGACTGAAGCAAAGCCTGACACAAGTGGTGGGTCTTGTGGCAGCCAACCAACGCTTCCAAGCGAAGCGCGTCAGCCTCTCGCCGCTGGATACCGTGATTCAAATCCCGGTCACTCCATGTGAGATTTGTGCTGGACTGAGCGGAGGAGGGGCAGGTTATTATCCGGGTACTCCGGTTTTCCCTGTCATCTTTCATTCATCTGTCATTCTTTCATTCCAGCAACGCTCTCCGTTCTCATTTCATAGCATCTATCAGTCATTAATAAATCATTTTGGGAGTGGCAACCCTATCGTACTAACAGCCTATATAACATTCATTTCATTTTATCCCTGACCGGTCAATGACTGGAAAATAACAGTTAAAACAGGAAAAACACTCGACTATGTTGTTGTTAGTGGTGGTGGTGGTGCTGGTGGTACGATTCTATAGCAAACAAAGTTAATATCCGTAGGGACACATTTGACACAAAGAAAGGACCGAATTGACGGCTCCAGTATTAACATCGTAACTTTTCTTCTATACAAACATCATAACTACAGTTACAATGTTAATTGTGCTATCATTCTCCTAGATGACGACCTTAACATCTAATACAAATTTTATACCGGGAAAAGATACTGAATAACTGCTTTGGTGATGATCGTAACTTGTTTGGGGTATTCTTGGACTCACGATGTTAATACTTGGAGCCGTCGAAATACCAACTCGGCCGGATCTTCCATATTCGATTGCAGCATACATTGCTGTTTCACAAAAATGTTGGGTGGTTTTCCTGTGCATTATGGTTTCAGACTATTTCTTTTAATACCCGACCTTCATGAGCGGTCATGCAGGACTCTAGTTCAGACAGTAGAGTGCTAGTGTACTGAGTCTAAGCCGGCGGGTTCGATCCTGGCTCATTCTGATAGTGTGTTAGTCTCTTCAAATACAACAGTTTTGTGTTGGAAGATTGACTGAAACTCTAAAGAACTCTGTACGTATGTTCAGTCCGTCAGCGATTCCGCTTGTGGGATCCTCAACAGCTCTGCCATCAGCTGTCATAGATGGCCTAGGCATCACTGAAGAGGCTTACTAGGGAAATGAGGAGTGAGGTAGTTTTCCGTTGCTTTCCTCACCGAGCCAGAGTTGCTATTACATATCAGTCTGCCAAGCTCACTGAAATGCATACACCAGCTGACCCTATGAGCAACATTTTTACGCCATTCATAGCAGGGGCTGGCTGCATAAGGATTGGCATTACTAGCATCGCTCATACCTCAGTCACCTTCATATTTTCAAAGCCAAGGATAAGACAGTGACAGATCTATGAAAGTAACAAAATTGCTCTAGCCTATACCAGAAGACGTTGTGCACTGTAAACACTAGGTCCTGCCAGCAAAGGCATTGCGGGAAAATAATTCCAAATTTTCACCGTTTCTCAGTGACCCTAACCATCGGTTGTGGGACGTAAACCTGGTAGTAGCGATCATTCTTAGATCCTATCAAATCCGGATTCCCTATGGCGATTTCCGGTGCTACCGGAAATTCGGGGATGACAGGAGGCCTGGTCAGTCGTTAAAATGGCACAAGGAGCTCACCTCCCTCGGAGGTATGCCTGGAAAGAGTTTATTTAATAAGAGATCCGCCCTTCCAATTATGAAGGTATCGAAGCAAGGGCAATGAAGTGTGAGAAAATGAATTTTCTAAGTGTCGCAAACTAATGCCAAAAAAGGACAGATAGATGCTTTTTCTTTTTTTGCTAGGGGCTTTACGTCGCGCCGACACAGATAGGTCTTATGGCGACGATGGGATAGGAAAGGCCTGGGAGTTGGAAGGAAGCGGCCGTGGCCTTAATTAAGGTACAGCCCCAGCATTTGCATGGTGTGAAAATGGGAAACCACGGAAAACCATCTTCAGGGCTGCCGATAGTAGGATTTGAACCTACTATCTCCCGAATGCATGCTCACAGCCGCGCGCCTCTACGCGCACGGCCAACTCGCCCGGTGATAACAAAGATGAAACAAAAGAGAATGACTCAAGCGAGTCAACCTTCGCTTGCAGTTTGAGAGTACCTGGGGGAGAAGGACGTAAACCAACAACATTATTATTTTCTGCTGCCATGTCACATATCTAATTTTTCTAGTAAAATTCGATTCAATTAATCGTAATTTAGCGTCTCGATAAATTAAATTGTCATTAACCATAATTGAAACCCTACTGTTTCGAATAATGATGTACTGAAAAAACTACGCACAATCCTCTGAAGAAGATAATATGTGTAATTAAAATGTTTCTTTTTTCATTTACTAAAATGAAATGAGTGTAATTTCAAGTCTGACGCTGTTAAAATTATAGTTCTAAATTTCAATTAGTACACATTTTAGGCTGTCCAGGAAATAACGCCAATGATCATATATAAATAGGGCATATTGTTTGAAACTTATAATTAAGTAGGGATCGATACAAAATAACTCTTACTTCGCCAATCTTGTAAAAAGCTTCAGTTACATTTTTGTCTCCAATATTTAAATACTTTTAAATTACTACTAATCAGTAAGATGCTTTTGCTAGAATGTTTGAGGCATATCAACTGAACGGAAGAACGAGAAGTCGAGGCAGATCTGTAATATAAGAATTGGTAAGAAGCAACAAAATTCATGAGATTCACCCTGGATGGTAGTCAGATGGATGACATCTGGTTAAGGTGACAAGTCACAGCAAGTATTCTAATCTCGATATCTTATCTAGACAACCTCAAAACGTCAGATGTAGAAAGACAGTAAAACCAGAAGAGTGGAAGCAAAACAAGAATTTAATTGAATGCGAAGTCTATGGGCATCTAAATTAATTTTGTTAACAATACGGAAGGGATTTATACACAACCGTATGGAGCGTCGCTACATACAAAGTACGCCTTGAAAATACGGACCTTCAGAAAGAGGAAAATAGGCTACAACATTATTGAGATGTGGGGCCGGTGGCGTGTATTGATAGTTTCTTAGTCGGATAGGAATATGAATGAAGAAGTGCTCCTTCTAATACAAGATGGTTACAGCCTTGCTGACACCACTGAGAAAATGAAAAAAAATCGGCCACCTGATAAGAAACTCCAATTGGTGCACCACGCTACTGGAAGCATTTGTTAAAGAGAACATTCCCAGAGGAAGAAGACCTAGAGTAATATTCCTCGATGGCATCGGAAATCAAAATCAATATTTAAAAACTGGCTGAAAGATAGCAGCCAATACTCGAGTTCCATGCTGACCACCAACATTCGTGTTGAAGGTGTGATGATGAGGATGATCATGTTCAACCGAACTGTATTGTTGAATGATCACTTGTGTTTGAAGTCGTACATTTCATTTATCTCTTCATTAACTCCGCTTTGTAGATGCTTTAGAAGGCCCATTACGGCTTTGACAGGTAATCTGATAAAGTGGTTTCCTTAATATTTCGTACCATGATATCCAACACTTCAATCTCCTGTTGTATCACTGCCTTACGTTAGTTACTTTTTGCTCCAGTGGTCCGCAACGAAACATTGAAATTCCCAGGAGGATGTTAACAACACGGGTACAGTTTTAAAGTGAATATTAGCCTTTGCTTTCCTTCCGAACTTGCGGAGTCGACTGCAAACGAGTTGAGCAAAATAAATAGATATTACAATGGATACTTCGGATACTTCGGAACAGTGGTCATGTGACACGTTTCTTCTTACTCAAGAAATCAGATATGAGAATGTTTTGAAGGAAAGAATGTCCGTGGAATCGTTCGTCGCAGCCGCTACCGTAGTTCAGTAATTCTTGTGTAGCCTGGTTAGAATGTTCCTTTCGCAGACTGTGTTGTTTAAGAACGCGCAATTGTGCTACACTTCATATAGGTTCACTTATAATTTGTTACAAATGTACCTTTCATCCCTTTAACTTAATCTTCTCTCTCTCTCTCTCTCTTGATTTTCGTCTCAAATTCTTTCAGGTACCATCATATTTGCATGTATTGACGATATACTGGATTGTTCAATGAGTTTTACCAACAATCGTAAATTATTTCAATGATTCCCCCATAAGAGCAAGCCGGACAATTTTTTTTCAGGTCATGTGAGAGCTCTATTCTCTTCATCAACTCGTACCAATGCTTCATTGAAGTGTAAATAAGTTAGCGACACGTAGGGCTGAGGTATAACAGGACAACTTGATGCTGAGAGGTGGGACTAACTGGTTATTGAAAAGGAAGTAGACTTTTAGTGCTTTCTGAGTTTGTGCATATATTTTCTGAAGGTGATATGTAATATATGAGTTCATGTACTAAAAGTAGACGTTATACTTTATCAATTTTCTACCAGAAAAGTGTAAACAAATACATTTTTACTTCCCAAAACAGCCAGAGTTTATTTACATTCTAGCTGTAGGTCTAGCTCGAGCGGTCGAGGAGAGAGGTTGCGTAGTGAAGTGCGTGCTGTAAACATGGTCGGCATTGAACAGTACCGGGCCGCTATTGGGAAATGGCAGGCAAGGCAGAAGGAGAAGACCAGGAATGGATTGGTGACAAGTACGGACGGATTAAAAATGAGTGAAGCGGTGCTGGTAGTGACAGTGATAGCGGTGCTACTGGTTATTGGGGGGGGTGGAAGTAAGCCCAGGCCCAAATACCAGTGGAAAATATAGTACGGAGGATTTGGCCGCACTCAGGGTGGTTGTAAGTGAAGTTATGCAGGAAACGTGTCAATGGGAGAAGGTGCAGGAAATTAAGGACATGATGGAGGAGCAGAGAAAGGAGATAGGGAACATGAAGAAATGGCTTGAAACGAAGACTGAGGAATCGAGCAGGAGAGTGGACAATAATGAGAAAGAAATCGAGTTATTGAGAGGGGAAGTGAAACATCTGAAAGAGGAGGTGATGAAGATGAAGAAAGAAGCGGAGGGGTACAGGCAGGAGAGATTGAGGAAAGCCATATTTATATATGGAGTTGAGGAAGGGGCGAGAGAGAGCAAGATTGAACTGATATCCAAGGTGGTGGAAGTTATACGTGATACAATGAAGATAAACTTTAGTGAGATAGACATAGATGATGTAGAGAGAGTTGGTAAAACCAAAGGTCGGAGGCCAATTAGGGTTAAATTGTGCTCAACCTTAATGGCAGAAATTGTGTTAGGTAACAGCAAGAATTTACAAGGACTGAAAATAGGGGTGAAAGGAGACATGGGAAGAGAAGGAAGTGAAAATATGAGGATCTTGAATAGGCACTTATGGAGAGCGAGGAACCAGGGGCTAAAGGCCCGAATAAGAGGACTGAGGTTGGAGGTGACAAACGGGCGCTGGGTTAGAGTGCATTCAGTGGCGAAGCTAAAGGAGATGGAAGCAAAAGAGAGCGCTGAGGGCGGCGTGTTGACAAGGCAAGATGAGAAGAAGAAGAAGGAAGAAAAGGGGAGGAGGAGAGACGCGGAAAGGG
The DNA here is from genome assembly GCF_040414725.1 of Anabrus simplex. Lineage (NCBI taxonomy): Eukaryota > Metazoa > Arthropoda > Insecta > Orthoptera > Tettigoniidae > Anabrus > Anabrus simplex. The sequence goes on from NC_090269.1 coordinate 249,047,110, forward strand.
AGATCATCTTAGAAGAGAACGGGCAGTGCAATCCGGATACAGAAGATCAAGATAGTGAAGTGGTCAGCGAGAGAGAACAGCAAGAAACCGTGAGAGCAGAGTGTAGTGTTTTAGTGAGCGAGAAAGGACAAGGGAAGACGAATCAACAGGAAGGTAAAGCAATTTTGAGTAAGAAAAGAAGTATCAGTCTGAAGGATATGTGGGGAAAAGGTCGGAATGGCAAGGAGGATAGGGAGGAGGGGGAAGGGAATAGATCGGTTAAAAGAGATGGGAGGGAGACAAGAGATGAGAGGGAGATAACGACTGATAGGTCGATAATGACTAGGAGCAAGAACAGAGGGGGAGATACAGAAGGGAGTGAGGGAAAGTTATAACTATATTGGAAAATAGGATGTGTAAATATAGAGGGATTAATGAACAAATTAGGAAATAAGAAAGTGCGGGAAGAAATTGAAAGTTTCGATGTGGTGGCACTACTGGAGACGTGGCTGGAAATAGGGAAGGAGATTACATGGAAGGGGTTTGTGATAAAATATAAATATAGAAGAAAAGAGAGGACTAGAGGCCGCGCACCAGGAGGGATGATAGTTCTAATTAGGGAAGAAATTAGTGAAATGGTGGAGGATATAGAGACCGATATGAAAGAAACCATATGGATGAGATTGAATATGGGAGGGGTTGAGGGAAGGAGGAGAAAAATAAATCTAGCCTTTGTTTACTGCCATCCTAGTAATTCAGCATATGCAAATAAATATTTTTTTGAAGAGTTACTGGTAGATATTGGTAGGATAAGAGGAATGTTTCCAGGGGAAGAAGACATGTTGTTATTCGTGGATTGGAACGCGAGAATAGGGGAATAGAGCCCAGTATATAGTAGGGAGGATGGAATGTGTATGCGGAAAAGTAGAAGGAGTGAGGACAAAATTATAAATAGTTATGGAGAGAAGCTCCTGGAGATGTGTGCGGTGGGAAATTTATATATTCTGAATGGGTGGATAGAGGGGGACAGGATGGGGAAATTGACATATGTTACTGAGAAGGGTGGTAGTGTGATAGATATGGTTTTGAGCTCGGAGGGGATGATTCAGGATATTGTAAGAATGGAAATAGGAGACTGGATTGAATCACACCATTTCCCGGTGGGGGTTATGTTGAAAAGGGGGGAAGAGAAGTGCACAAGGAAGCTGGATGGGACGAGTGATAAAGGGGGGAGTGGATATAATAAATATAAATGGTCAGAGAAAGTGGGCCGAGATTGGAATAGAATAGTAAAAGAGGAGTTACAATTCCTGAAATATGGGTGGGAAGGGGCCTTAGAAGAGAATAATACTGATAAGGCCTTAGAGTTGATGCTACATCCAATAAAGATAATAGCGCAGAAGACGAGATCTAGTAAGAGAAATAAGAAGGAGGGAGAAGAATGGTTTAATAGAGAGTGTGAAGGAATGCGGAGGAAGGTGATGATTGCGTTAGAAGATTATAGAAGGAAAGGTGGGGACCAAGAAAGGGAGATTTTTTTGTAAATTGAGGAAAGAGTATAAAAAGAAAATTGGCGAGACAAGAAAGGCGTGGCTAGAGGAACAAATTGAAGCCATAAATAAGGATTGCAAGACAAATAATTTTGGGAGAGTTTGGGACAAGATTAATAAAATTATTAAGGGTGGAAGGAATAAAGAGAAAACGAGTATTGAGGAAGAGCAATGGATGAGGCACTTTGATGAATTACTAGGGGAAAAGGAGGAAGAAGGATGGAGAGGAACGGGGAAAGAGGTAATTTGGAGGAATAGGAGAGTGGCAATATATGATCTGGATAAAGAAATCTCAAGGGAGGAAATCCAGGGAGTGATAAGCAGAGTTAGAGCCAAGTCGGCCGGGGGATGTAATGGTATAAATAACAAGTTTTGGAAAGAAATTGGCAAAAATGAGATAATGATAGAGGGCATAGTTAAACTATTCAATAAGATATTTGAGGGAGGGAAGTTCCCGAAGGAATGGGAAACAGGATTTATATGCCCAATATACAAAGGGAAGGGTAGTAGGAGTAGTGTGAACAATTACAGGCGCATATCTCTGCTGGATTCCTTAAGTAAAATATACACTGGAGTGCTAGCGAACAGGATAAGTAGGTGGGCGGAAGAAAATGAAATATTGACAGATTATCAAGGAGGATTTAGGAAAAAGAAAAGAACGGTGGACAACATTATGATAGTAAAGACTATTCTAGAAAAGTATAAAAGTATGGCTAGAAGTACGGTTTACGTAGCAGCAATAGATTTTGAGAAAGCTTTTGACAAGGTGAATAGAGAGGCCCTATTAGAGAAATTAGGCAGGTTAGGGATTTCAGAAAAGATGTTGAGGGCAGTGGAAGGAATATATAGGGTGGTTAGGTTTTGTGTTAAATTGGGAGAAGAGAGACTGAGTAGACCCTTAGAGTCCAGGGTGGGTTTAAAGCAAGGGTGTAAGTTATCGCCAATACTGTTTATTTTATTTATCAACGATATTTTAGAGGGATGTGGGGCTGAAAATTGGGCTGTGCCGGTAATTAATGGTTTAGAGGTACCAGGACTGATATTTGCGGATGATGTATTATTGATGACGCTAACTTCAGGGGGGATGAATAGAGCGTTAAATGCAGTGACGCTATTTGCGAGTAAATGGGGATTGAGAATTAATGGAAATAAGTCTAAATTATTAGTAGTCCAGGTAGACAAAAGAAGAAAGATAGAAGGTAATTGGGTAATACAGGGAGAAAGTTTGGAACAGGTAAGGAAGTTGGAATATTTAGGAGTTATTTTTAATGACAAAGGAACGTGGAATGACCAGATCAGAAGGGCGAAAAACAGGGGATTGGCAGCCCTAGCCTCAGTCAGAAATATGCTAACCAAATATCCGGGTATCAGTTATAAAACCCTGAGGCTAGTGTTAAGGTCGGTAAATTATGGGAGGGTATTGTATGGTGCAGAAGTTTGGGGGCTGGATGAGAAAAGAGAGGAACTAAGAAGGATTGTTAGTAGTTTTGCTAAGTTAGTAATGGGCTTACCGAGGTGCACAGCAAATGCAGGAGCGGAACTAATGTGTGGGGAGGATTTGGAATCAGAGGGGGTAAAAAGAATAGTGAGATACTGGATGAATTTAAAAAGACAGGAAGGTGGGAAGATAGTCCAGGCAGCGTATGAACAGCAATGTAAGAGCATGTATAGAGGGGGCTGGCTAGAAAAAATAAAGGGATATGTGGAGAGGATAGGATTAGGACACCTGTGGGGGGAGGTATGGTCGAAGACAGAAGTTAGAGGGATGAAGATATTGGAAAGGAGGATTAGAGATATACATAGGCAGAAATTATTAGGGGAAAGCAGACAGAGAAATTCGTTAAAGGTTTTGACGAAAATAGAGGAGATAGTAGGGTTGAATATTAGATACGTTGATAGGTCAAAACGATATGGAATGATGTGGTGGTTGTTAGGTTTGCCAAGGAATACAGGCTGGATGCAGGGGAGGGATAAGACAAGATGTATACTTTGTGGAGCAGGGAATGATGAATTTCATTTGCTAAGAGATTGCGAGGAAACGAGGGAGATAAGACATGGATTATTGAGGGAAGAGCATCGGAAAATATTGGGAAGGGGGGATGAGAAAGCAATCTTGAGATGGATTATTAAGCAGTGGGAAAAAGGGGGTGAATTGAACAGATATTTATGCGCGGCAAAAAAGGCCTGCGAGAGTAAAATGAAGGAGGCTGAGTTAGAGGTTGGACAAGGGAGTAGGGGGGTGGAATAGTTTTGTATGTATATGGGGAGAGTGGGTATAAAAGGGAAGGGGATAGTATGATAAGATTCAAATGAGCTAGGGAAGATAGGAGTGGTGTACTTAGTTGAGTATGGGGAGTTGGGTAATGATATGGGATTACATGAAGGCAAGGTCTTTCTGTTTGTGTTAGAGTTGGTGGGAATGCAAGTGTTGAAATGCTGAGTGGTGGTGTTTGCAGTATTGATTAGATGTAGGTCAGTAACAATAAAGTGACGAAAGCGCAGAACGAAATAAGGACACTTGATGAGCATGCTTGAATATTGAATAAGAGACTGCTACAGCAAACGACTGTTACGAATAATACTCTTATACATAGATTATTATTATTACTATTATTATTACTTTCATTATTACTATTACTATGATTCTCTTTCTTTTAGTTTTACTCTCTTGATTCTGGGGTGTTAATTCTACGGAATGAGGGGCATGGCACGAGGCTCTGAGGATGACTGCTGTGGTGGCTCTTCTTTAAGGGTTTCACATTTCCGGCGTGTCCAAACGAGCCTTATGACATGCCCAGGGGATACGATAATTTTCTCCTCTATCCGAGTGGTTTATTATTATTATTATTATTATTATTATTATTATTATTATTATTATTATTGCAGTAGTTAGTAAATTTGTATTCTCTATTGTTTATTTTTTCCTTTTCTATGTATGTGAACATGTATAGGGGCGAAATCGCCTGTTATGTTCAATAAATGTTCAATACATTCTAGCTGTACGAACAAAGCTGTTACTGAGATTAGTCTATGATTTTAGTTCCGATGTGGGCTACTCTAAGCACGTCTTAGTTCGTGAGCCGTGGACAACAGTTGAGTGGGCTAGCAAGTGGTCCTGGTAGTCGGTATCCCGGTTGCTACGGAATAGGAGTGATTTTCTCGGACATATTCTGAGTTATGGGCCTCCTTCTGAGGCGGCTAGGACTAGAGAATCAATCTGTGGTCGCTAATCCGTCAGAGGAGCTGTGTGTAGGCTTCACAGCTGCTTCACAGAATTTTTACCGAGCACTCTCAGAACGTTTTAAGCAAGGCTCTGACCTGTGGGATTAACTGAGCCCCATTTCCATTTGACAGGAAAGGGGAGATTACCTGGAAACAACTTGACGCACGGACAGGAATTCGATGGGGAGCTATGAATATTAATGGGGCTTATAGTGGAAGGAAAGCAGAACTAGTTCGGTCATCAAAGAGCATGCGTCTAGGTGTGTTAGCAGTTAATAATGTACGGGAAAGTGGATATAGCGACGAAGATATAGGAGTGCTCTAAACAGGTGTTGGAAGGGTAGAGTGTGGGTCAGGACAGTTCATCAGGAATACTACTGAACGCAACATAGTTCTGTTAGACATGTAAATGAGCCAATTACGTCGGTAGATTTAATAGTTGGACGAATTACGACGAGAATATTGATAATATTGACCATGTGTGGGTAAAGATGAGAATGAAGTTGACGAGTTTTATGAAACACTGAATGGCATCATATTCATGATCGACACCAAGGATAGGATAGTGCTACTGGGCCATTTCAATGCGAGAGTTGGAAGTAGAGCTGAAGAATATGAGAAGAAAATGGGAAAATATGAAGAAGACATGGAAGTTGATAGGAATACATAGTGTTTACTGGACTACTGTACTATTATGGGATTGACGGTTACGGATATATTCATCAAGCCGAAGGCTATTTATCGCTATATAGTGAAGGGTAGGGTGACCAGATCCGTGACTGACTATATTACAGCTAAATTTTTAATTCAGGAAGTCTGTTAGAAATATGCGGGTATTCCGAGCAAGTTTAATGTATTGTCTAATCTGTAGTTACCTAAGTATATCAGGGCCTAGGACACTGAAAGTGAACTTTTTATGCAGGCGAATACGTGTAGAAAATCTCCAGGACGAGCAAATTACGCAGCTGAAAATGGACATGATTAGTGAAACGTTCCCAAACAATAGATAGTAAGCAGATTCAGGATATAGAAAGAGAATGGGTGGCAAACAGAGATGCGGTAGTAAAACCAGCAAGGGAATGCCTTGGAAAAACTGTTTGTGAATATGGTAAAAAGCCCAAATCTTGGTGGAATTATGAAATGAAGGCAGCTTGAAAACGTAAAACGAAGACGTATTGGAAATGGCTACAAACAAGGACTGATGCAGACAGGTAATTGTACATAGATGAACGAAACAGAGCAAAAAATATAATTCTTCAATCCAAGAAGAAGTCATGGGAAGAATTTGGTAATAACTTGGAAAGGCTAGGCCAAGTGGCAGGGAAACCTTTCTGGACACAATAATAAGATAGAGAGAGGAAAAAGGAAATGAATAGCGTTTCGGGTAAAATAAGTGAAGTCTGAGTATATTCTGGGGAATCACTGGACAGGTGGAAGAAATATCATGAAAATGTTCTCAAAATAAGAGGAACTATTTCTATAGATGACACGAGCAACCGAGCTTACGGAGAGGAGGGCAATGATGTTAGTTAAATTACGCTTGACCAAGTGGAAAGTATGGTAAAGAATCTTCATTGTCATAAAGTAGCAGGATTAGATGGAATTAGATCCGAAATGGTGAAATATGGCTAGTGTGAGGGCAATAATGAAATGGCTCGACTTCATAGAGTAATACGATTAGCTTGGAATGTTGGCAAGGTACCTTCAGATTGGGCAAAAGCAGTACTTGCACGTATCTAGGGATGATTGCAACAACTGTTGAGTCATTTAACTGATCAGTATACCAGTCAAGGTCTTCATTGGTATTTAGAAAGTGCGGGTGCAATCAATTTTTGAGAGTATGTTGGATGGAAAACAGCGTTTGTTCAGAGTGAGATTTTGAGTATGCGCCAGTTACTAGATAAAAATCCTCGTAAGGAAGAGAAATTTTTAAATCTTCAGAAGGCATATGACAGATTGAAGAGGGAAAAGATGTTAGACGTACTGGGAAGTGGCGGGGGAGAATTGCGAGTTTAAGGGTAGATTATTGAAATGAATCAAATACATTTGTATTGACGATTGGGAAAAAGTACGAACTGATTGTAGAATGAGTTCCTGATTCAAGGTACTTACAGGTTATACAATGCTCTAATCTTTCACCTTGTTGTTCATAGTTTACATCGGCCATCTACGGAAAATTTTTAAGTGGCAGGGAGGGATTCTGTTAGGTCGAAATGTAGTAGGGGCTTAAGCAGTTTGGCCTAAGCCGGGCAACGACTTTCTTTTAATAGCAGACTGTACTGAAACCCTGATATCCAATAACTTGGAACTTGAAAATAGGTCCAATGTGAGTGATATGAAAATAGGGTTTTCTAAGACTAAAGTAATGTCAGCAGGGAAGAAACTAAAAAAAAATTGAATATAAGATTGGCAGCACAAAACTGGAATAAGTAAACATTTCAAGTATCCATAATCTGTAATCTTCCAGGGTGGTAGCACAGCGAGGCGAGTTTGAATCTAGATGCTGGATAGCTAATGCAGTGAACTCACAATTGCGACCAGCAGTATTCTGTAAGAAAGAAGTCCACTCCTGAAGAAAACTATTTCCACCGGTCTGTTTTCAGACCAAGTTCGCTTGGCGGAAGTGAAATTTGGGTAGGCTCATGATATCTTATTCATAAGTTAGATGTAACAGAAATTAACGTAGTGAGAATGATCGCTGGTACATTTAAGTGAGAACAATGGCAGGAATGAGGAGATAAGGACTAATTTAGAAATGGAATCGACTGCTGAACCTGTACGCATTAAGCAGCTTTGGTGCTGGAGTCATATGACGGGAACGGAGAAGGATAGTTACCTAAGAGGATAATGGACTCGGTTCTGGGGAGTAAGAGAAGTAGAGGGAGACCAAGAAACCGATGAGTAGACTCAGTTCCTAATGATTTGTTGATGAGAGGCATGGAACTAAACGAGGCCACGAAGCTAGTTACAAAGTGAGTCGTCGAGTTGCAAAACCCGTTGTGTGCAGACAAACAAATTTTTCAGGAAGCGCATTTGTTATGCAACAAAGATAGGAGGTTGAAATTTTGTAATTAAACGGTAAGCGTTCATCTTCGTCATACCGCAAAACATCCATAAAATTTAACTTATAGAACCCACGTTATTTGCAAAAAACTTTTGGACATAACGCGTTTTGCAGCAGTTTTGTGGAGAAAAAAGATATGTGCAGCAGTATATGGAATAGAGTGTGCAGATTTATGGTGACAGTGTTTTAACAGCTACGTTTGAAAGTATTACACTATGAAAATAGCATAAATGTAAATAATTTAGGTTGGATATAATGCTATGATATCTAATCCCCGTTCTTTGATTTAATGATTACATCAAGAAATCATAACTCATACAAAACGTTTTATAAATTCTTTAACATTTTGTACAGTTATATTAACAATCCGTTAATGCCCTCAACAAAATCTCCCACATCAATATCATAGTCTGGCATTTCACTGTTTAAATTCTGCCGCTGGTTAAACAGTGCCTTGTAGAACGTGAGGTCATCGTTCTTTATCTGCTCTTTCCCGTAATGATTGGGCAGCAATGTGTGCAGGTCGTTGAATTTTTCTTTCTTAAGAGGAACCCCTTCCTCCACTGGTACTGGCACAATAGCAGAAAAGGGTTTCCCATGCTTCAATATGCTTTTCGCTTCCACCACAATGGCTGTTATAGTTTACTTCACTTCTTATCACACAGTTGCCTGATTTTGGTCGTGTAAGTATGATCCTTTCACAGGGCTCTGCAGCAGTAGTATAATTGATGGTTCGGGCGCCTCCTCCTCCTCCAGCTCCCAGGGCACCGCTCCTCCTCCTCCTCCTCCCGGGAGGCCTTCCCAGGGGCCCGCTCCTCCTCCCGCGGGAAATTTGAATTGGTAAAATGCCACGTGCTTTTTGACAGCTATCATCGACAACAACGCATCGCTAACCTCATTACTGCCATCTTAACGGGTCTAACCCTCAATGCTGCAACTTAACCTCACAAGCGCGAGATTTGAATCGGTAAACAAATCCACGTGCTTTTTGGACAGCCACGTGCTTTTTGACAGACAACAACGTATCGCTAACCTCAGTGCTGCCATCTTGACGGGCCTAAACCTCAGTGCTGCCAACTTAACCTTACTAGCGCGAGATTTGAATCGGTAAACAAAGCCACGTGCTTTATTGACAGCTATCATCCGCCATCTTTAATCAAGTGAGCACCGTGCTGCCCTCTTTATCGTAGTAGCAGGCAATTCGTCAGCTGTTATCCGCCATCTTTAATCAACAGAACACCGTGCTGCCCTCTTTATGGCTACTACCTTAAGCACATAGTAGTGGGCAATTTGAAAAGTTCCGTTAGCTGTCATCAGCCATCTATAATAAAGAGAGCACAGTGCTGCACTTTTTAGCTACTTACCTTTGAAATGTGGTGGTGCCAATTTGAAAAATCCCACGTGCTCATGTTTGGAAACAAACCCACGTGCTTTTTTGACAGCTGTCATCCGCCATCTTTAATCAACAGAGCACCGTGCTGCACTCTTTAGTTGAAATGTGGTGCTGGCAATTTGAAAAATTCCACATTCTCTTGTTTGGAAACAAACTCACGTGCTTTTTTGATAGCTGTCATCCACCATCTTTAATCAAGGGAGCACCGTGCTGCACTCTTTAGCTACTTACATTTGAAATGTGGTGGCGGCAATTTGAAAAATTCCACATTCTCTTCTTTGGAAATAAACTCACATGCTTTTTTTGACAGCTGTCATTCGCCGTCTCTAATCAAGATAGCACCGCGCTGCACTCTTCAGCTACATACCTTTGAAATGTGGTGGCGGCAATTTGAAAAATTCCACATTCTCTTGTTTGGAAACAAATTCACGTGCTTTTTTAACAGCTGTCATCCATCATCTTTAATCAAGAGAGCACCGTGCTGCACTCTTTAGGTACATACCTTTCAAATGTGGTGGCGGATAATTTAAAAATCTCTACAGCAGCTATCTCTCAACGCTAATTACACAAGATGGCGGCTATACATGACACCTTAAGGGTGCTTACGCAAGATGGCTGCTATACATAGGTTCTTATGAGATACCCTTGGGATGTTGCGCATGATGGCGGCTATACATGACTCCTTATGAAACGCCCTAGGGATGCTTGCTCAAGATGGCGACTGCTCTTATGAGACGGCTTAAGGGTCCTTGCACAAGATGGCTTGAGACGCCCTAAGGATGCTTGCACAAGATGGCGGACACTAGATGGCGGCTATACACGACTCCTTATGAGACGCCTTAAGGGTGCTTGCGCAAGATGGCTGCTGCTCTTATCAAGAAAGCTAGCGTAGAGGATAACGTGCCGTGCTAGTTCGATTCATTAAATTGGGGTTTAAATGCAAAATGTTAAATATCTCGAAAACGGTGCGTCGTAGAGCAAAACGGAGAATTTTTTTCTGCCTTATACGAAGGTTCGCAGTATGATGAACACGATAGCATCAGAAAAACATAGTCTAATGATGAGATCAACGCTTTGGTTCCCACTTAGGCCCTTTGGCATTTACTCTGTTTTAGCTTGTATTGAAGCAAGTTTTTGTAACATGTTCAGGTCTAGCTATAGTAGAGAGTATAACGTGCTATGCTGGTTCGATTCATTAAATTTGGGGCTTAAATGCAAAATGTTCAATATCTCGAAAACGGTGCATCGTAGAGCAAAACAGACAGTATTTTTCTGCCTAATACCCAGGTTCGCAGTATCAGTAACACGATAGCATAAGAAAAAAGTAGTCTAATGATGAGATCAACGGTTCAATTTCTACTTAGGCCCTTTGGCATTGGCAGCTATATAATTCTACAAGATGGCGGCTATACATAGCTCCTTTTGAGACGGCTTAAGAGCGCTTGCACAAGATGGCTGCTGCTCTTATGAGACGCCCTAGGGGTGTTTGCGCAAGGTAGCAGCGACAAGACGGTGGCTATACACAGCTCCTTATGATTCGGCCTAGGTTGCTTACACAAGATGGTGGCTGCTCTGATGAAGAAAGCTAGCTTAGAGGCTACTGCGAAAGATCGCGGCTGATGTTATGCATACGGTAGAGGGCAATTTGAAATTCTACGTGCTCTCGTTTGTAAAATTCCACGTGCTATTATTTTACAGCTCTGATCTTTAATCAACAGAGCATAGCGCAGGTATCTTTACAGCACTAAATCTCATACCTTTGAAATTTGGTGGCGGCAATTTGAAAAATTCTTTTAACAGCTGTCATCTTTAAACAATGGCGGCTATATATAGGCTGTTAAGGCCTCATCATTCTCCTCCTTCTCCTCCTATGTCAAGGCATAGCTTTATCGAACAAGTTTAAACCTGCATCACGAGGGCAAGAGTGTGCAGCGATAACATCATTGTGCATGTTTAGACTTGCGAAACGTAACAAGACTAGAATTAAACACTGTACTCAATGTCGTTAACCTCAACATGTGATCAGAACACTGATTGATGTGTTCAAAACACTACATAAGTGATTAAGACTAGAATCGAACATTGTACTCGATACAACATGTGTTTAGAACATGTTGTAAACATGTTCTAACAAGATGAAATTGAAACATAACAAGATTAGAATCGAACACTGTAATCGATGTTCTTAACTTCAACATGTGTTCAGAACATTGTTTGATGTGTTCAGAGCAAAAGTACAATTTCAATTATTTGCTTACTGTAAAAAAGTCAAAAACACACTGTGCACATATCGCGTAGCTAACTCGCTTAGTAAACGATATTGCAAAAGTACAACTTCAATGATTTGCCTAGTGTAAAAATCGAAAACACACTGTGTATATATTGCGTGACTAACTCGCTCAGTAAACGATATTACAAAAGTACAACTTCAATGATTCGCCTAGTGCAAAAAATAAAAAAAACACTGTACACATGCTGCGTAGCCAACTCGCTCGGTAAAAGATAATCTGATTTAGTTACTATAGAAAAAACTTAGATTCAAACCCTGTTCTATTATCGCAAACACGGAGAGTAAAATTTAACAGAACGATTGGTGCTATAAGAAATACATTGGTTACATTTAAGTTCCTAGCAGTCGAACAAGTTATCGCATAAACATGTAACATGAAATATTAGTCAATCTGTTGGCATGGGTTACAAGCATGTAGCTCATGCGGAACCAAATTTCAAGGGTATGAGGTTTAGTGCTGTAAAGATACCTGCGCTATGCTCTGTTGATTAATGATCAGAGCTGTAAAGAAATAGCACGTGGAATTTTACAAACGAGAGCACGTAGAATTTAAAATTGCCCTCTACCGTATGCATAACATCAGCCGCGATCTTTCGCAGTAGCTTAGAGGCTGATGCTATCATGTTCATCATACTGCGAACCGTAGTATTAGGCAGAAAAATTTTGTCCATTTTGCTCTACGACGCACCGTTTTCGAGTTATTTAACATTTTACATTTAAGCCCCAAATTTAATGAATCAAACTAGCACGTCACGTTAGCCTCTACGCTAGCTTTCTTGATAAGAGCAGCAGCCATCTTGCGCAAGCACCCTTAAGGCGTCTCATAAGGAGTCGTGTATAGCCGTCATCTTGTATACGTCATCTTGCGCAAGCATTCTTAGGGCGTCTCAAGCCATCTTGTGCAAGGACCCTTAAGCCGTCTCATAAGAGCAGTCGCTATCTTGAGCAAGCATCCCTAGGGCGGATGACAGCTGACGGAATTGACCGCAAGATAGCCGCACGGTGCTCTGTAGATTAAAGATGGCTGCTGTCAAAAAGCATTTTTCAAATTATCCGCCACCACATTTCAAAGGTATGTACCTAAAAAGTGCAGCACGGTGTTCTCTTGATTAAAGATGGTGGATGACAGCTGTTAAAAAAGCACGTGAGTTTGTTTCGAAACAAGAGAATGTGGAATTTTTCAAATTGCCGCCACCACATTTCAAAGGTATGTAGCTGAAGGGTGCATCACGGTGCTCTCATGATTAAAGATGGCGGATGACAGCTATCAATAAAGCACGTGGCTTTGTTTACCGATTCAGATCTCGCGCTAGTAAGGTTAAGTTGGCAGCACTGAGGTTTAGGCCCATCAAGATGGCAGCACTGAGGTTAGCGATACGTTGTTGTCCGTCAAAAAGCACGTGGCTGTCGAAAAAGCACGTGGATTTGTTTACCGATTCAAATCTCGCGCTAGTGAGGTTAAGTTGGCAGCATTGAGGTTTAGGCGCGTTAAGATGGCAGTACTGAGGTTAGCGATGCGTTGTTGTCGATGATAGCTATCAAAAAAGCACGTGGCTTTGTTTACCAATTCAAATTTCCCGCGGGAGGAGGAGCGGGCCCCTGGGAATGCCTCCCGGAGGAAGAGGAGGAGGAACGGGTCCCTGGGAGGGCCTCCCGGGAGGAGGAGGATGAGCGGGCCCCTGGAAAGGCCCCTCAGGAGGAGGAGGTGGAGGAGCGGGGCCCTGGGCGCCGGAGGAGGAGGAGGCGCCCGAACTATCCAATTATACTAGTTGCGGCATAACAAGCTTTGCTGCATAACACACGCTGGACGTAACGACTTTTGCAGCAGTTCCGTCATTTATCACCTTTAAACGTATGGATTAAATGGCCTTTGCTCACGGATTATATAGCTGGATTGTGTATTTTGATTAGCTGCATACAATCGCGATGATAACTCATTTTGAGAAAGAAATGGACATAACGTGTTTTGCAACTGGACGACTCAAGTGAGGATTATGAATGCATTTAATAAATTCACAGAGGTTACCAAACTGAACGCTGAATGGCAAAACAGATGAAGATGAAGATGTATGTGTTTAGATTCTTATAAGTATTGTGCATAAGGTCCAAAAATGTGAATATTCTTGATTTGTTAGAGGGAGTGAAGTGTTCATTGTGGTCATCGGTGTTCTGTAAGAAAGAAGTAAAAACTCGGGCCAAAAACAGTGTCTTCCCATCGTCGCCTTGGAATCTCTCTCTCTCTCTCTCTCTCCCCCTCTCTCTCTCTACTTCCATGTTGGAGTGTACTATTCTCCTAGGAAACTTATGTTTCTACATTCGTTCTTGAAGTGCGTGAGTGAAAGCAGGTTGAACTCAGGATTTGTTATTCATAAATAAGGAGCAAGGGACATGAAATTATTGAGAATGATTGCTGATGAAAACAGGTGCGAGGAATGGCTGGAACTTACGTGTGGTGGGGAAACAAAGAGTGTTAGAAATTAAGTAGATAGTTGAACCTGTACGTATAAATCGGGTTCGTTGTTGGAGTCATGTGGGGCGAATAGATACTCGGAAACGACTGAGTACTTTATCGTTGATGGTACAGTCTGCAAGTTAAATTTTCAACATTCTATAATACATTAACACTTCAGAAGCATAATAATAATAATAATAATAATAATAATAATAATAATAATAATAATAATAATAATAATAATAATAAAATTCGTGAGGCTATTTCTAGCCGGGTGCAGCCCTTGTAAGGCAGACCCTCCGATGAGGGTGGGCGGCATCTGCCATCTGTAGGTAACTGCGTGTTATTGTGGTGGAGGATAGTGTTATGTGTGGTGTGTGAGTTGCAGGAATGTTGGGGACAGCACAAACACCCAGCCCCCGAGCCATTGGAATTAACCAATGATGGTTAAAATCCCCGACCCGGCGGGAATCGAACCCGGGACCCTCTGAACCGAAGGCCAGTACGCTGACCATTCAGCCAACGATTCGGACATAATAATAATAATAATAATAATAATAATAATAATAATAATAATAATAATAATAATGTTTTACTGTATTACTTATTTGGATATTTATAACAGCCTACAGGTGTATACAATGTTGAGAAATTTATAATCGATAAAGACATTGCTGAATTGGAAAGGCGGTGGCATCAGGAGACAGTGAAAACTTCGTCTACACTTCTCTAAGTTTTCTTGTCTTCCGATGCCACCGCCTTTCCAGTTTAGCATTATCTTTATCTGTTATAAATTTCTCAGCAGTGTGACGCATAGTCAAACTCATACCTTTTCGATACAAATATTATCAGGAAATTAATTCAGGAATTAAAAAACATCGGAGCTGAAATAGTTACAGTAAAATGAAATATCTTTCCTTTTGGATCAATAACTTTAAACTTACTGACGGAAAATAAGGAAATTAAAGTCAGCGGGTTCAAATATTTGAATGGATCATTTCAGCTATTGGTACAATTTCGTCAGAAATTGAGGGAGAGGTAAGTGAGAGCATGAGTACATTTGGGATTAAAACATGTTAAACAAAACAAGTATATCTACAATTCCGTTGTGCAGAGTATTCTGTTTGATAGAGCAGAAGCATGGAATATATACATATTCTAAGCTAACAAATTATAAATTGTTATTAAGTATTAACCATAAGGTGGAGTTTCGAAGAAAAATGCCTAGAAAAATAAAGTAATTCAGTAAGGAACCCTAAAATCCAAAAACGAAATATCGATGTAGAGAAAAAAATATGTTGGACATAATTATATAAAGATAAAAATGGTTCGGACACGTAAAAAGTGTAACAGACCGGCATTACAAAGGACTCACACCCTTCCGGTTTAAGAAAAGAAAAATAAAGAGGACGTAATACTATCACCAATGCAAAGTTACCTGCTACCTTATCTTATCCAAAACGAAGTAGCACGGGTCTGATAGAATAACTCAAGAATAAAGTATTTCTTTATATTTCTACATTTAAAAATGGTGTATGGCTTTTAGTGCCGGGAGAGTCCGAGGACAAGTTCGGTTCGCCAGATGTAGGTCTTCCGATTTTACCCCCTTAGGAGACCTGCGCGTCGTGATGAGGATTAAATGATGATGAAGACGATAACATAGACCCAGACCCCGTGTCAGCGAAATTAACCAATTATGTTTAAAATTCCCGATCCGTCGGGAATCGAACCCGGGACTCCTGTAGCCAAATGCCAGCACATTAACCATTTAGCCACGGAGCCCGACATTTCTACATAGAGATATCCGAACTGTAGACTGGATTGCAAGTGCGTAATGATGTTGAAGACTAAAGAATGATATCATGTCCTTTTAAGAACTGAGAATGTTGCTTCTGTTATTGAGTCCGACAGCTACAGCGGAAGCAAAATGTATAACATCGACTTTTGCCTGCAAGGTTGTGCAAAATAAGCTCGATAAAATACATTTTTATCTTTAGGCTTCAATTTTATGCATGACTAGAGTAAGTCACTGCAAATGTAACAGTCAGTATGAACTTCACGCTTAGCAGTTCTCACTCGTAAGGTGTAATGTGGCGCATCCAATCGGTGATTGGCTCGTTGAGACTAGACTCAAGTAAGGGTCATCAGCTTCCTGGCAGAATGCCTTCCAAGCATGATCTTTCATGCCAGTTATCGAGGAATTCACAAAATGTACCTTTTTGCATTTCGTGATGCTGTAAGTGATTGAACATCTCTGAATAGGGCAGAGAAGGTTAAAATACAGTATCCTCTGTAAATCTATGGATTATAGGTGATCTAGAAGAAAGATATACATACCCTTACTCGTGATCGACGGTGTGGTAATACCATTCGAAAGTTCGGTGATAATCCAACATAAATTAAACATTAGAGTTGTGTTGTAACCAAGGTTGAAGTTTACAAATCACAACTTTTATTGCTTCACTTTATGATATTTACATAAATAACTGAAATTTATTTTGAAGCAAAAAGGAATATTGAATCTTGAGAAAAGTCTGTCTTTATACAATATGTACAGGTTTGCAGTCTTTATATACACTTCTATCTTGAAAAGATAGTCTTTGTGAATTGACACGTTGATAGTCGAGAACTATCTGGCACACTAACATGAATGTCTTTGAGAGTCCTTGTTTGTTGAAGTGCCTGAATTCCTAAAAAGCAAGTTCAATTGATTGAAGAAATTCCACCTAGCGAAACTAAGGGAGCTTGCATAAATTAGGGAATGAAAATGGCTTGTAAAAGAATTACGGAACATAGGCAGCGGAAACAGGTAAGGGAGCGGTGACCAGAGGTGAGACCTCGTACTGCCAGAAATTCAGTCCACCTGGTCGAAGCACATTTTCAAGAGGAGTAGCCTCCGTGCTCGACGTAGGGTGTATTCTGGAGCTGGACACCGGGCAAGTGGGCAAGTGAGCAGGCCGGGAGCTCCTATTTATAGTACACTCGATGGTCAGGCACGCGCACTGAGGGCTGCGCGTCGAAGCTAGCAGAATGATACACAGGCGCGCGTGCAGCTGGCAGGCGGAGCGAGACGGGAGCGCCGGACATACAACACCCTCCCCTCCTAAATGCGCCGGTACGGCGTGAAACGGCGGCGGCGCTGGCGGCGACTGCGATGCTGGGGCGGAGCTGCTGATATCTCTGTTGTATTGTCCGGAGCTGGAACTGGGCGGAGTGGCGCTGTCTCGTCCTGAAAGGAACCCATTGTTATTAAATGATCTAAAGCGCGTTCAGCAATAGATTTATCAGGTTTAGCAATAGCATCAATAGCTGGACATGGGCGGTAGCGCAGACGTATCTGATCTTGATGGCGGCAGATACGTTTCTCCGTAGTCTGTATCTCGTATAGACGATGACCCAAAGATCTGCACATGACTCCAGGTATCCAGAGTGGGTTGGATTTGAATGTCCTGGTGTAGACCTTGTCGTTGAGGGAGAACTTCGTTGGTGATGTCTTATGCTGGGCTGGAAGAGGCTGTAACAGAGAAAGTAAAGTTCTGTGAGGCCGTCCATGGAGCTTCTGTGCAGGAGTGATATTATCAGCGCCGGGTAGAGTTCTGTAGTTGTTTAAGAGTTGGAGCAAGGCTTGGTCTTTAGTTAAGCCTGAAGAGACAGCTTTCTTCATACTTCTTTTAAATGTTTGTACGAAGCGTTCAGCTTCACCATTAGATTGAGGGTGAAAAGGTGGTGCTAGGATATGACGAATGCCATTATGTGTACAAAAGTTCTGAAAAGCAGTAGCTGTAAATTGAGGTCCGTTGTCCGAAATGAGTACTTGCGGTAAACCTTCTGTAGTAAAGACTTTCTGGAGAGCACGAATGGTAGCTTCGGTTGTAGTAGTCGAATGCATATCCACTACATATGGAAAGTTTGACAGTGAATCGATGACTATTAACCACATGGAATTGAGGAAAGGACCTGCGAAATCAATGTGAACTCGTTCCCATGGAGTAGTAGCAGGAGGCCATGAAGCAAGATCAGAAGACGGGGCGTTCTGATTCGTTTGACATTGCTCACAATGACGTATTAGCTTTTCGATGGCGGCATCAATACCGGGCCAGTAGCAGTGTTGACGGGCGAGTTGCTTTGTTCTGGAGATACCCCAATGGCTTTGGTGTAATAATCCGAGAACTTGTTTCTGTAGGCTAAGTGGGATAACCACTCGGAAGATGGTGCCTGCTTCTAGTAATACAACTCCGGCACGAGTCGTGAGACGATGCTGCATACGATGATAAGGTGCCAGGTGGGCAGGAAGTGTGCTCTGAAGAGGCCAACCGTTGCGGATGTAAGTACGTACAGTAGCAAGTGTACTGTCCTTATCCGTAGCTTTAGCTATGCAGGTAGCATCAATAGGAAAACTGGATACAGCATCTTCAAGTTCTATGTCCAACTGAAGACATTCAGATTCTTGAGAATCGAAGGCAGTATCAGGACCAACGGGTAAGCGGGAGAGGGCATCAGCATTACAATGCTGGGATGTGGCTCGATATACAATCTGATAGGAATAATCAGAAAGGAACATGGACCATCTTTGAAGCTTTCTGAGGGAATTCTCTGGGATCTTATTACCAGGATGGAATAAGTGTACGAGAGGCTTATGATCGGTAATGATCAGGAAATGGTTGCCATAGAGATATTCATTGAAACGGCGAATACCAAAGATGATGGCTAAAGCTTCTTTCTCTATCTGTGAGTATCGACGTTGATGGTCATTAAGTGTTTTCGAAGCGAAGGCGATGGGGCGTTCTTGTCCATGACGATCCTTCTGGGAGAGAACGGCACCGACACCGTAGTCTGAAGCGTCAGTAGCTAGCGTGATGATCTTGTCGGGCTGAAAATGAGTGAGTTGTATAGCTTGAATTAAGGCGTTGTTGATTGTTTTCCATGCCTGTTGGCATTGCGGAGTCCACTGAAACTTAACACCTGTTTTACGTAGAGCGTTTAATGGAGCTGCCACTGTAGCGAAGCGTGGAATGAACTTATTATAATAGTTTGCTTTGCCTATGAAGGACTGAAGCTGCTTGAGGTTCTGAGGTGCTGGCATGTTTACTATCG
Organism: Anabrus simplex; assembly: GCF_040414725.1. Classification (NCBI taxonomy): domain Eukaryota; kingdom Metazoa; phylum Arthropoda; class Insecta; order Orthoptera; family Tettigoniidae; genus Anabrus; species Anabrus simplex. Next base: position 249,066,154 of record NC_090269.1, read on the forward strand.
CTGAGACATTCTGTGTACTAGGACTAATTCCATTCTTATCAAGTATATGTCCTAGGTAGTGAACTTGAGGCTGAAAGAAGGTACATTTAGCGAGATTCGCTCGTAAGCCATTGTCTTTCAATTTCTGGAGAAGGAGGCGTAGATTGGTTAGATGTTCCTGATGATCTTTTCCAGTAACAATAATATCATCCAGGTAGTGAGCACAACCGGGAATGGAGGCGGTGAGTTGAGCCAAATAGCGCTGAAAAATAGCCGCTGAGGATGAAACACCGAATGGGAGCCGCTGGAGCTGGAGCAGTCCGAGAGGAGTGTTGAGTGTGAGAAATTTCTTAGATTCTTCGTCTAAAAGTAGCTGGAGATATGCTTCTTTAAGATCAACTCGAGAGAAGAATTGTCCACCAGAGAGACGACGGAATAAGTCTTCTGGACGTGGAATAGGAAAGATATCTGTGTCGAGTTGTGCGTTGACTGTAGATCGAAAATCGCCACAAAGTCGAACATTACCATCAGGTTTCTTGATTACCACGAGTGGAGTAGCCCATTGACTAGAAGTAACTGGTACTACAATGCCAGTTTGTATCCATCTTTCTAATTCTTTCGTGACCTGGTCTTGAAGTGCTAGGGGTACTGGACGTGATTTGAGGAAGCGAGGCTTAGCTCCGGATTTCAACTGTATGTGAGCTGTATAGTCTTTTGCTGTTCCGAGCTGAGAGTCGAAGACTTCAGGAAACTGCGCTAGGAGAGCGGTAACGTCCGAAGTAGGATGCAATGTAGATACGACGTTAATGTTGTCATGTATCTGGAAACCAAATAAGTTAAATAGATCCATGCCCATAATGTTTGATGCAGTGTAGTTGTTAACTACGAGAAGAGGAATGGCCTTCTGAATTCCTTTATAACTAGCCTGAAGCTTAATTTGACCTTTGATGTCAATTTTCTTCTTGTTAAATGTCACGAGCTGGATGTCAGCTGGAGAGCATGAAGGTGAACCTAAGTCGTGGTAGGTAGTCAGGTTAATAATAGAGACAGGTGATCCAGTGTCTAATTGAAAATCGACAGATCGATCAGAGAATGAGAGAGGAATGATGATTTTGTGAGAATCCTTTGTGGGAAGAATAAGATTGATCTGATCAACTTCCATGTCTTGGCGGGGCTGTATATGCTTCCGGCGCGCTGCAGTAGTCTTAGCAGGGCGGAGCGAACTTTGACAGACAGTCTGAATGTGTCCAAGTTTATTACATCGTTCACAAGTAGCTTTGAAAAAACGACAGTCACGACGTTCATGATGCTTGAAACAACCTCGGCAGGAAGGCAGGAGTTTCGAGGTGTTTTGAGAATTGGGCTTCCTTGTAGCATTACGAGAGGGAACCTGGCGAGAATGCTTGGTGGAGAGCGCCTTATCCGTACGGTTCACTGTAGCAGAGGACTTGCGGGCCTGAGGCGAGACTTGTGCAACTTCGTGTGGAGAAGCTATGGCTGCGGCAGTCTTGGTAGTAAGCTCATAAACCGTAGCAATACGCTGGACGTCTTCTAAAGAAGGGTTACTCTGCTTGACAGCGTCAAAACGTATTTTGTCTTCAGGAGTATGTAAAATTATCATGTCCCGAATGAGAGAATCAGTGTAGGATGAACCACAACCGTCCTTGGAGCAGATGAACTGGCAGGGTTTAGCTAGACCACGCAATTCAGTTATCCATTCAGTATGTGTCTGATGGGGTTGCTTTCTGCTCTGAAAAAATTTATAGCGAGCAGCCACTATGTGAGGAGCTTTGGCATAGTGTTCCGTGAGACGGGCCAAGAGCTGCGTGAAGGGTACCTCAGATAAGTGTTCTTCCGGACTTAATTTACGTAGTAATTCACACGTAGCATTGCCAACCGAACTAAGAAATAGTGCGCGGCGGCGTTGATCATCTGTGACAGAATGGCAGATGAAATGCTGTTGTAAACGGGCTAAATAAACTGACCATTCTTCCTTAGCCGGATCAAAAGCAGAGAACGGAGGAATAGCTGATGGCTGTGTAGAGACAGAAATAGCTTGAATAGCCTGAAGTAATGCTGCCTGTTGTTGTTGCATAAATTGTTGTTGTTGCTGCTGTAAGGCTTGGAAGACCGTAGCGAGTTGTTCCGCAGTAGCCATTGCGAGATGCGTGCAAGCAAGAGTAAGGTAAGCTGTGTGGCAGAACTGGTTGGAGTGTCGTTGTTGTTTAGCACGTCGCAGTAGAGTTGACAACTGGGCCCGTTGAATGGTAGTGTTGGTTTCGTGTGTACCTCGTCGCTATAGAGTTGGCAATGGGGTCGAAGAATTGTAGTTTGTTGCTTTTTTTTTACTTCATCGCCATAGAGTTGGCGACTGGGGCCGATGAATTGTAGTGTCGCTTTTTTACCTCGTCGCCATAGAGTTGTGTTGTAACCAAGGTTGAAGTTTACAAATCACAACTTTTATTGCTTCACTTTATGATATTTACATAAATAACTGAAATTTATTTTGAAGCAAAAAGGAATATTGAATCTTGAGAAAAGTCTGTCTTTATACAATATGTACAGGTTTGCAGTCTTTATATACACTTCTATCTTGAAAAGATAGTCTTTGTGAATTGACACGTTGATAGTCGAGAACTATCTGGCACACTAACATGAATGTCTTTGAGAGTCCTTGTTTGTTGAAGTGCCTGAATTCCTAAAAAGCAAGTTCAATTGATTGAAGAAATTCCACCTAGCGAAACTAAGGGAGCTTGCATAAATTAGGGAATGAAAATGGCTTGTAAAAGAATTACGGAACATAGGCAGCGGAAACAGGTAAGGGAGCGGTGACCAGAGGTGAGACCTCGTACTGCCAGAAATTCAGTCCACCTGGTCGAAGCACATTTTCAAGAGGAGTAGCCTCCGTGCTCGACGTAGGGTGTATTCTGGAGCTGGACACCGGGCAAGTGGGCAAGTGAGCAGGCCGGGAGCTCCTATTTATAGTACACTCGATGGTCAGGCACGCGCACTGAGGGCTGCGCGTCGAAGCTAGCAGAATGATACACAGGCGCGCGTGCAGCTGGCAGGCGGAGCGAGACGGGAGCGCCGGACATACAACAGTTCGAACGAGCACATAGCCTACATTTGCAGGAAAGTATACGCTTCCCTTTCTCTCGAAATTAACCAGTCACATCTTCCACACAATATGAAAATAAGATTAATCCAGACGCATTTTGTTACTCATAGTCAGTTACTGCGATTGTATTAATTTATGCTACTGAAGAACAAACAAAGAAACTGTAAAGGGAAATAAGCTTTAGTAGCCTTTTTATTTTTTAATCAGATTAGACTGTAAAACTTATATTATCCCTGTTACTATGCACTACACTTGTTAAGAAAGTAAGTAAGTAAGTAAGTTTGCAAGCTGCTTAACGTCGCACGGACACAGATATGTTTTATGGCGACGATGGGATAGGAAAGGGTTAGGAGTGGGAAGGAAACGTATGTGGCCTTAATTAAGGTACAGCCCCAGCATTTGCCTGGTGTGAAAATGGGAAACCACGGAAAACCATCTTCAGTGCTCCCGTCAGTATGGTTGGAACCCACTATCTCCCGAATAATGGATACTGGCCGCATTTAAGCGACTGCAGCTATCGAGCTCGGTAAGTAAATAAATAAGTAAGTAAGTAAGTAAGTGAGATATTTACTCACTGGTACATCTATTTTCCAACTTTTGAATTAAGGAACCCCAACACCGTAGAAACTTTCCTCTGATCATAGTTACATCCCATCCATTCAACAGCTTTACACCCGTTCCAACTCCTCGCTTACTATACTCATAAATTGTATATCAGTGTATAATTGTTAATTTCCTATGTTAGGTGTTAGGTTATGAAATACTCTGTCCCATTTTTTTTAATTCCATGTGGCTCTTTCTAGCCTGGTGCAGCCCTTGTAAGGTAGACCCTCCGACGAAGGTGGACAGCATCTGCCGTGTACAGGATACTGCGTGTTATTGTACGACTGTGCGTCAAATATTTGTGAAATTTGGAACAGAGTCTTCCAGTTCTCATAAAAGTATACGAGCTATAAGTCCGCCTAAATACCTGCCTGATTCCTTGGGGTTGTCCTAACTAACCATTTTTAATTTGTGATGAGGTTACGAGTAGTGGGACTTTTACATTCAGGAAATTCCTCGGTTTATATCTTAAACAAGTTTATTTGGTATTATATATTGAACCCGAGTGACTTAGGCCCATAGTCAGTCATGATTTGATTGATAAAATGATATATGGTACATTTATTGGAATACAGGAGTGTAGTTGAAAATATTTCGTTTATGTAATGTCGAAATCGGAGCGAAGGAAGGACGACAGACTGGAGCCTGACGGATTAGCTCAACACGACAACTTTTAGCTACTTCACAGCAGGGAATATCATTAGTTGGCGAACAAGGAAATACAGAGTCCACAAATAAGTCTTGGTCAGAAAGAGAAGGGGGAGAGTCATACAAAGGAAACTCACAACATGAGTAATAACTTGGGATATTTTTGGTAGGACGGAAATTCCGGGAGCTCGTGGAAAATTACAGCGGATGCGTGTACATTCGCTGGCCTAGGTTCGAGCAGGTGGAGATTTAAATCACGTGACCGCTTGCCGGCCAATCGTAAAAATTTAATGGAAGGCTCAGGGATACCATCTTAAGGAATGATGGACGAGATATTTTCGTAACTACAAAAGTAATCAGTAATAAATTATTGTGAGTACACGGATGGATGTAATGAATTTATTAGATGTCACGCATGGAAAAATAATCAATAATTATTGGCAAATTAAATAAATTGGAGGCTGGATTTCTTGGAAACCAGACAGCTTGAATGTCATTGGCTGAAAGAAGACCACGTTGTAAGGGACGCTACCGAAGGCGCGAAATGTGAGGAGCTAAATCCACCCGTATCTCCTAAATCTGTGATCACCAGGAGTTCATATTTAATCCAGCAGATATGCTAGCGGAGTGGATTAATTTGATGTAAATTTTAACTTCCAATTCGGAGTGCAAGCACCGATATTAAAAATCCACCCCCTCCCTCAGGGGTATGACGTCAACGAATCCGCGGGAAAAGGGCTTCATCCATATATACGGGGCAAGGGATCCTCGCCAGCACACTTGAAGTGAATCTCGGGAGCTGAATTGACGGTCGCGGCACACTTGAATTGAATATCGGGAGCTGAACTGTTGGTCGCCGATAACTTATAATTCTACGGATGTACAGTCATTTAATGGCGCGAGCATCCGCCAGTGTGTGTAAAATGTGATCGCGCTCAAGCAAAATGAACTAGAAATAGTTAACGTAGGACAGTGTTTGTCATTTATGAATATCAGTGATGTAAAGTAATTACACTGCAAGAGAGTAGTATAAAGTATATCACCATAAGTACGTACATAACAGACTGTGTGACGAACAGTACTTTCAGGGAATAGTAGCCTGTACTTTGCTATATCGAACCGATATCATGAACACGTCAAGAATGCCGTATGAATCGGGCGTATCGCGACGGGCGTAAAAGTTGACACCTCGTCGTACGTGTCCAGGTCCTTTGTGCGGTAGTTGGACGAAGATTAAAGAGTGTAAATATTAAATTCTTGGGTCTAGGATAGTAATTTGTTGTATCAAAGTTAAAGTATTCAGTGTTAACGTTGTAAATGGTGAAGGTTTGTGGAAATTAAGGTACGAGTGTAAAATGGTAATGTGCCAGGAAATCTTTTGTGGAACTACGCCATCAAGAATGGAGGAGTAAAACGCAGAGAGGGGTCGGAGGAGCCTCTCATCTGCAAAGCTGTAATGGAATACCGATAACTAAGATGAGTACTAAATTGTAAATAATATTTGGGAAATGTTATCGTGATGGGAAAAATGGGAATAATTTGATTATACTTGGTTACCTTCTGTAACAAGATGGGTCGCTTAACGACCCCATCCTAAATTTGTAGCACGGACAGTAGTAAATCATAATAATGTAAATAATCGGGTCTTTTATGTATTCAGTTTGTTGGAGATGTAAATTTGTATATATAGTGTAGTACGTTAAGTCATGCATGCATTCATATTTCTTTGTAGTCAATAATTTTCTTTACGTTTGATCTTGGTTATGGTAGTTAAATAAGACCCGATATGTGTTTTCTGTTTTATAATTTTAACGAGCTATGTAATGACATGGAAGGAAAATCCAGCTTCGCCATACCAGTTGTGTTTTGTTGTAATTAATATGGTCATATTTCAAAGTGAAGTTGTTAAATTTGGGAGAAGCGATTAATATAATATCCAAAGTAAATCATATCTGGAGTGTTTAGTGCCAGAATAAATCGAGTTTGTGAAAGGGGTTATGCGTTAAACATATTAAGAGTGGACTACCGTATTACAGGCGAAAATTATTATTTTTTTAATTAATAATAATAATAAATAATATAATTACTTTTTTGAAGAAGGTATTTTTTTTATATAATTTGGATATAATAATAATTCATGTGATATTGGAATATTTAGCGAGCAGTGCGTAATAATAAATTTATGTGATCAGGTGTTGAGTTTATTGGGAATCATTTAATGACGGGAGGTCGTTTTTAATTCGGAATTAAAGTGCGTGGTAATTTAATTTGATCGATTAATAATATTGAAATGTAGATCGGTGCTAATAATCCGTACATGTTATGAACGTGTGGTTTAAATTACGGTCCAATATTTTTTTACGTATAAATGTCGTGTCTTAAAGTTGCGATTCATTAGCCGGAACACGTAGGACTAATATTACGAAACCATGATTGTCAAAGTTTGGTAAATATAATTTCAAGATGTTACGATTATTTGTGGAGAATGAACTAAGGCGTAGATCAAAATGAGATAGAAATGTTAAAGAATCTGCAGTCAGATAATAGAAGGTCGTACGATGTCAGAAGTGAATAAATAAGTCAGTTGATAATTCTGAGAGAAATAAACGAATCAAAGAATATTGAGATAGGAAGGAAAATAAATTCCGTACGAGAGACACTTAGGATATTGATATGAGTGTAAAATGTACGGGCAGTGTCACAGAGAAATACTGAGTTACGCAGCGGGTAGCATTCGAACCCATGACAGCATGTACGAAATAAATAGACTGCACAGCTATTCGTTGAGATACAACGGATCTAAGGATAATGAGAGTTCAGATTCCACATAAATGGTCGTATATTGTATTCATTGTAATGACGAGCGAGGACAATCATGATGTCGTGATAATAATAATAATAAATATTGCAGATAAAGGATTGGACCGCCTTAATTAAATGAGCGTTGATAAAGATGTTAAACGGGAATCTAAATGATAATATGCAACCGATAATAATAATAATAATAATAATAATAATAATAATGTAAGGACGATGTTAAATCATCGCGGTCAGATTAATAATAATAATTGTCATAATAATAACAGTAATGATGCCGTTGGTTGATCAGTGAAATATTTGTAATTGCGACCGATATCTGTATATATTTTGGCGGAAGTGACCGGTCCATTAATAATAATAACCTCTTAAGTGACGTGAATAATAATAATAATATCTTGAGTCACCTATTCATTAATAATAATAATAATAACCACGAGAGGGATATAAGAATAATAATAACTGTAATAACCATTTGTGTTTGCATCCCGCATAATAATGACGATATTAATCAAACGTGACAGTGCCAGGAACCGTTGAATAATAATAATAATACTAATAATAATAATAATAATAATAATAATAATAATAATAATAATAATAATAATAATAATAATAATTTCGAGGATGATAATTTCATGAATATTGTGACGACGGTGGAGTTAATTATTTGGTGACAACATCCCTCTATTCGTATGTTTGAATAATGAGAATGATAATATTAGAGTCATTTGGTACCTCGTTTTTGTACGGTTTCCGCATGGGACGATGTTACAGTAATACTTGGCGTGTTTGTTTACTTCGCTCGCGATGCGAGGGGGGCCATTGCCACGGTATTTCCCAACCGCTTCTCGTTATCTCATCTGTGTCAGTAGTCTGTTGACGCTACTTTGCAACATTTCAAATCACATGTAAATAAAATATAAATGCTGATTCAGTGGTATGGCATCAGCTGGATATCGTAAGATAGGAACTGTCCGTGGAATCCAGTTTTCGCATTTCACGAGAAACATTACCCAGTCCGAGCACCGGTCTCGGAAAAATGTATATAGCCGGAGTACGTCATCTTAGTTAAATCGGGAAGCCGACCGTAACATGGGTTATGCTCGGGCTCCCGATAGAAGGAAGCTATATCTTTGAACAACGGTTCGATTCAAATGGAATCGATCCGTAAATTATACCTCCAAAATGTCATTTTATTTCAGAAGCAACCCAGCAAGATATTGATACCACTTGCGGTATGGCAAGTGATTTGTGTATGTAACATGTGTGGAAATTTAAATGTCGTTGCCAAATGTATCAAAGTTTCATACGTCAGATGGCGTAATAAACCGCCCCTTCTGGCAATTATTTCAAAGGAAACCACTCTCATAATCTTTTTATTGTAGTTAGATGATGCCCTTTTTAAAGTTAACAGTCACTTCCTAGTCCTATCATGGAGTCCTTAAATTCAAGTTTACAATCGAGCCTTCCCTATTTTAATTTTAATTGCTCCGTTCATCCCCGTGTTCTATTATGCCGTTATATATATATTTGATGACTTAAATAATGAACCGACACCCCTGAGATAAATGCTAGTCTGGGACTCGGGAGGTGGACGGGTGCAAAAGACACTCACAATAGATTCACATTCAAGCATGTAGAGAACTCACAGAGGATCATAGAAATACTGATTCATTACTCCAGTTTAAAGACGATGGTAGAGGAAAACTGGTACAGGAAGCTATTTCCATCAATAGTTTACTGCCAACGTAAAAAATGAACCCTGCCAGAATAAATCTTATGGAGGAAGAATATTCTGAACAGTCTTAAACGATAATGCAACATACGAAAACTTAAGACTTTAAAAGTGACAACGAAACATTCAGAGCATAGCTGAATTGAAGTTTACATCGACAAGTTGAGAAATTTATTCTCCAGTTTGTATAACATAACTTTCTTTCAAAATGAAGATATCGGCAGCTGAGAGACAGTTTAACAGAATTCTCGAGAACTCATAAAGGATCAAAGAAAATACTGATTCATTACTCCTATATAAAAACGATGGTAAAAGAGAACTCCTACCGAGAGCTATATCCAGCTCTCCAGCAAATAAACCCTGCCAGAATAAATCTTATATAACATGAAAAGAACAGTGTTGTTTTTTGTTAAGCAGCAAAAGGGAAACTTGCTTGTTAATAAGGCAGCTGCATTGCACGCATTTAGGTAAAAGTAGTAATTTTAAAGGCTTATGTGCGTGAAATAACTTATTTACGGGAGACTAATCTCATAAAACTTTGGGAATAAAAATCAACAGACTCTGTGTCTCAGGAACTAACAAAATTTGAATAATATTTCATGACTTGGGCAGTATTCGAATCCAGAACCACGTCCTCTACGTATCAGAACGCTGATCACACAAATAATATTGTGGATACAATGAAACTTGAGTTTATCTCGATCACCTCTGTTCCTTCTCCCCCTTTTTTCTTTTTATAGAACGACTCTTAAGTACTCTCAGAGAAATGGATTAGTCTACTGCGCCTATGGCCGAAAGAAAGTACCTAAAGCACTGCCTAACCCACAGATCAGCACGACGCCAACCAGTGCAAAATATTTAATCCCAATGGAGTCGAAAGATTGTATTCTCGGGTTAAGAGGAGGCTGTTCCATCAATGAGGCAGGTGGCGAGGGAGTGGATGGTATACACAGTGCTATCAGAACAAACAAACATGGCAAGACCGCGATAAAGGCCGTGGGAACTGCGACCACGAGCAGGTGTCTTCTTCGAACATCCAGCGCTATGTGTCACTAATACGCCGTCACTATAAGATTTACCTTCACTGTTGAGGAAGGTTATGTTACACGTTAGTTCTGGCGGTGATGGTGGTCGAGAGGTGGTTTTACTACCATTGAATACCAAGATCGTAGGTTCGATCTCGAGCAAAATCCTTGTATCGTACTTTTGCAGGTAGCTAAATACATAGCACACCATGCTGCTCTTAGAAAGAATCCTAGTAAATACATCATATCAGCACTCCGGAACATCGAAATAGAGCAATCGTTTTACGAGCGGGAACGCTGATCTAATTAACCACACTGGAGCGATGACCTATTAAGAGAATGGAGCGTCAAAGGTAACACTCACCTTTTTAAATAATGTTATTGTTTTTACGACTCACTAACTACTTTGACGGTTTTCGGAGATTCCGAGGTGCGAGAAATTTTTACCGCAGGAGATCTTTTACGTGCCAGTAAATCGACCGAGACGAGCCTGACGTATTTGAGCACCTTCAAATACCACGGGACTGAGCCAGGATCGAACCTGCCAAGTTGGAGTGAGAAGGCTAACGCCTCAACCGTCTGAGCCACCCAGCCCGGCAACTCTCAAATTTTCCAAATGCTGTCGACCCACATGACTTGCAATGAAGCAGCTTAGCTTTGCTTAGCTTCTTCTTATTTTTATTATAGCCCACCGAGAAAGTGGCAGTGCTGTTAGGACCACGCAAATGTGAGCTTGTATTCCGGAGATAGTGGGTTCGATTCCCACTGTCGGCAGCCCTGAAGATTGTTTTCTGTGGTTTCCCATTTTCACACCAGGAAAATGCTGGGACTGAACCTTATTTAAGGCCAGAGCCGCTTCCTTCCCACTCCTAGCCTTCTCTATCTCATCGTCGCCAGAAGGCCTATCTGTGTCGGTGCGAGGAAAGTAAATTGTAAAACTAAAAAATAGAATACGCTATTATAGCCCACCTGTTGGGCATAATCGTCGAGGTGTCAAATCTTTACGGTCTGACACCATGGTTAGCAGGTTTCAGTGCCGCTGGTGGAAAACATTTTCTCCGTCACGATGTTGGACAGCGGGGTAGGAAAGGGGTTGTACACAATTTATAAATACTGGATTGCGTGCCAACCTCTCCTCAGTTTTCATATGGAGTGAGGGCATATGCCACTGTTGATGGTGATTTCTCCATTGTATGGGGACGTTAAGACTTGTGTACACACTTTGGTGTTATTTGATAGGAGTTGGCTATGTGCTGACATCAGGCTACGACCTCTACCTACCTCATCATCACCTCATATCCAAACACGTAGGTCACCTATGGGCGTTAAATAGAAAGACTTGCACCAGGCGCCTCTGGAAGCCACAATCAATCAATCAATCAATCAATCAATCAATCAATCAATCAATCAATCAATCAATCAATCATATTATTATTATTATTATTATTATTATTATTATTATTATTATTATTATTATTATTATTATTATTATTATTATTATTATTTTCAAGAGCAAAGCGCAGAGAGGAATCCTCAATGGAGCTGTGATGCTTGGAACCGCGTTTGCTGTTAGAACCAAGATCCTTAAATCGGTTGCAAATTTCGAACCTGTGAATGACAGATTGTCTATACTCACAATTAAATGCGCGAACAAAACCTACGCCCTAGTTAACGCACATGCTTCTACAAACGATAAGAACAAGTCTGATCCAGACGAAGTTGATAATTTCTGGGACCTACTGGATGAAAAATTGAACAAAATCCCCAAACACCATGTCAAGCTTCTTTTGGGTGACTTCAATGCCCAACTAGGTCGTGAGCAGAAGAACAAGAAAGTTATAGGAAATTACCCTGCTCACAAAAGAACCAATCCCAATAGCAAAAGCCTGGTGACCATTTTGGGAAAATCACAACCTGCAGGTCAAGTCGACCCACTTTCGCCATCTACCCAGAAAGCAAATGACTTGGCGTTCTCCCGTCCAAGCTCTCGGAGAGTTCCAAATTGATCATGTTGCGATCTCCAGGTGAAACAGCCCTGAGATTATGAATGTCAAGGTAAAGAAAGGCATCAATGTGGCCTCAGATCATTATATGTCTCTTATCAAATTCAAACCAATTCCCGCAAACACAAGGAAAACAACCAAACAGATCACACGCTTCGACAATGATAAACTTCGGCAAAGGGTCTTGGAGTTCCAGGAGAAGGCTAGACCAAATGACTGTGACTTTAACAACGCCAAAATTCTCCTTGTTAGAGGCCGCCAAAGACGTTGCAGAAATCAAGAGAAGCAAAAAGTATGCCTGGTGGAATAGTACCTGCGAATCAGTCCTCCAAGAAAGACTCAATGCGTGGAAACAGTACAACTCAACGAAATCAGAAAATGATTGGGAAACCTACAAAACCCAACGTGCCCAAGCAGCTAGGGTGGTCAGAACTGAGAAACGTAAATACGAAAAATCTCTCATTGAAAAGATAGAACAAAACTTTAGGAAGAATGAAAGCAGAGAGTACTACAGAGCCTTCAAACGCAAACTCACTGGCTATAAACCACCATCTCTATGCTTTGAGCGAACGGACGGCACACTGGCGACGTCAAATGAAGAAAATTGCAGAATTCTGGCAGATTACTTCAAGAATTTACTTAATTGCTCTAAACCGCAAAGCGCCATTGAGACCAAGGAACCCTTACTCAGGTACCCAGATTCCAGACCACCCGACAGAGATGAAATCAAGTGCCACATTGCCCGTCTCAAAAATAACAAAGCGCCGGGGGAAGACTCAGTAGTAGCAGAACTATGGAAATATGCCCCAGAAGAATCACTTGATATCTTGCAAAAGCAAATAGAAGAAATTTGGAAAAAGGAGACCCTACCCGAAGATTGGAAAATAGCTTTGATCCAACCATTACACAAAAAAGGCAGCATGAAGAACATCAACAACTACAGAGGAATATCTTTGCTACCCGTGACTTACAAAATTCTATCACTTGCCATCCTGGAGCGTTTGGAAGCACAAGTCGAACATCAAATAGGTGAATACCAAGGAGGGTTCAGAAAAGGTCGCTCAACAGCTGAACAGATCCAAAATCTGAAAACGATCATCAGATATTGTACACTAAGGTCCAAGCAGTATGTGTCTGTCTTTGTGGACTTTAAGAAAGCGTACGACTCCATTGACCGGGAAGTCCTGCTAAACATCTTAAATGAATTTGGACTTGATTTGAAACTGCTGGCATTAATTAGAGCCACCCTGACCGATACAAAATCCAAGGTGAAGTTCCAGGGATGTCTCTCGCATTCCTTTGACATCAAAACAGGAGTCCGACAAGGTGATGGGCTATCCCCGATACTCTTCAACTGTGTTCTTGAAAAGATCATCAGAACCTGGCGGGTGAGATTACAGGAAACCAACAACAGTCCATTGATAATAGGAACCAAATCCAAGGGGATCGCAACAGACTGCTTAGCACTTGCCGATGATATTGCTGTTCTCTCAAACGACATAGAAACCGCTAGAGCTCAAGTTGAAATTTTAAAGGAAATTGCCGAACAAACTGGTTTGCAGATATCGTTTGAGAAAACAGAAGTAATGACTAACATCAAAGAGGCTCCACTGAAACACCATACAAAATACGGGGACATCACCCGAGTAGACAAATTCAAATACCTGGGTGAGATCATAATGAAAAATTGACTGGACAAAGAAGCACTTCAGGAGCGAGTACGCAAACTGGAAATAGCCTACGAAACATCCCGCACAATCTACAACAAAAAATGCCTTTTCCCAAAACACCAAGATACGTCACTATGAAACAGTTCTGAAGCCAGTAGTTCTATATGCAGCCGAAACCCTGTCTCTAAATGCCAACAAAGGACTACTTGAAGAACTGTAGAAAAGAGAACGCAAAATTGTGAGAGGAATCTTGGGATCAAGGTACAGAAATGTAATCCATCAAAAGAGATCCAACAAGGAAGTCTACAGCAAAATAGAGAAAATTACCGACACAGTCAGAAAAAGACGGGCACGATTTTACGGTCATCTGAAAAGAATGGACAGAAGAAAGTTAACTAAAGAAATCTTTCACTTTTTTGATTCAAACTCCAAAACCACAATTCCCTGGTTTAGAAATACCAAAGAAAACCTGCAAATTCTACATATCTCAGCTGAAGACGCCTTTAACAGATATCTCTTCCGCAAGAAAATATTGACGAACGGGCTAAACCGAGACGAGCAACCGAAGAGAAGACACGGTGCCCCTTGGACAGAGGAGCGTAAGCTGGCCCACTCACAAAGAATGAGGGAAATTTGGGCTCTAAAGAAGGCCAAGTTCAGCGTCAAATGCAACAAGACTTAACCTGGTCCTTGATGGCCCCAGCGAATTTTATATTATTATTATTATTATTATTATTATTATTATTATTATTATTATTATTATTATTATTATTATTATTATTATTATTATTATTATACCGAGCATGTTAACACGCTATGGCTATGGATCCAAGCTCTATATTCGGAAGACAAGTGGGTTCGACTCCCATCGTCGTCTGTCCTGAGAATGAACGGCTTTCTCTCGTTTTTCCATTTTCACTTCCAGGCTAATGGCGGGAAAGTTTCCACCTTCTTACCCAGTTTAATTTACCACAATTTACTTCATCATTAGTTCCTGAACTGATGTTGGGGTCAAAAAGTGCATCCGCCGGAAAAATATGCCATATTATTTCATATGGCCTCATCCCTGGCCACCGTAATGAGAAACGGGACTACATACGAATAAGCCCATTAAGACTACGAAAAGTACTTAGAGGCGCGCATTTCCCTTTCATTCTTTTACTGTGGGCTTCCTTTGTGTCTTCAGACCAGGTTTATCCAGGCTTCTTCTCTGGTCTTTCCTCTTGATCAACTTGCCATTTATGAATTTCGGATCTGAAGATTACCCTGTTTTGGACATCTGTTGGTGTAATGCCTGCCTGTTTCAAATCTTTTTCTTATTTCGCCAATCCAATTCATTGTGCCTGTTTTGGCTTTATTTATTTATTTATTTATTTATTTAATGTTTATTTATTTATTTATTTATTTATTTATTTATTTATTTATTTATTTATTTATTTATTTATTTATTTATTTATTCGGAAACCAAAACAATGAGAAGCCGAATTATAGAGTTCCGCACAGGAAAAATATATTTACAGTGGAGTAGCACAAGGCAAACATACAAAAATAAGTGGAAGAACAATGAGGAAGAAACATCTAATGATAAAAATAGAGGAAAAAATGGAAAAACTAACAAAATATCAATAGAGACACAACAGTTAGGAAAAAATATAAAGGCAAAAGAAACAACGAGGAGAATTGAAGATTGAACGTAAAACGAAGAGAAGAACTTATAGCTAGGCACAGTAAGATAAGTACAGATAAAACACATAAGTAATGGTATAGTACAGTAAATAAATAAACAAATAAATAAATAAATAAATAAATAAATAAATAAATAAATAAATAAATAAATAAATAAATAAATAAATAAGTTAGGAAAAAATATAAAGGCAAAAGAAACAACGAGGAGAATTGAAGATTGAACGAAAAACGAAGAGAGGAACTTATAGCTAGGCACAGTAAGATAAGTACAGATAAAACACATAAGTAATGGTATAGTACAGTAAATAAATAAACAAATAAATAAATAAATAAATAAATAAATAAATAAATAAATAAATAAATACATATTACATTATGTACAAAAGAGAAGACAGCAATGAGAAGAGAAAAAATGTAATATGAAGAAAATGAACTAGGTTAAGTTAAGGAAGAATCGATTAAAGGAGGGATACGAAGAAAAAACGTCCATGTTCCTTTCAGAATATAAAGAGTTAAGGAGGGTTGATACTCCTGATTTCGTAGAATGTGTCTAGTACATTCTTTTAATATGCCCAAAAAATCTTAGCCAGTGTTTTCTAATGTCGCTGTGAATGTTTGTGTATTGTTTCATATCTTATCAGCTTCTACGTTGTTATTATCCGTCGGTGTTTTGAGCCTAGATTTTTTCTTATGATTTAGCATTCCTTTTTCTCAATGTTTTCAATATCTGCTATCTTGTACAAAGTTAACTTCTCTGATCCATATAGATATTCTGGTTTAACGACTGTCTTAATTTTGTGTACTTGGAGATACATTTCTTTTTGTTACAGACATTTTGGGTGAGTCAATATACAGTTTCCATCTTTTGGCATCTAATTTGCTTTCGTTTCAAGTCAATTTTCTTGAATTGTTTCACCAATATACTTGCCATATTTAGTCTCCATGAATTCTGGTGCTTGTTTATTGCAGGTCATGTATTCTGTCTTTGATGAAGGTACTTGAAAGCCGACTTTTTCTGCAGTTTCATTCAGAAGTTCAATCTGATTTTGGGATGTTGAAGTGTCTCAGGTTAATATTGCTAGGTCGTCGGAAAATGCTTGGCAATCTATTGCTAGTTTTCCTCTCCCTAAAGTGACTGGTTGGTGAATTTTGAGAACCAATTTCTATTTATTTACTTACTTATTTATTTATTTATTTATTTATTTATTTATTTATTTATTTATTTATTTATCTATTTATTTATTTATTTATTTATTTATTTATTTATTTATTTATTTATTTATTTATTTATTTATTTATGCCCTTTTTTCAGTGGCGAAGTTAGGGCTCGAGGCCCTCTCTTCCACGTAACCACATACTAATCAAAATCAGAAATAAAATACTGAGATATTTAAAATAGTTAAAATCAAACAGAAAACTTTAAAAATAGTGCGCCATTCTTGTAACACTTTTCCAAGGACCCAGTTAGAGTAAATTGAGAGTCCATCTCCTTACCTTACTCCCGTTTTGATTTCAAAGGGATGTAAGGTCTCCCTCCATGAATTTTAGCTTAGACTTCGTGTCTTGTATAGTATTGACTTTTATTATTATTATTATTATTATTATTATTATTATTATTATTATTATTATTATTATTATTATTATTATTATTAGCGGAACATATCCGTCTCGAACTGGGTTGATGTTACTATCTTCTGTTTGTAACCATCTTTGACGTGCAAGCTGTCGTTTTAAATTCACTCGTAACGAAATGAGTTTAGTTGACAACTCCGTAAATTAGTTTGGTAAGGCCTCTATATACACTATGTTAGTGGTCAACCAAGAGCCCACCAAGGACCAGCCAAACACCCAGCCGAACAGAGCTCGAATGAGGGCTATTGAATGCGTGCTTTGACACAAAAGAGGTAAATTTTCTGGAGAACCATTAGACATAGAATATACATATGGCTCCTTTCGTAAAGAAAACTAAATTTGAAGTACATAATGCTGAGCTTTATTCGGTCCATTATGTTGGTTTCTATTAACAAAGCAACTTGTATATACATATTAATGGCCGAGGTTTAGGAAAGGCCAATCACTGACAATTTTGAATGGACTTGTGTATGAACTGAATATATTAGGTACATTCACACCAAATTTCAACTCAATTAGTCCTGAAGTTTAAGCTGGATTCAGCGAGAAATGAAGATACACCATCTCATTTTAAACTATTAAGCTACTGTTTAAAAAACAGCCTCGCATACATTATATTCTCAGGTCAATATCCTGAAACAAAACAAATTATAATATGCCCATCGATTAGTTCCACACTTCTTATATTTAAATAATTAAAAACTAATCCTAAGTATCGTCACATTGGCCCAGTCCATTACTCTCGTAGGTAACCTCTCCTCCCCCATTCACCTCACATGACCTCAAGGCAGAAACCAATTTACATGTACAGAACCATCCATCGATTTTATTTCTTATAGCCTTTAACTTCTTATTGCAATAACCACCCTGTCATTCTTCCCACCAGTTTGTACCAGTAATCGTTCTCGCTACTGACATGCAAGTCACAAAACCTGAAGAAGGCCCTTTCGTGGGCCACATGGCATAAAATGATGTTGCATCATCATCATCATCATCATCATCATCATCATCATCATCATCATCATCATCATAATTATCAACATCAGCGTACAGTTTCACCTGCCAATTGTTGCAAGGCTTATCATATCGATAATCTGACTGTAGTGCAGTCTTGCAATTAAAGTGAAATTTTACTGGATGGTTTCTATGGAACCGGGTGAGTTGGTCTTGTGGTTAGGGGCCCACATCTCTGGATTCGTAGGCCACGGCCACTGTCTTCCCACTCCTAACCCTTTCCTATCCCATCGTCGCTATAAAACCTATCTATGGATGTATAATTGTATTAAGATATTCTTGAGTGAACCTTCATATGTAATTTGACAGTCATCCAACTTCTGTACAAGGCTTCATATCCATATTATATTCAGTTCAATTCAACTCAGTCCAACTGCGTGGTTGACTATTCAGCTTCAGTCTTTCGGCTGTCGGTGTCCCGGGTTCGATTTTCAGCCACGTCGTATGATTCTTTTCTTAAAAGTTTGGTTCTCTGAGCTCAGGGCTGAGTAATAGTGCTGTCCCGTACATTTATGCAATTCATACACTACACACATCACTACCCTCCACCATATTAACACACAGTTTAAACACTGCACCGAGCAAGGGCTGAGTTGGCCGTGCGGTTAGGTAGATGGCTACTACTTTCCCAAACCTAGCTCTTAAGGCCGTAGACTTAATTCAGGTACAGCCCCAACATCAGCCTAGTGTGAAAATCGTAAACCACTGAAAACCATCTTCAGGCCTGACGACAGTGAAGTTCGAGCCCACTATCTCCCGAATGCAATTTACTCTATATAGGTATCGTGTTTCGTTTGTAAGAATATCCTCAGATTATATCTAATCACTTATATAGACTTATGTGACCGTGCCACGTAGCGAATTGCCATCTCCTCAAATGATCGGCATATAAAGAAAATGCATTTGTATATAAAAGAAAACACTGCTTGTGGACATAATCAATTATATCATTTTGTTCAGTTTTATAAGTTGGAGCATTATCTCTTCATTTTATTCAGCTGGTTCTTGAATCCTGCTTTCAGTTATCTTGAAGGTATCTCTCGTTTCCTCACAAGCTGAGCAGGAATTTTATGGTCTGCAGACTCAGCTGTTGTGAGGACGGTCTCCTTCTTCCCTTCACAGGCTTCTCTGGAACTGCTGTAGTGAGGCTGCTCGCCCACTTTCCTTAACAGACCGATCAGGAACTGTAGATCCTGCGGACTTCTTCAGCTGTAGTGAGGTTGCTAGCCCTCTTTTCTTCAAGGGATGATCAGGAATTATAGGTTCTGCGGAACTGTTCAGCACTAGTGAAGTTGGTCTCCCTCTGCTGCTCAGGAACTACATGTTCGGCGGACTAATTCAGCTGCTTTGAGAATGGTCTCTCTCTTTTCTTCACAGGATGCTCAGGAACTATTGGTTCTGCGGACTTGTTCAGCTGTACTGAGGTTGCTCGCCCTCTTTTCTTCAAAGGATGCTCCGGAACTATAGGTTCTGCTGACTTCTACAGCTCTAGTGAGGTTGCTCGATCTCTTTCTTCATAGGGTGATCAGAAACTGTGGGTTTTGATGATTTCTTAAGCCGTTGTGAGGATGGTCTCTCTCTTTTCTTCGCATGTTTCGCAGAGACTATGTGTTCTGCGGACTTCTTCAGCTGTTGTGAGGATAGTCTTTCCCTTTTGCTCACAGGATGCTCAGGAACTATAGGTTCTGCGGACCTCTTCAGCTGTAGTGAGGTTGCTCGCCCTCTTTCATTCACAGGATGCTCAAAAACAATACGTTTTGCGAACTTCTACAGCTGTAGTGAGCTTGCTCGCCCTTTTACCTTCATGGGATGCTCAGGAACTATAGGTTCTGCGGATTTCTTCAGCTGTTAAGAAGATAGTCACCCTGATTTACAGGTAGGTTTCGACATGAACTTGTCCCAGTTTTCTGGATTACAGCGTAGTGGCCTGGTCTCTAAACGTTTTTTTACTTTGGTCTCAAAAACAAGACTTAAGCCATAATGACCCCTTCTTCGGGCAAGGTCACATATCTTGAGTATATGTGCTTGTATATAAGAGATTTGATGGAATCTGCGTATGCTCATACAGAACGATACATGCCACATTATTATTATTATTATTATTATTATTATTATTATTATTATTATTATTATTATTAATATCATTTTCTCTTTTTCAGGTGTGCACTAGCGTTTTTATAAATTTATATCTTGTTTTCGATAGACTGATAGACTCAACGGCTATATTAACGAAGTTGACTCTGAAAACATGGCTTCCATCTTACCAGACAAATAAGTGAACGTCGCTCAATGTCGAGGTCATCTCCACTGCTCCTCGGTAGTGCAAGTAGTAGAAATAAAAAAAAATCCCTAAATTTGCGAAAAAATTAGTCGTTGCTCATCTGTTCCCAAAATAGCAAGTTAGACCCTGCCTAAAGTCGGTGGCACTTGAGACTATTTAAATTGGCAGATACGTGACGTTGCCTTTCAGCAGCACGCCAAAGAGCTTCTGCGGGACGATATACTGACACCTCCGCGTTATTTGAAATCGGCAGCAACTGACCTGGTGATAAACACTATATTATTATTTCTAATAAAAAGGCAATTCAGTTTCATTTTAATGTAGCAGGGCGAATTTAGAAGATAATGTAGAAACTTACTAGTGCTGGAAGAAAACGGTATGAAATCCGTTTAATAAACATTTATGAGTTAAGATTATAACACGGGACCTGTTTAGGTTAGACCGACAGATTTCAATGAAGATTTTGTGAATGATCATCAACACATCCCCCATTAATGGTAATAATAATTATGCATTAAAGTAAACGATATGTTGAAATTAATTCCTGAAAAATAGTCAAGTGACTCGGAGCATTAACTGACAACGGTTTTAGAATGACCTGGGTAAGCATTGTACAAATATACTGATAGTTATATTTTAAAGTTAAAGTTATATAAAACACTCGACACCGAAAATGAGATCACGAGCAGAATTTAGCGCTCTAGAAACTGCTACCTGCAACATATAAATATAGCAAAATATGAGGGTTTTTGTACTTCTGTATCTTTTATAATGGAATCTGAAATATTGGTCGTCTTATAAACGAGCATGGCATTAATTATAACCTTTTATTAACACAAATGAGGACACTGTCAGGTTCCTGTTCAGAATCACACATTTTATCAGCCCTGTAGGAGGATGATTAACTCGAGTAATTAGCATGAGGAGAAAATAACACATCGCATTACACAACGTGTTTACAAACCTGTCATAATAAAGTTCACCACATTTTCCCAGGTGACATATATGCTATTGAAAAGTCGTGTTTCTTGTGAATATCGAGCTCTTTGATGTAAACATACAGCCACACCCAGCATGTGAGAGGGAGTTTTGATAGCAAGAGAACAATGTTTGGCTGTTGGAATTCTGTGAAAATATGAAGTTCTTCGACAGCAGGTCCACAAATATTGACATTTCACCTCAGCACATGTCGTCAATCCACAGGCCTCTTACATTGTTACCCTTCCTCTAAAATAAGTCATTTTCATCTAACTACGTCGCTGATAATGCTTGGAATGTTAGACTGAGATACGGATTCTGTCATGGACTTACATACAGTAATTTAATTTATGCAGATATTAAGTGTGTTACATACAACAGACATTCTCAAAGAACATAAAAATACCGAGCTCGATAGCTGCAGTCGCTTAAGTGCGGCCAGTATCCAGTATTCGGGAGATAGTAGGTTCGAACCCCACTGTCGACAGCCCTGAAAATGGTTTTCCGTGGTTTCCCTTTTTCACACCAGGCAAATGCTGGGGCTGTACCTTAATTAAGGCCATGGCCGCTTCCTTTCCACTTCTAGCCCTTTCCTGTCCCATCGTCGCCGTAAGACCTATCTGTGTCGGTGCGACGTAAAACAACTAGCAAAAAACAAAACATGAAGATATTAATGTATAATTGCTCAAACAAGGAATGAATGCGAGGTACTGTATGTTTCTGGCATTTTATATTTTATCAAATATAATTTTAATAAATGTTGTCAAAATAGATTTAATAATAAGGTTTAATACGTCGATTGGCCAAAAGTTTTTACATGTTATATACAAATGAATTATTCCCTACTTTATTCAGTCAAGGACTTCTGACAATGAGAGACATGATATCTATCACATCGCTTGCCACACCACAAGCACACACATTGCAGATCTGGTATATGATACGTCTTACGTTGGCAGCACTTACGATGAAATCCGTGAATAGCAAGGCGGGTCACTGTGTTTCTCAATTCGTAACCGCTATCTCTCCATTCTGTCGTTGTCATCGCATCAGTAGAGTAGCATTATTCCCATATTTCTTCCTCTTCAGTTCGTCCAAGAGCTCGTATTGTAAGGCAGATGCATCTGAATCCGAAGATCTTCAATAAATACGTTTTCTCTTGTCATTTCATATACTAAACGAGATAGGGTAAATTTTGATGCACTTAGAAATCTTTTCAGGTAGATCGCTTTTAACCTCTCCAACTCTTATGTCCTGTTTGCTAACATATTCCCAAAATGAGTTCCATTCCACATATAACCACAGATGTTATTTTAACCCTAAACAAAATCCTATAGAGATATGGTTTAAGTACTTGATGTTGTTGATTGCCAATATTACAGCTATGGTTCTCTGTCCGACGTGCTCCGTGAACACTATCCCTCTGGTCTGCATGGCTATTCCTAAATATTTACACTTATTGACTATGTTAAGTTTGGCGTACTCACGTGTTAAAGATTCTTTGCCTGAGGTTCTTCCTCATCTTCTACAATCTTATTTTTGTTTTTAGTTAATTGATTCTCTTCAGACTACTTAGTTTGACCAGGGATTCCTGTAATTCTCCTACATTCAGCGATAACAAGACCATGTCGTCTGCGTGGATTAAAATGTTGACTTGTTCCCTGGCGCTGGCTTGTACTACATTATCTGTTCCTGTACTAAATAATAAAGGGCGGCTAGGGACCCTTTGAAGTACTCCTACAGTCTGCAATATGGGTTTTGATACTAATAAATTATCGTCCACACTGACAAAATACTCTGATAAACTACTGATTATCCGCAAGATATAATGATCTCCTATGATGTTTTCTAACATCCAACTTTAGTCTCCTGCTAACCAAGTCAAACGCTTTTGAAAAGTCTGTGCAAACAGCATATAGCTTCCTTTTTGGTATTGTAAGTGTTTCTCCAATTTCTTCAAGAAGACATTTAATCAAATGAAGATTCGATATTCCAGTCTTGGCGCCAAACTGCTCCTCTGGGATGCAATGCTCAACTAGTTTTTCTAATCTCTTTGATATTATTCCTGTGAATATTTCAAGTAGTGCGTTTTTAATGAAATTGCACCATAAGAGTTTGAGTCATTTATATCTCCCTGTCCGTTATACAGAATTTTTAATATGGAATGTCTCCATCTATGGGGAATTCCTTCATTTAGACATTTATTCAATAGCTCTGATATCAGTTCTTTCAGTTTCGTCCAGCTTGCTTTGATATGCTCATAGGAAATCAAATCGTGATCAGCTGCTTTTCCGTCTTGATTTTTTAGTGTTATGATTTCTATTTCAGTTATTGTGAATAGATCCACTTCTAAGGAATTATTCACTCTATCATTTTGCTGTCCGGTATCTCTGGATTGTGGATATCTGTAAAATTTGTCTCCCATGATTGTACTGGTAGATTTCTTGGAAACTTTGGCTGTCTCGCTTTCAAAATTTTAAATGTTTCTTTGCTAGTGCTATCAGTTTTCCTTCTTCTTTCTGACTGTAATGCCTCTTTACCGGTAATTTTATATATTCTCCTTTTCTCAGTATATTCCTTTAAGTTTTCAACAGTTGGTGAATTCTTTGTTTTACTGTATGTAGAGCTTCGGTAGCTTCCTTCCTCTTGGAGTAGCATAGTTGATTGAACCAAGGCCTCGCTTCCCCTATAGGTGACTGTTGCCGTTTAATTGCGTGTTTAATGACTTCTTCTATTCTTTCCAGTGCTTTATCTATAATGGTCTACTTAATTAGTTGTAATATAGTAGGTATATTGACCCCGTTGTCATTAAGTTTGTCCATATCTAGCTTTCTCGGCGATGTTTCCCGAGGTCCTTCTCTTTCAATTGTTATGGCGAATGTCATTTGTACCGGAATGTGTTTTCTTATGATTACTCCGTGCAAAACTTTAGTTTTCCTCTTACCGGGCGAGTAGGCCGTGCGGTTAGGAGCGCGCAGCCGTGAGCTCGCATCCGGGAGATAGTGGGTTCGAACCCCACTGTCGGCAGCCCTGAAGATGGTTTTCCGTGGTTTCCAATTTTCACACCAGGAAAATGCTGGGGCTGTACCTTAATTAAGGCCACGGCCGCTTCCTTCCCATTCCTAGGCCTTTCCTGTCCTATCGTCGCCATAAGACCTATCTGTGTCGGTGCGACGTAAAGCAACTAGCAAAAAAAAAAAAAAAAAAAGTTTTCCTCTTGACTTTCAATCTTACTGAACAAAGCGTCTATGCAACTGCTTCCATTCGGTTCTATGTATGTCCGTTCATTTCTTTTGTTGTGTAGAGTGAGTCCTTCTTCCTCCAGATATTGAACAACAGTTCGGGATTTTTCGTTCTGATATTAATCAATTCTGCAGTTGAAATCTCCCCCTCATAGTATTGTACCCCACCTTCGAATTAACGACTGGTTTATGAACCAAGGTTGCTCCTGCATTGCTACTACGAGTACTGTTTCTGGAAAAGGAGATGGTAGTCTCATATCCTGTGATAAAGTGACCTGAACTTTTCTAATTTATCTTTAATATTCCAAGAAATAAGTTGCAGGCCTCTTCATCGTTCCCACTGATTGAAGCTTACAAGGTTGTATTTGACCCTGTACATTGTAGTGTTCGTGTGGATATTCAACATGGCCTCATTCAATCTACGATCAGTGGCATCATTGGAAACATATTCCCCTCCTCCTCCTCCACCTCCTTCTCCGCCCACCATCTGAAGATCCCTTGAAAGAACTATTCAAACGTCCAGAACATTGTTTGCCGAATTAAACAATAATGCATTAGCCATAAATCACAAGATTCTCTTAGGATAGTATTTACCGGGCAAGTTGGCCGTGCGGTTAGGGGCGCGCAGCTGTGAGCTTGCATTCGGGAGCTAGTGGGTTCGAATCCCACTATCGGCAGCTCTGAAGATGGTTTTCCGTAGTTTCCCCATTTTCACACCGGGCAGGTGCAAGAGAAAGTCCTTAATTAAGGCCACGACCGCTTCCTTCCCACTTCTAGGCCATTCCTATCCTATCGTCACCACAAAACCTATCTGAGTCGGTGTGACGTAAAAACCAATTGTAAAGTTGTAGGCTAGTATTGAAGAGAGGTACCATATCTTTCCTTCTGTGTTAGACTGTATTGTCCTCACTTAAGTATGTAGTGTCATCTGGTTTTCCTTCCTAGTTTTTTAACGTCGCACTAACACATCGGAGGTTTTCGGCGATGCAAGTATGGGGAAGTGATAGGATTGGGATGGTAGCGTCCGTGGCCTTAAATAAAGTACGAACCCGGCATTTTTCCGGTGTGGAAATGGGAAATCACGGAAAAGCGTCCTCACGGCTGCCAACTGTGGGATCCGAACCCACCATCTCCTGAATACAATCTTACAACTACGGGACCCAAACATCACATACAAAGCAGCTAATGGTCTATTTAGGTCTCCAGATTTAGCTTCCTTATTCCCCCTCCACGTCCCATCCCGTTGTACCAGAATGAAGACCCTATTCCATATTCCTTACTCCCGGCTTTCTCTCACCCAAAGCTCCCTTTCTATACATATTCCAGCAATGTATAATACATTATCTGTCAACAAGAACCTAGACATCTTCGTAAAGTTTCCTTCCTTCTGTCATGATATTTCTAATATAAATTAATTTTCCTTCTTGTTCTTTCCAGTTCTGCTCCTGTATTTACTGCAAATGTGTTTTACTTTGTTAATATCGTTGTTTATGTAAATATGTATTATATATGATTGTACAGTTTTTATTGTGTATATTTGTGTTCTTTGCAAATATTTATAACTTATAAATGTTCTTTTCATTTTAGATTCATATCTATTGTACATAGCGCGGATCTTTGTAATTCGGCGTTATACTGTTGCTGATCCTGAATAAATAAATAAACTCGCTCAATAGTGCCATCTGCATATAAAACAAAAAATCATTAGGCCCTATGTTATGAGGTAAGTTATGCAGACATACATACATCTTCACTATGAACCAACGAGCGAGATGGCTGCGCGGCTCTAGCCGTGTAGATGTTAGTTTGCATTCGGTGCTGAATTCAATCTCCACTGTCAGAGCCGTGAACATGTTTTTCAGTGGTTTTCCATTTCCACACTAAGAGAATGCTGGAGATGTACGTTAATTAAGGCCACGGTCGCTACTTTACCAGTCTATACGACCTTCGTCGTCATAAGACCTGTCAGGGTCGGTGCCATTCAAAACTTATAGCAAAACAAATAATAATAATAATAATAATAATAATAATAATAATAATAATAATAATAATAATAATAATAATAATAATAATAATAATAATAATTGTTACGGAGTTATCCGTGGTAGTTAGAGGTGAAAGAAGGTGCTGGGATGAATAGGTCTCAATCTACGAAATTAAAGTTAATTTAAAATTTAACAAGGTTATATTTTCTTTTCAAGATCAATAAATAACAAATATAACAGGTACACAGTAGCCTAGCAACCAATCAAGAATGTACAATTACGGTAGTTACAGAATTTGGGCTCTGAGACCCAGACACACCATTCTTGAGCAATTAGCCCAACTTTACTCGAATATACAAGATTCAACAAAAGGGGGAGAAAACACCTATCATGCCCGGGGGCACTTACTCCCAATTACACAGTAAAGCCTCCTCGAGGCACACAGAAACTTTTTTTGAAAGAGCAACCCGCTCTCAAAGTTCCAGCCTATCAAAGGCCACACCAAACTCAACTTTCAAGCTGACCTCCAAACACATGAAAACAGGGGTAAAAATACCCAACCTACTGAGGCCTATTAAGTAAAGAAACAGGACAATTACATGGCCTCCAAAATACCAACTTGAGAGGAGGCGAAACCGCACTCCAAATACGCCTTATTAAAACCTACTTGGCACTAGGCCGCTAATGCAAGGGCTAATCCCATACTAAAGAGGTGACTTATATAAGAAAACGATTTACATTACATTAGAAGGGAAGAAATGGTAGTGAAAATAAGTTCACCTCAAAGCAATATGAGTGGGAGCTCGAGAGGGTTAAGCACTCTCTATCCCCATATGTAGTTACAGAGGCAGAATTTAAATCAAGAGTCTTTTACATTTTAGAGGAAAGTTACATGGTAGAAGGTTTCGAACCCGCCCCGAGGGTTAAACTGCTGAGCTGGCAAGAAAATAAATTATAAGACGGCCATTACCTGGTGGTTGAACTGCTGCCCGAAGAAAGAGGCGCTTCCCGCCCCCTGCTACATAATTTACACACTGATAGATGTTACTGAAGTGGCGCAGAGACCCGAAAATCAGCAGTTTATATACCCTCGCGGACCATTCGATACCTTTCAGGAATGATAACACCCGCCCACAATCATTTTATTGGACAACCAAAAGATTACATGTCAGAAGTGAAGAAGAAAACCAGGATTGGTGGAAATTTAATT
Source organism: Anabrus simplex (assembly GCF_040414725.1). Taxonomy (NCBI): domain Eukaryota; kingdom Metazoa; phylum Arthropoda; class Insecta; order Orthoptera; family Tettigoniidae; genus Anabrus; species Anabrus simplex. The sequence goes on from NC_090269.1 coordinate 249,093,783, forward strand.
ACAAAAATTACTCATTGGTCGAATTCAAAACTGGCGGATGGTGAAGGGTTATACAGCCAACCTAAACAATGACTGAAAGAAATTTAACAAAGAACAAACTTATGAACACAAAATTTCTCCAAAAACACAGTTCTTTCACTTCGCACTAGGGTGCATAATTGTAGTCCTTCAGTAGTGCCATCTAGAAGAGAATGTTCACACTTCTTACTACAGGCAAAACAAAAATACATCGAAAACGACACCGTTCAGAACACTTCAAAATTTACAAGTAGGGACCTCTTCTGAGGAACTAGAGAATTAACACTGTAGTTAAAGTTCAGGCTTCCTCCAGTAGAGGAGTTTCAACTGGCGCAATGTTTGAATTAGCGGAGCGGAGGTGTACCGCCCGGTACAAGAATAATAATAATAATAATAATAATAATAATAATAATAATAATAATAATAATAATAATAATAATTCAAAGAAGGTCAAAATAAGCTGGTTTGAGGAAATAAAGCAGGACTTAAAAGAAATGAACATCACAGAAGATGTCATCAGGGATCGCAAGGCTTTTGGGAATCTGGTTGCAAAGCACACGCACAAGGAAAAGGCTAAAAGAACCACAGGGAAACAATGGACGGAAGAACGCAAGAAGCAGCATAGCGAGTTCATGAAGAGATTTTGGGAGGAGAAGAAGAAAGGAAAACCATCATCAAGCTAACAAGTTTCAACGCGCTCTGTAAACGGGCGTAACGAAGAAAGAATAATAATAATAATAATAATAATAATAATAATAATAATAATAATAATAATAATAATAATAATAATAAACACGGACTGTATTCAGTTTACAAGTTTCTATGGATGAAGTAAGTGCTTCAACAATCGTCTATTTGTAACTAGCTCTGTAATAATAATTTCGTGTGGCTATTTCTACCCGAGTGCAGCCCTTGTAAGGCAGACCCTCCGATGAGGGTGGGCGGCATCTGCCATGTGAGGTAACTGCGTAATATTGCGGTGGAGGATAGTGTTATGTATTATCTGTGAGTTGAAGGGATGTTGGGGACAGTACAAACATCCAGCCCCCGGGCCATTGGAATTAACTAATGAAGGTTAAAATCCCCGACCCGGCCAGGAATCGAACCCGGGACCCTCTGAACCGAAGGCCAGAATGCAGACCATTCAGCCAACGAGTCGGACCACTAGCTCTGTGACCTCGGCAAATTCCACACCCCTTAGAGTTAAATTGCCGGCCCCGTGGTGTAGGGGTAGCATGCCTGCCACTTTCCCGGAGGCCCCGGGTTCAATTCCCGGCCAGGCCAGGAATTTTTACCTGAACCGGAGGGCTGGTTCGAGGCCCACTCAGCCTACGTGATTAGAATTGAGGAGCTATCTGACGGTGAGATAGCGGCCCTGGTCTCGAAAGCCAAGAATGACGGCCGAGATGATTCGTCGTGTTGACCACACGACATCTCGTAATCTGCAGGCATTCGGGCTGAAGAAGCGGTTGCTTGGTAGGGCAAGGCCCTTCAAAAGCTGTAGTGCCATAGAGGGGGCGGGGTAAAGTTAAATTACTTCCATCCGTCCGGCTCCATGTCTAAATGGCTATCATACTGGCCATTGGTCTAACGAGTTCCGCGTTCGATTCCCGACCTGGTCGGTGGTTTTTAACTTTCATTGGTAAATTCCTCTGGCTCGGGAGATGGGTGCATTGCCCGTCATCATCATTAGAATTCATCTTAGGTAAGGCCCCATTCTCACGGACTTGTAGATCGAATGACCTAAAATAGGCCTCTCCGGAAGCCACTCGGTATTATTACTTAGAACCGAGTCTAACTATCGTTGCACTGGTTTCCCTCTGCTTCTCTTACCCTCCACCGCGAGTCTATTATTCTCCTTGGTAACATATCAACCCCAATTGACTCTACCATCGGCACCAATTTCGGCACCCATCATAACAAAGTTTATTTTTCCGAGAGCACTCTGCATTTAGGGGCTGCCTGGCCGAGGCGGTAAAGGCGTGTTCAGTTCGCCCGGAAGGACGTGGGTTCGAATCCCCGTCAGCAATTCGTAAAATTTAAGAAACGATATTTCAACTTCCGGAGGTGCATATGGCCCTGAGGTTCACTCAGCCTACACCAAAAATGAGTACCAGGTTAATTCCTGATGGCAAAGGTGGCCGGGCGTAGAGCTAACCACTCTACCACGCGCCGAGGTTAACAATGGTGGAAGCCTTTACCTTCCACTCCTCCAAGGGCCTTCATGCACTGTACGGAGGTGACTTTGCTTTGCTTTTACTCTGCATTTAGGTTCAGTTCGTAAGAAAAAACTGTATGTAGAGAAGGTCTGGAAAAATAGGTGATAAGTATTATTGAACTGCATGACTTACCCAGCGAGTTGACCGTGCGGTTAGGGCCGCGCAGCTGTGAGCTTGCATCCGGGAGATAGTGGGTTCGAACCCCACTGTCGGCAGCCTTGAAGATGGTTTACCGTGGTTTCCCATTTTCACACAAGGCGAATGCTGGGGCCGTACCTTAATTAAGGCCACGGCCGCTTCCTCCCCACTCCTTGTCCTTTCCTGTCCCATCGTCGCCATAAGACCTATCTGTGTCGGTGCGACGTAAAGCAAATAGAAAAAAATGCATATGATGAATTGAGACACAAGCAGCCGATTCCTCCGTTTGTCTGTGCAAGAATGCGACATGCATAATAAGCCCGTGTATCCACCTACAACATACCACATGTCAATTACGAGAATGGAAGATGTCATACTCGCAATCACCCCATCATAACCCAGGGAAACGCAATCCGAGATCAAATAAAATTAAAGCAACTGTTCATAATGGTTGTTTTGATTTGCTCATACTCGCGGAACTGCGAACGCATTGTATCCAATGAAAAATGGGCAGTGCCTACTTTCAAGAAACTACTACCAGCAATTACATGGAAAAATCCTCCCTTAGAAAAGGGGGTCTCCCGCCTCAGTGGTGTAGTGGTTAGTGTGATTAGCTACCACCTCTCGGAGGCCCGGGTTTCGATTCCCGGTTCTGCCACGAAAATTTGAAAAATGGTAGGAGGTCAACTGAATAGGGAGGTGTTCGATTCCCTCCCCAGTCATCCTGGAAGTGGTGTTCCGTTGTTTCCCACTTCTCCAGGCAAATGCCGGGATGGTACCTGACTTAAGGCCACGGCCGCTTCCTTCCCTCTTCCTTGTCTATCCCTTCCAATCTTCCCATCCCCCGCAAGGCCCCTGTTCAGCGTAGCAGGTGAGGCCGCCTGGGCGAGATACTGGTCATCCTCCCCAGTTGTATTCCTTGATCCAATGTCTCACGCTCCAGGACACTGCCCTCGAGGCGGTAGATGTCGGATCCCTCGCTGAGTCCGAGGGAAAAACCAACCCTGGAGAGTAAGTAGATTAAGAAAGAAAGAAAGAAAAGGGGATCACAAAAGAAAATTCAACTCAAGTTAGAGTAGAAGTGGAAAAACTAAATTTTATCAATCATTATATGTCCGACTCGTTGGTTGAATGGTCAGCGTACTGGCCTTCGGTTCAGAGGGCCCCGGGTTCGATTCCCGGCCGGGTCGGGGATTTTAACCTTAATTGGTTCATTCCAATGGCACGGGGGGGTGTATGTGTTGTCTTCATCATCATTTCATCCCCATCACGACGCGCAGGTCGCCTACGGACGTCAAATAGAAAGACCTGCACCTGGCGAGCCGAACCCGTCCTGGGATATCCCGGCACTAAAAGTCATACGACATTTCATTTCATCAATCATTATACATATTCCTAAATAACAGCACTTACTGGTACTAAATGTTCATTGTCCGGCCCCAAGGTGTAAGGGTCAAAGAGTTCACCTGTCACACCGGGGCCCCGGGTTCGATTCCCGGCCGGGTCAGGTTTTTTATTGTAAATGATTAATATCCCTGGCCTGGGGACTGGGTATTTGTGTCGTCCTTAACGTTCCTTTCCTCACATTTAACACTCCGCACTTCCGCAATTTCACTTACACGCAGGTTGCTATCATATGTTGAAAGTATTGGCAAAAGATCTGCAGAGGTCGACGCTACGAACAAATATCATTTTAAAAAGAAATATTATATAGTCACATGATTCATGAATCGCATATGGCCTAATAGACGAATATTTTCCAGTTAGTTACTATGGTTTGGATACACGGATGTTAGGTTGCACAAGAGTTACGTTCTCTTCACAGCTGCTCTTTTCTAGGGACAACAAGAGCTGAATGAGTAACTACCTCGGTATTTATGTATGTTGGGTAATTTGTGTCCACCACCTGTTTCACACTCCGAAGGGTAGATTGGTTCAAATTCGGATACATTTGAACTACGAGCTTTTTAACGTGTTTAATACGTTACCAAAGGATTACATGGTGATATATTCTTTACTGATATTTACATTTCCTGCCGGGAAATCTACGTGGATTATCTGCATATTCCCAGCCCTGTTCACAAAGGACTTGCGGAATGAACGCCTTGTTTCAGTCAGAAACTTCTTCCCTGATGAAGTGGGACTCCATTCCGCCACGGAGACGTCCTACAATGCGTTCTCCAAATCTAGGAAGTGTCTCGTCTTGTCTTGGACGCCGCGCCGGGGAAGATAAAGCAGAAGCAAGACAAGCAGGCGGGACGACCGAAGTTTGCGCGGAGCAGTGAATGCCGTGCGCTTATCGGGCGATAACAAGTTGCCAGTATATCGGATGTGGGAGTGGTGGAGAAACAGCTACTTCACAGCTATTTACTCGTCTTACAAAAGTGACGTTGATGAGTATTGTCTACCTATCTGATGAAGCCGCTTATGATGGGACTTATTCCAACCCACAACGATATTTCCTTTTCCTTCCTCACTGGGGACAGTTCACTTTAAGACAAAGCTAATCGTTAAGATATGTACTAACTCCTCCATGTGTCTACATGAGAATTTCAGCCAACTTCGAAAAATAGAATGAAAGCTAGCGCGCACGCACGTGTGTGTGTTTATCTACAGTAATTTGATGGAAGTTAGTATGATGAAATTAATGCCAGGGCAGCGCTTACTTTCGATTTAAAAATTAGGTTAATGATGCTACCAGCAATAGTTCATAATTGCATGGTTAAACACTACTCATCTAACACCATACTACAAAAAGTTAGGGTGGTTATGTTTAAACGACCGTAAAAACACCACCAAATGACCCTCGTATAAACGGCTGATTTCTAAAAAAAAACCACATACCTCTCATCCAATTTCAGGCTTCTTTCTTCATTCCACGAAATTAAAACTCGTTCCGGATCAGTACTTAAAATAGCGCCGCATCGAACAAATACCTACAGCCATTCATTCCTGGTCACTGCTTCGGTGTTACGGAATACGATCCAGGTAGATATTAAAAATTCTTGCTCGTCTAGGACCTTTAAAACAGTCTACCGTAAATTCCAAAGTACATATAGTCGACCTGAATGAATATAAGTGTAATGATGTGCGAATGAAACCAAAAATTACGTATTAAGTATCTTAGGCTCTCCCATCTAATTTTTTACTCTTCTCATTCAAGACTGTGCACTGTTCCTAGAAGTACGATACATAATAACATGGTTTTTAGGGAACTCAGATAGTAGGTAAGGGTTATTCTGCCCGAAGGCAGGTCCGGACCTCCGCAGAGGTGTTCCTGAGCCGGAGTTTACGTGCGGTAGGGTGGCCAGTTCCTTTCCGCTCCTCCATTCCCTTACCCCCCACCAACAGCGCGTGGCAAACCATCCAAACCCTGACCACGCCCAATGTTGCTTAACTTCGGAGATCTCACGGGATCCGGTGTTGGCACTCAGATAGTAACATATGCATATTCAGTTCATTTCGGTTTGCCTCATATTGGAATAAGTTTTATTTTAAGGAACATAGTAGATACATTACTTGGTCATGAATTTTAATTTTTTCTGTTTTTGTGTACTCCCTAGTAATTCTATATCGTTTTTCATGAATAGTAATGTGTAGTAGTACTATAATTGATTATCACCACATTTTAAATTAATGCTGTAAAAGTCTAAAAATTGTATGTGGTTAAGTGAAAGAGAGAGATAAGGACCGCAACTTCGCCACTTTATGAAGATGCAAGTAAAGAAAGAAATAAAGAAAGAAAGAAAGAAAGAAGGAAGGAAATTCGTAGAGAAACAGTTTCCACCCAATGTATTTAAACTGATCGTTTCATACACACAAGAAGATTACTGAGCACTGAGACCTCATTACTTCGTACTGTCTCCTTAGGTAGGAAAGTTAAGATTCTAAAACTTTTACACGATCAAATGACCTCTTGTCACAAGAATTTCACACCTTGTGACAGGTGTGTGGTGATTACAGGGCGCTGGTACATGCCATTCTCCCAGGCATCCGTTTGTCAAATCACATTATTTCTCGATATGAGCAATATTACATTTTGTTATCCAATACGTTCGTTGGATGCCTCGTCCGATACATAACATGATATTCCAGTCAATAATGAAGAAACTGAATTCGTCTCTTTCTCGTTTAAAATCATATACATGTTTGGCATTTCACTGAGATCATCCATTGGTGTATTATGAATGAATTACGACCATGCAGAATATACTCGATTATAGAATCAGTCTAGCACGGCCTTCTCTGAGTAATTTGAGAGGTATCGGAGATCTTCTCTTCTGTGATATATTCAGAACTTTTTTTGGACGTGTGAAAATTATACTGAGAATTTCTGTTTGTATTTCCTTAGATTTCCATAAAATACAACACTGCTATGTAGGGAATCAGGCTTAATAAAATTGAATTGAAGTGAATTGGGAATAATCTCAGTAAATTGGGCATGCATGATCAATTTGTAATCATATACGTCAATGACAATGGTAAAAAATGGTTGTATATTTGTTTTTACAAAGTAGAAATTACATTTTGTAGTTTGAACAATTTGATTTGCAGCAAATTTCCTGTAACTACAAATGAATACCACATTTCGATGCTCGTGTATTAATCTACGTTATCGTTCCTTAATTTTTAAAATATTTAATCGATCAAACACCTTCAGGGTACGAAAATTATATTCTCCTCAATCTCCATCTTACGATGCCGTCTCTCATTGAAGGCTGGCTATCCGAGAATTAAAATTACCTTCCTGATTATTGTTTGAGACTTCTGACTAATCATATCCATGTACTTCTGTATAATTTCCTTTTCCTGAAGATTTTCTACCCTTATTCGTCAGCAGACAGGTTTCACCATCCTAGATTTAGAGATACTTAGTTCGCTATAGATCGCAATGGTCCGTATCATCAAAAATCCCCTGAATGCTCGCACATTCGTAACAGATTTTCTGAATTCAAAATTTTTTTATGTAACAGTCTATTATGGATCTTGTACCCCTTCCCTCCCTTTTGTAGTGGTAAATATTCTTAGGCTTGAAGAAAGTTTCCGTAAGTGCAGTGAACACTCCCATTTCCTATTAGTTTCCATATCTTCCCCACATTTACCCATCACCTTCTCTCATCCTTCAATTCTGTTTCCAATACTCGCATTGCAATCGCCAATTAGCACTATCTAATCCTTGTGGCTGACAGTGACCATGATGTCACTAAGTGCTTCATAAAACCTTTTAACTTCCCCCTCATCTGCATCCTCATATGGTGAATACAGTAGACTCGGATAATTCTCCTCCTAATTCTTCCAGCTTCCTAATCTAACCACACCATTCGCTCATTTACATGCCCAAGGGAAACTATGCAATTGTGTTCCTGATGAACAGTCCTACCACACACTCTGCACTTCCCTTTTCACATTATTATTATTATTATTATTATTATTATTATTATTATTATTATTATTATTATTATTATTCCCTTTTCACATTATTATTATTATTATTATTATTATTATTATTATTATTATTATTATTATTATTATTATTATTATTATTATTATTATTATTATTATTATTATTATTATTATTATTATTATTATATTGTTACAGAGTTATACGTAGAAGGCAGAGGTGAAAGAAGGTGCGGGTTGGAATGGGATCTAAGTACAAAGCTGAAAGATGAATTAAATTTTCAATAAAGGTTATATTTTCAATAGTAGAAAAACTTAACAAATTTCACATAGAATTTAAACAAATAACAACAACTCGACCACTATCCACTAATCAGGTACAAGGTATAATTTTACAAACGAACGCCCGAGTTTCGGGGTCTTTACAAGTTCTGGGCTTCGAGCCCCAATTACACAATCCTTGAGCTACTAGCCCAAGGGTCACTCATTTGATCAAAGGGCAGAAAACCCCTTCATTCAAGGAGCACTTGCCTCTTGCACCTTTCAAAACACCAGAAAGAGCTGACCCGCTCTCAATCTTTCAAGCCTATTCAAGGCAATACCATACCTTACAATCACTTGCCATCAAGGCACAACATACAAGAATTAAACAGGGGTATCTCGTACCCAGCCTACAGGGCCTTAAAAGAAAAACAATAGGTTAATTTAAATGGCTCTAAATGCAAAAAGAATGGAGGCGTGTATCAGCACTCCCAGATACACTTTTCAAAACCTAAGAGGCACTAAGCTGATGACACAGCGGCTATTCCCAAACTAGGGAGGTGATTCGTATAAGAAAAATTTTAACACATTAAGGAAGAGTAGAAAATCGGTGACGAAAACGTAGTCATTTCCAATCAAATGAAGGGGAGCTCGAGAGGGTAAAGCACTCTCTATCCCCGAATTACAGTTAAAGATAAATGAAGTTTTACAAAGACTGAAAAAGGTTTACATGTTTCAAGAGATAGGTTACATATTAAAGGTTTCGGACCTTCCTCGCGGTTTATGCTGCTGAGCTAGCGAGAAATAAAGATGTTAAGTGGCCATTACCTTGTAGAAGAGCTGCTGCCGGATGAAAGAGGCGCTTCCCGCCTCCTGCTACACCTCGATACATTAGGCTAGATGTTGTTCGAGTGGCGAGGAGCCATGAAAATCAGCAGTTTTTATACACTCGGGGAAGATTCGAGACCTTTCATGAATAATTAAGACACACCCCCTCAACTTTATTGGCTGGCTAAAAGTTACACATCACCGAGCTCGATAGCTGCAGTCGCTTAATTGCGGCCAGTATCCAGTATTCGGGAGATAGTAGGTTCGAACCCCACTATCGGCAGCCCTGAAAATGGTTTTCCGTGGTTTCCCATTTTCACACCAGGCAAATGCTGGGGCTGTACCTTAATTAAGGCCACGGCCGATTCCTTCCCACTTCTAGCCCTATCCTCTCCCATCGTCGCCATAAGATCTATCTGAGTCGGTGCGACGTAAAGCAACTAGCAAAAAAAAAAAAAAAGGTACACATCAAAATTTAAGAAGAAGGACACGATTGGTCAAAAATTAATTACAGAAATTCTGGATTGGCTAAGTTCAAAACTGGCAGAAAGAAAAGATTTATATTGCCAATCCACAGATGAAAAAACGAAATTTAATTATAGGAAAACTTATGAGTACAAAATATCTTCAAGAAAAGTTCCTTCACTTAGCACCAGGGTGCATGATCATAGTTTTTAGTAGAGACATCTATAAGAAAATGTCCACACTTCTTGATTAATGGAAAACAAAACAAGTTGAACTCCACACAGTATTGACAACTTGTAGTCACAATATTTATGGTAGTGCCATCTTCTGAGAAAACATATAAGTTGATACAGATGTTATAGTTCAGAGTTCCTCCTGTAGAGGAGTACTTAACGCGTAAAATACAAAGGTGCGGCGTATAGGTGTGCCAGCCGGTACAATTATTATTATTATTATTATTATTATTATTATTATTATTATTATTATTATTATTATCGTAGTCCTATGATGTAGTGTATACAGACAGTGAGGGAAGATCACAGATACCATACGTAGCATTAGTAAAAGTAACTAACGTCATTCAGCTAGCAATGGATAACGGACAAATGACAATTCTTATTCTTCTCGACCTTACAAAGGCATTTGATTGCGTAGATAAAGACATTTTACTAGCTAAATTAGAAATGATGAAATTTTCTAATAATGTATTATGCTGGGTACGTTCCTATCTCAGTGGACGTAAACAATATGTGTCAGTGGGAGACAATGTGTCTAGGTGGCGAAATACTGAGATGGGGGTAGCACAGGGTGGGGTGTTATCACCACTTCTGTTCTCCCTATACATGAATGACCTATCAGAACAACTGACGAACTGTAAATATCACTTATACGCTGACGATATCCAATTGTTTATTCATACCAAGCCGAATGACATACAAGAAGCAACCATGAAATTAAACGAAGACTTATTTAACATTAACGAATGGACTAGTAGCCACTGCCTGAAAGTAAACCCATTAAAATCGCAAGCCATCATAATAGGATCTAAAAAAGCGCATGCCAAGTTAGAAAGTATCAATATACCGGTTGTCAAGATCAATGAAACACCTATAGCACTGAAAGAGTCTGTTAAGAACCTTGGAATAATTTTTAATAAGTATTTAAGTTGGTCAGAGCACGTAACAAAAATTTGTCAACGTGTATTCGGTTCATTACACTCACTATACAAACTGAGAGATTTTCTACCTGTCAAAACCAGGAAACTGCTCATTCAAGGACTAATACTACCAATATTTGATTATTGTGATGTAGTCTATAATAACATAAGTTGTTCACTTGGTTCTAAACTTCAACGGGCGCATAATGCCTGCATTCGATTCATTCTAAATGTTCCGCTCCATTCCCACATCAGCCCATTCCTCCATCAGCTGTCCTGGTTAAGATTATGTGATAGACGTAAATACCATGCTGTTTCTCTTCTTCACAAAATACTGCGAACAGGTAAACCACATTATCTGAGAATAGATTTCAACTACCTCTCTCCCTCAGGCAGAACACCCTCAAGGTCATCAGTACAAAGCCTGCTGTCCATCCCCACTCATCACAGTAGTACGTATAACAAGTCATTTGTACCGGGGACCATACGTTCCTGGAATTCTCTCCCGGCTTAAATTAGAGACATAAGCAACCTAAAGCTATTCAGAAGAATGTGTTGGAAATTTTACCTACACTCAGATTGATTTACTCTTAGAAGTACCCTTAAATTTTAGATTATTAAGTTAAATGAATAAAATGTCAATGTAAGGTGAGAAACATTATAGTTTATATTTTTCGAGATATAGCTTTAATAATAGTAAATATTATAAATTAATTTTAAAATGTTAAAATGATTTTTATGATGCTTTACATTTCATACAAATTACATTTCACATTAACTTTAAATTATAATTAACTTATTTTTTAAGTAGTTATAATGTTCAGTATATTATGTTTATGCAGGTGCATAATTATATGGTTTGGCATAATAGCAGGCTTCATAGCCTGAGCCCCGCCATGTACAGAAAGACATTAATAAATAAATAAATAAATAAAATAAAGGAAACTACAAAATGGGTAGAAGAAACTATAAAGGACTTGGAAAATATTGGAATCAGTCCTAAAGAAATACGGAACAAAGGTATATTTCGAACTACGATTGATACATTAAAGGGGTTCCAACAAAAGCAAAATAAAATGGTCAAGACATCTGGTCAGAGGGAAGAACCACAGCGAAATGATGAATTTCTGGGCTAAGAAAGTAAAGGACTGACTACCTAACCAATTTTTTCCTGAAGTGCAAAATAGACCAACATCGAAGAAAATAAATAAGGAGAAGAAGAAGAAGAAGAACTCTAGCCTTATGAGTAGTCTAAAGTGCGAGGGCAACAAGATGTGAGGAAAGAATTTGCTAGGGTCGGCTAAGGTTGGAAATGTTATCTAAAATGGAGATTTTTGTTTTGCCAGTTGCTTTATGACGCACCGACACAGATAGGCCTTATGGCGGCGATGGGACAGGAAAGGCCTAGGAATGGGAAGGAAGCGGCCGTGGCCTTAATTAAGGTACAGCCCCACCATTTGGCTGGTGTGAAAATGGGAAACCACGGAAAACCATTTTCAGGGCTGCCGACAGTGGGATTCGAACCCACTATCTCCCGGATGCGAGCTCACAGCTGCGCGCTCCCAACCGCACGGCCAACTCGCCCGGTAATGGAGAATTACTCGTAACAGATTTCTTACTCTAATAAAACTTATTAGAAAGACAACAATATACGTGCGATAGCCCTCGCACACCTGATAAAGGTGGATAGCAGAAACAAATTGGTTGAGGTTTCAAAGGAAATGGGAATGATCAGGAGAAATCACGTCTATTTCTGGACAAGAGTTTATAAAAGATGTGAAAATTGTGTTCGTTGCTTTGTGTTTTCATCTTTGTTCTTGTCCTCTCTTTCTATTTTTCCCTAATTGTATATTGATCTGTCACTATGTTTACCTTTACTTGTGTCCCTATTCTAGTTTCTGTATTTCAAAATATCACTTTATTTTTCACTTCTTTGTTCCTTTCCATTAGCTATGCACACTTCATGTGCCAGTCCCATGGTGTAAGGGTGGCGTGACTGCCTCTTACCCGGAAGCTCCTGGTTCGATTCCCGACCACGTCAGGGATTTACCTACATCTGAGTGCTGTTCGAGGTCTACTCAGCCTATGACATTACGAGTGAGGAGCTATCTGACGGTGAGGTAGTGCCTCCTGTCTAGAAAGCCAAGAATAATTGCCGAGAGGATTTGTCGTGCAGACCACACACCATTGGGTCAAGGTCACATGCTTGACACAATTCGCACCCGTGAGCTCAGTAGGATATGGTTAATGCGCCAGAAAATCAAGAAGAAATCTTAGTGTGTACAAATAATATTTCAATGTCTAAAACATATCACTGTATAAAATAAGTGTTTTGTCTGCACATTGGTCAGAATGAAGAAAAGAATTTTATTTTTGTATCGGTCGTGTCCCAAGTAAGGAAGAAATACAATTCTTAATTGTCTGTCTGTCTGTCTGTCTGTCTGTCTGTCTGTCTGTCTGTCTGTCTGTCTGTCTGTCTGTCTGTCTGTCTGTCTGTCTGTCTGTCTGTCTGTACATGCATTACGAGAAAATGTTTGAACAGAATGTAATGAAAATAGGAATGTAAATTTGAGGGATAAGGCGCTATACTTTCGGCTATAAAAATATTTTATTCACGATGAGTTGATCTCGTTTAAAACAGAATTCATTTAAATTGTTGATGGTCGACTGAGACCTTCCATTGGTGTACTGAGACTAAAAATTACGGTAATGTGTCAATGTTTTTTAACATTAGTATTCTTCTATACCGGAGGAAAGAGATCAAATCGAGATCAGAAATAGCGAAAATTGTTACCGCAAAGGACCACAAAGAGCAGGAAAAGAGTACGTCAAGACAAATCGCCGGCAGAAAGAGGCATGCCCACTTATGCGCCTCAGAATCTGGGGAACAATGTGAGGGGTGGACAAAATGCCATCACGCACATGCTAAGTGACTCTTCTGTCAATGACGTGTACTATGTATAGGAAACTAGTTAGACCAGTACATATTAAAGGTATCAAAAATTAAATAAGAATGAATAACAAAACCCTTAACCAACAGGTAATTTCCTCTCGCCACCGAAACCACAATTATTTCCATGTCCAATCGCTCCTTTTCAGTCGCATCTCCATCCTCCAGGTGGGGAACAATATCACGTACATAGTCAAGGCATGACTCTTAATACATACAGTACAAATAGATGAATTATGGATTTATGAAGTGCACGTAACCAAACCCCAAGGTAAAAATTACACAGAGAAAGCCATCTTAGACTGATCCTGTAATCGAGTATATTATACATAGTCAAATACATTCGGATATGACTGGGTACTTAGTTTTACCAAATTTCACACTTATAAATCTGGTAGTTTATTTCAAATTGATTGTATCACATAACAGGGAAATACATGCACTTCTCTGCAGTTTTTTTCTTATTCTTCTACCGTTCTTCCCACACCTGTGCGGTCGTTGTTTTGAACCGTGTCGCACACATGAATTTGTTTTACGTCCTGATGCTCTTCCTGACGCTAACCGTATGTGGAGGGATGTAATCACTATTGCGTATTTCTGTGGTGGTTGGTACGTAGTGTAGTGTGTTGCCTGGACATGAAAAGAGTGTTTGGACAAACACAAACGCCCAGTCCCCGATGAAGAAAAATTAATCAGACGTGATTAATATCTCCGACCCGACCCGGAATCGAACCCGAGATCCATTGAACCGAATGCCTCAACGCTTATCATTCAGCCAAGGAGTTGGACTCGGCCATGTTTTATGGTCCTGAATTTTTCCTTTCCTTTTATCTCGAGTTCGTATAGCTCTTCTTCCTTATTCAGTATGAGACATTCCTAGCCGTACATTCACTCTGGTTTTATCACTTGAGTACTATGATAGAAATCTCCACAAAATATTTCAGGAAGGTAGATAATTCCTTCAGAAAATGTTTCTTCCTTAAGGGGAGACATCCCTGAAATATTGCCATTTTGACCAAAAACCTAATTTTCAATTGAACCTTAAAAATCCCCCAATTCTTCCTAATCCCGTTAATTTTTTCCCTAAGCCATTTTGAAGATCTAAATGCGGGAATCAAAGAGTAGCGGCAAGACGTAGTTAGAGCGAGGCCACGGCTCGTTCTCTCACGCTGTCAGATAATATTGGCTTCAAAGTTCTTTTCGGACTACCATTTCAATAATCCCGCTGGAATATATTGATTGTGTAGTAGACATGCTCTGTGATTAAGATCAGAAAGAAGTATGAGGGAGTAACTTACAGTCCAGAGCAGTTTTAAAGCAAGTACCAGGTGTATGCATACGTCTTTTCCGGTTTCACTAAGAGATGGCGCCAGCGAACAGTACGCGGGGTACGAATTTGACATGTACATCAGTTTGTTCGTCTGATATTAACCTACCAACACACACAAGTTGAGTCCGTCAAACACTAGGGTCTGAGTTGTATCGTTCAGTGATCTTGTCGACGTTTGTGCCTGAAAAAGAACATTTACGGCACGCATTGCTTTTCTTATCTAATCAAAAGCAAAAGGCTGTTGAAAGCCATCGTTTGCTGGTAGAAAGATGGTGAAAACGCTCCATCGATTAGAACACGTGGGACATGGCTTTGGCAATTTAAACATTGTGATTTCAATGTGAAAGACAGTGCGCGTTCTGGACTCAAACTCAACAGCAATTAGTACAAGCATTAAATGTGTCACAGGAAACAGTCAACAGACGTTTACGAACAATGTGGAAAATCAATTAACTCAGTAAATGGGTCCCATACGATTTGAATGAACAGCAAATGGAAAATCGCAAAAGCACTTGTGAAATGTCGCTTCAACGCCACGAAAGAAAATAATCTCTGTACCGAATTGTGACGAGTGATGATAAATGGACTTATTTTGAAAATCCAAAGCGGAGAAAATCATGACTGTCACCTGGCGAAGAGGGTCGTTCAACACCAAGGCCAAATTGCTTCGGCAAGAAGACCATGATTTTTGTCTGTTGGGACCAGAATGGTATCGTGTATTATGAACACTGGAAGCCCGGCGAAACCCTTAATGCACAGCGCGATCTTCAACAAATGATTAATTTACACCACGCATTGATCGAAAGACGACCGTAATGGGACAGAAGACATGGCAAAATTATCTAGTTACACGACAATGCGCTGTCTCACACAGCAAAACCAGTGAAAAGACCATGAAATCACTTGGATGGGACATCCTTCCGCATCCGCCTTACTGCCCCGACCTTGCGCAATCTGACTATCACCTCTTCGCATCAATGGGGCACGTTCTCCCAGAGCAGCACTTCATCAGTTTCTAGGAATTTGTAAAATGGCTCGACGAATGGTTTTTCGCAAAAGACAAGCAGTTTTTCTGGCATGGTATTCTTCACTTACTTGAAAGATGGGCGAAGTGTGTAGAAGCCGATATCCAATATTTTGAATAAACAAAAAATGAATTTCCCTTGTAAATTACGTGTTTTATTTAGCACAAAACCCGGCAAAAACTTATTCACATACCTGGTATGTTTCTTAAAAATTCAATTGCACTTTTTTAGCTGAAAATATTCTCAACCCTTTGCCTTGTTAAAAATGATCCTTGCGACAGAGTTCTTATCAGATTCACCTGAAATTTTACTATAATGTTGCAATATGTACAGGAATTAAAAGTAGTTCTGCGTTTTATTATAATATGAATAATATTGTTCCTAAAATTGCACCAAACTAGGTTATTGCCTATTGTATGAATAATAAAAAATTGAAGAAAACTTATATCTCCAATATTTTATAACTGACTGCCAAACCCAGAGATATTATTATGATTATTTTCGACAAGTCCGCCAAATTATAGCCCCAAAATAATTAAAATGTGCCAGAAGGAGCATTTTTCATGCAAAATAACCAAAATCAACATTATGTTTGTTAATAACTTCGTAAAAGGTAAACTAATCAACTCCAAATTTTGTGTGGAGTTATAACTTGTTAATGTATGCCTGTGTTTTAAATTTTGTTATGATAAAGTTTAAATTGCAGAAGTTTCAAATTTCAGACATGACTCCCCGTAAAGACGATATAGGCAGGTACATTTTGAAGCCTTGTTAGAGATATTAGTGTTACGCAATAGCTTCTGTCATTGGTCTTGGTCTACTGTTACATGTCTTCAATTCACTTTGTAGCATTTGATTTATCACTGACACTTTATATCTTGAGGGTATCACAAGTAATGAATAGTCATTGCATGAAGAAATGAAGATGCTACTTAATTTCTTAACTACAAAATTTAACTTAATGTACAGAAATTGGCATGCTTGAATCTTGAAAGAAGGGGGATCTAGAACGAGTTGTGAATGCTGCTTTTGACTTCTGACAGATCTCGGTAATAGTGTAATGAGCCAGCAGGCCTCTGTCTAGCAAGAAGCTAATAACTACGTTAACAAGATACTCCATATCTGTAAGCATCAATTAAACGAACCGGTTGTTTCAAACTAAATAAGACGGTAAGGCGAGCGCTTTGTGATGAGTTCCGTATGGAGGCATATATCATTACACAAGATTGATCACAGAGGTGGGATGAGACAAACCGTCGCTCCATTTTACTTGCCCATGGCAGGCTCTCCTGCGAATATTTGAATGCTACATTATCAGAGGTACTAACTTAACGACACTTACGCATTAAATCTTAAGATACGATAACAAGTCCAGTGCATGCATACACGTTAATTATATATCACTTTTACATGTACAGTGCTCAAAGGCATATGAGGTTGGACCCAACTCATTTCTCACAAGGAATTCAAATGGTTGCGATTATTCTCACTTTCCTCGTGTTAAGAAACTTTTTATCTTTTTACACGTGTAATAATAGTTCACGTTCATGTTGATATAATGTATAAGAGAATGTTGAAGAGTGATGATTGTAATTTGCTGGAATGGTAAGTGTTTACAAAACGATAAAGCAGAAGAAAAAGTTACATTAGCCTGTAATAAATAATTATAATGCAATATTTCTTGTTATAAAATTATTAGGTGCCTGCCTACAATTTGGTGACTCTTATAAATATTTATAGAGAGACTGAACCAAAACTACCAACATTAAGGAATCTAAGACGAAAAAAGCAACTCCTAGAGAACAATACTCATTGAGTGAAAAGAAACTTTTTATGAATGTGTAATCTATCCTGGGTGACACACATTGATTGACAAACGATTATATTATGTCGTATCAAATGCGGTGAACTGTGGCCGGATTTAGATGGCCACACACTTCAAATCCCTGTCATTTAATAAAACCGTGATGGAATCCTTGATTCTCCAAGTGATGAGGACGCTAAGGTAATTTCTACGGTTATTTTAAACCTGAAGTTGAGGGGAAGGTTGGATTGCATTCAAAATGCAAGTAGTTAGACAGTGAAGCGGGCATCGATCAGGTATACATAATGGGATTTTTTCTAAACAGCGTGCTTAACTGCGGTCCACTGTAACAATATCCTTTTGAAGTATGTACACAAATGTGTCACGAACACCATATGCTATGGTTCAAAAAAAATACCATGGAGCTTTATTTAAAACACAAATTAAATATACCAGAAACATAAATCTTTCGTCTTTTCGATACCATCAATATAGTTAGAAATATACAAATGCTTGGCGTTTTACGTATGAATGGTATATACAATGTAAATAATGCAAGACTTCAACCAAATTCATGCTTAACGGTATAGATCTTTCGTAAAGGTGCGGTAGGCGTAGCCTATCATTCCAATTATATTCAACCTAATCACACGTTTGTGTATCAGGGTCATGTAGCTAGAATCTTAAACGTTATTTCCAAATATTTCAAGTGTAACACCGTGAAATCGCAAGTTTTAGGGTAATACAGACGGGTTGTGAAACCCTACTACTAAAGATATGACTTTGTTGTACACTCTCTTATAACCAACTAGAATAATTCAACAAATTATTAAAAGAGAGATCTTTCTTAATGACTGTCAAATGGCACCTGCTTTTGGCACGAACTTTGCAATATTTCTTGTGGTGAACAACTCTCTACCGTGCCAGCGTTTCAGTCGTCAAAGCCATCTATTGAGATCTTTATGTCATATACAGTATTTGTGTATTTTCCATAGTGTACCATTTTATGAATCTATTGAGGTGCTGTTGTCAGTAGGCTACTAAGTTATGAATTTTATAATGCTGCTCTAAGGAAGGAATTCCTTAACGAAACATTTCCATGTACAAAGTATCAAACAAACATTTTGATCACGAGACGAGAATACGTGCGGAGGGTGTTGGTACACGCTACCCTAATCTGAATAACATCCAAGAACAAAACAAGACACATACGGTATAGGGGAACTAATATTCGTAGTTTGAATAGAACGTTGTATAATTTTTCGGTGCAGAAGGAAAGAAAGACTAATCTTATAAATGAAGTTGTAGAGCAGGGCCTCTCAAACGCCCGAAATCTCACGCGTGCAGAGCGGGGCGCAAGAGCTCCGTGCACTGTGCATCGGTGCCGCTCGGTGCCGCTCGGTATGGCTCGGATCAACGCTTCGTCTCTGGGCTACTCGGCTATGCTCGGCTCTACTCGGCTATACTCGGCTCAACTCAGCCCGGATTTGGAGCGCTACGGCGCAAGTGGGGGAGAGGGAGACAGGCGGAGCGAGCGAGACAGGCGTGAGGAAAGAGAGAGACAGCGCTATTGCTCCAAATCGAGGAGTGGGGGGTCTGCACTCTGGTCAACCAAGCCAAGTCGTCTTTTGCACCGTGCACAGTGCATGCACCGCGCGCATGCACCCTGAGAGGCCCTGTTGTAGAGGGTCCGCTGTCTGTAATTCCTTTTGTTTTGCCAAATTTTCAAATATTCATCCGTTTTACGTCAACTCAAGACCGAATCGGTGGTTTTTACTTTTCGTGTCTGTTTGTTTGTCTGTTTGTCTGTTCCACCATCACGTCGAAACGGCTGGATAGATTTCAACCAAACTTCATATTTAGAGTATACTCATCCTCTCTTATACTATTGATTTTCTGTAAACTCTGTGGACCGTATGTGAAAGGTATCTTCATTATAAACAACTTTCGTTATGTTCATAATTTACCTTACTCTTCAAATGACGGAGAAATTTACTATTTTCTGTCGATACCATGCTCTGCATTGAGTGACCGACAGACCGACAACGAATATATGGGTTACCATGGCAACGTCCCTGACTGCTTGCCAGCAGGGAAGTAACGTATTGCCATTTTCCTCATCATTCCTTTCAATTCGTGGTTGTTCATTGGGTAGAAAGCAAGAGAGTCGTCAATCGGCCATTCTGCGGAATATTGGCGGAATATCATTGGACGTTATAACCGTCCTCGAATAGCTTAAGTAATAACACAAATATTCATCTTCTTATCTGATTTCTCTCCGATTACCGCTTTCTTATATCCATAACTCACACCGGCATAATTTATTGAGGAGAATTTTATTTTCCAATACATTCACTTGGTATTTACATATTTGTCGTCATCCGGATGTCCTCAGTTATAATCCATTTTCTATTAATATCAACTTACTAAACTGTGTTATTTTCTTCCTTAATTACCACGTATGTATGCGAGTGCTAATCCCGAATTCTGGACACTATTTTCTTTGAGGAAATATTCTAAGCTATGCAAATGTATAACTTTTGGCCCAGAAAAAAAATCCGAAATATGGATGCAATTTTAACGACGGTGCAGACCTTCGTTTCGGGGTAATTGGTGGCTAATCAGTAAGTCGTATCACAAGTCGGAAAGCAAATGGCGTTTCATTTTGGAGAGATCTACAACTTTTGTCCTATGACTTTACCCTAATACGTTTTAATACAGCTGCATTTCTCGATTTCAAGTTGATTTTGTATTTTACACGTATATGTTATCATTTGGCACACTTATAGGAAAGGTAGAATCATGACATTCGGCACGCACATTGACATGACCATTGGCCATGTTATAGCCAAATTTTATGATTCTAGCTGTCACATGAGTATCAAAAACATAAAGTAGTATGTGAAAACTCTACAATATGTCACCCCATTCAATTACTCTAACTCAATCCAACCCATAAATATGGAAGATACGAGAAGATGTCATAGGATCAACCATGTAGAGTACTGAAAGGGGCGTCTGATGGTGAAGTCCGTTTGTACATACGTCGTACAGTTTCAAAGCAGTAACTATAGAAATAAAGGTCTGCACTTCTAGAGTGTGTCTGTACATAGACAATTTTGGCGAAATTTCCGTACAGCTATCCGTTTCAGGTGTAATAATGACCATCTGCATATATTCAGTTTCGGTGTCTGTCTGTTTGTTTGTTTGTTTGTCTGTTTGTCTATAACTTGGAAACTACTGGATATATTTCCACCAAACTTGATATTTAGAATCCGCCTGTCCTTTGGTAGGTTTTAGGGCAAATATTGTTTCTAAATCCCTGAACTGACTGGGGGATTATACGAAACCGAAACCGTGATTTTGCATTCCCACAAAATATACACAACCAAACTTAATGTAAATTTACCTGCCTTAATGGAAATTAATTTCTAAGCCTTTTTCCTCATGTGCATCATTTCAATACGAGGATTAATAAGGGAGATATCATTAACGGACCGTTTTCCGGTACAAGTCCCACCGGACTTAACTCAAGAGCGGGTGCGTGTAAAGCGTATTTTTTACAACTTGAAAACTACTGAAGATATTTGAGTCCAACTTTACATTAACATCCACCTGTCCAACGGTAGGTGTTAATCGTCAATAACATTTCATGTTCCCGGAATGAACTGGCGGTTTATAGGGAACCGAAATGGTGATTTTAACACAATATATATAGTACAAGACCAACCTGACTGGAAATCGACCAAACGTGATGGAATTCCATCTCTAAAACTTTCTTTCATGTGCATTTTTTCGACAGGAGGATTAATAAGGGAGATATCATAAACGGTCCGTTTTTCAGGTTAAGTCCAGCGGATATATCCCAAAAGATGCTGTACGTGGAACAGGTTCCTTATCTATCTATGTAAATAAAATCGTAACGACTGTGTGCCTATACATTGACTATTTTGGCGAAATTTTCGTACAGTTACACGTTGAAGGGGTAATAATGACCATCTGCATATGTTTTGGTTTAGTTTCTTGAAAGTCCTAATTTTTACACTCCTCACCGAAAACCCAGATTGCGGCATAATCTGCCAGTCGAAGAAGGATATTGAAATTTTTCAAAATTATACGTTTTAGCCTGTAACGGACGGAAAACTTCCAAGATCTTTAATTTTTTCCTTTTTATCCCCGAAGAATATCGAAATATGGAGGCAATTTTAATGATGGTGCACCCTTCAGGAAGTATTATCACATAACGGATGGCAAAATCCCCGTTCAATTTGGAGTGATCTACAACCTCGGTCTTACGACTTTTTGCCGTATTTCTATCCCTTTTACGTTTGATTTTTCTCCATTTCTCGATGTTAAGTAAATTTGGATTTTTCACATACATAATTCATACCTTTCATCACTTATAGGAAAGATAGAATCACCAAACTCTACACGAAAATTGGTCCACCCAGTAGCCATATGTGAGCCAAATGCTATGTATGTAGCTGTCACTTAATTATCCGAAAAGCAATGCAATGTGAGATAATCTTACACAAATTTTACCCTATTCCACGTTTCTAACTCAATCTGACCCATGAATAGATGAGATATCATAAGACCAGCAATTTAGGCCGCTAAATCCGGTGTCTTATTGTTCAATCCTTTCTCGATATGATGTACCGTTTAGCAGCAGGTAATCAGTAAACGAAGGTCTGCAATATTGTAAACAAGCACATACTTTCGTATGTCGAACTATATATATTCACTGATGTCGATTTTGTAGCGATCGATAAAGGGTGTGTCTACTATTGTAACCAGTACTCCCCACACCGACTTTGACTGGCAGTAGGAATGGGGTCCTTCTCCAATTCCTGTGTAACTGGCATTAATAAGGCAGACCTACCATTGTAATGAATAACTCACTTCTCGATTTGACTTGCAGAAGGCAAGGGAGCATGCAGTTTTGTTCAAAACTCCCCTTACCCGATTGTGTTTGGCTGTAGGCAAGCGTTCCCACAGTTATAAACAGATGTACCCATCTAAAATGTGACTGGCATTAGGCACACTGGCCTGCTATTTTGATTGAAACTCACCAATTTGGTGTGACTGGCAGTTGGAAAAGGGGCCTGTCATTATAATGATAACTGCATAACTCAATTTGACTGGTTGTAGGGAAGTTTCCTGCCATTATAATAAAAACTCCTCAATTTTTAATATGTCTGGAAGTAGAAAAGGCGGGCTGCCATTTTAACGGAAACTCCCCAAAATCGATTGTGAGCGCGCAGTATGCAATGGGGCCTGGAATTATAATGTAAACTTCCCAACTCGATTGTGAATGGCAGTAGGCAAGTGAGCCTGTCGTTATCATCACAAATCCGTAACAAGCACTTTACATTGGAAACAACGTATAGCTAATAGCTAAGAGACATGCTATTTTAAACCATCTTATTTACTGCATGTACAGTATTTACTTCAATATTCGTATACAATGCAGAATACCGTAGCGAAGCACGGGTACATTTGCTAGTAGAAAATATAAGTCGAATCCATAGTTTTCGGGGTCGCTGAGATGTATAGTGACACTCCGGATTTTTAAAAGTCCATGTTCAACATTAAGAGATAAGAATTTCGTAGTGTTCCCTATTGAAGTGAGTTCAGCGACCTTGGGGCGGGGGGGGGGCGAGACATAAAATTAATCGAAAATAGTGTCGAATCCATACTTTACGGGATGGTTGAAATGAATAGTGACACTCCGGATGTCGTTTAAGTCCAAGTTGAGCCCCAGTAAGCAGGGTTGTGAGAAGGGGTGAAGAAAAGAAAATGTGCAAATGACCGAGATTTTGGGTGTCTGTATGCATGATCCAGCGTAGGTGTCAACTAAGCTTGGTACAATACTAAATTTATTTAATAAATTCACACTGTCCGTAAAAAATACTGCAGGGGCATGACACACCTAGAAGCCCTAGGGAAGGGGGCGAAATATAATTATAACTAAAAACGACCGATATTAGTGTTGAATCCATGGTATTCTGGACTACGGGAGAGATTTCAGCCAATCTTGGTACATTTATGACTTACTGTCATGAGACAAACTGCGAGAAGGTATGGTAGACCTGGCACGCTAGGGGTGGGGTGGGAAGGGCTGAGGTGTAAAAATAATCGAAAATAGTGTGGAGTAGGGAGACGAATATTGATACTCCGGGCGCACAGTGCGTAATTTCAGGAATCTAGCCGACCAAAAAACGTATCTCGGAAACTAATGGACCGATTTACATAAAACTTAGTATGTAACTGCTATTATTGGAGATAATTAAGTGTGTGGTAAATCAAGTACAAAGAACAAATTACTACGCCAGGAATAGAATTAGTAATCTTTGTAATTTTAATTTTTTCGTTATAGCTTTAAGAAATTAAATAGATGTTAATAGTGGGACATGGTGTTTAGAATGTTTAGAAACAGATACAAGAATACATGTACTTGCCAAACAATTTATACATTAGATGCAATTACATCAGAATCGCTATCGTCACTTTCATTATCTTCTTCGGCAGAACCAGATACAGGAGGCTCAGACAGTAAGTTGAGCACTTCTCGTGAAAGCGAAATCAACTTCCTCCTCCTTGATTTCCCTAAGCTGGTAATATAAGGGTCCGATGATATAGGCAGCCTATGGAAAAGGTCAGTATTTGTTTCTTTCTGGAAGGTTTCCTATTATCTTTATTCCTGGTCTCCTGGGCTTCCTCGGAGAGGTGTCCAATAGGTATAATACAGTGCCATGACCCAAGAGTAAGTGCGAAGTTACAGGCATGTAGTACGATTTGTATTTTTGTAAGTATAATTGTATAGTTTCCTTTGCGTACATGCCAATGTTACTTTATAAATGGCATGCCCACACGAAAGAGTTCCTACGATGACACGTAGATGGTTTATTAAATTTATATCTACTCCAGTAATATCCGCATAAGTGGAAGCCTCTCTGAAAAATCTTCTAGCGGTTTCCATCATTGGTATTGCCAACACTTTGCTTCGGATATCAACCAACAGACGCGTTTCCTCCCTGAACTTCTGTAGTGAAGTCATCTACAGTATTTATTTATTGCGTGTGTATTTTAGGCTCTAAATCAGTGCGTAAATATATTGTGTTGAATGAGAGTTATGCGAAAAGCCTACGTGTGTGATTTATTTCTTTAACATTAATACTGTGATTTTTTGTAGTCATCTGCAGTATTTATTTACTGCGTCTGTTTTCTAGCCTTTATTGTCTGGATAAATTTACTAAATGCAATTAAATGCATCACCCGCCCCTCAAGTCCATAGAAATTATTTGTCTATTTTCTCTCGCACTTTGCCTTATATTTCAGTGCTGAGGTTTCTTGTGTGCCGTAGTTTACCTCTGATTCTGTACGAACCGAAATTGGCCCCTGTAAACCCCACGTCCCCTTCAGTTCATAAAATAATTTTTAGCTTAGTTTATTCAGCCTTTTGTCTTGAACTTACATACTGAATTTCACAAATTTATGTGCCGCCGTTTTCCCGTGATGGCGTTGAGCGGAGCGTTCGATATGGCAACCCTGTTGTCATAAGAGCAATACTGTTTTCTTAACATGGAATGAGCTATAGTACTGGCAGGCTCAACTTGACATTTTTGTGATACACGTCCTTCTGCAAGGCTCATTCTCTGCTCGAACCAACTTTTATTGTACTTCAGCAATTTGTCCCTTTTTCTACCATATTTTATCCAGCGTGATCCAATTTTAGCACAAAAAACACTGACAGATTTCCTTATTGACTTGGATGTATCCTCGGAACAATCCTCAAAGCCTAAATGTTCAATTACAACATTCGCAATATCATCGTTCCGCTTATATTCCACGCTGTTCCTCAACAGCACGAAAACCGACCTCCTGGTTACAGAGTACATGGCTTCTGAAAAAAATTAGTTACTCTCGTGGTCGCGCCTGGTCGCAGCAAAAAGTCACAGTTTTCTATTCTTTGAGGTACAGATAACTCATCTAAAAGACTTTTATTGCGGAAATCAAAGGCAATCCATTTTGAAAGTCAGCTCGAATTTGTATAATTAGATAGCGCTTGGACACCGTGTACCTTAATTTTAAGTGCATATTTCGGACAACAATATAGTAATTTTTAGAAAATGTTACATACTGTATAAAAATACATACCTTCATCTAATATAATCATATTGCAAGCTAAAGAAATATTTAGTTCTGATGTCTTTACTGAGCCCTCACATAATAATAGCTGCGCGCTCGCCTCGCCAGAATATGATGCCCTAAAGGAGGAGAGCCACTTTAGGCCTTCGGTGAGATTAGATAATCAGACAGCGCGACTTTTCAATACTTAATTATTGTACCCAAGAGTCTTATAAACACGACTCACAGAAAATGCGCACCAAAGACAAGGGTTGAAAATATTATTTTTGGCCGGCTGGATGCTAGAAATTACCCACTGTGGGGCGTCGTTCTGTGTATGTTTCTTTCAGTATAGCCCTCATACAAAATTGGTACACATATGACTTACTATCTGAAAAAAAATACTATCGGGTAGAACACCAGTAAAACACCTCGTGGAGGTGATGAAATATAAAAAGAAACGAAAATGACTGATATTAATGTTTAATAGTTCACTGAGTTGAATTGTGACACTATGGATGGATAAGTCATACTTCACCGCAATTGGTATGGAGGCTGAGAATGTAAAAATTGCCGTCAAAAATTTAAAAATAATAGAAAATAACATATATTAATGTCGAATTCATTGTTGTGATTCCCTGAATATCGTTTAAGTCGACGTTCAGCCTCCATTGGGACGGTGCACTGAAAGGAGTTTTGTGGTGTATGGCATAAAATGACCGAGCTCAGTGTTGAATCCACTGCGTTTGGGGTCTCAAGGCTGATTGGTGAGAGTCTCAATGACAGTTGAAATCGTGTAGATCATATCTATACCGTGACTGATAAATACATGAAGTTATCACTTACTATCTTTTTGAAGGATCAAATACTTCCCAATCATTTCGAGCTTCCACAAGGATAAAATTTTACCCAAAAATGAAATCATTTAAAACTTGAAATCAAACACATCTAAATAACTGTAAAACTAT
This sequence comes from Anabrus simplex, assembly GCF_040414725.1. Taxonomy (NCBI): domain Eukaryota; kingdom Metazoa; phylum Arthropoda; class Insecta; order Orthoptera; family Tettigoniidae; genus Anabrus; species Anabrus simplex. The sequence goes on from NC_090269.1 coordinate 249,120,475, forward strand.
ATAATAGATGGTAAAAATCCATATCCCAGAAAGGAATTCTATAAACATTCACTTTCACATAACTAACTGGTGATACTAATCTGAAAAGTAAACATCCTAAACCTACCGGGCTACGCCGGGTAGTCAGCTAGTATAGTATAGAGTTCAATTCGGAAAATATTTTTCTTCGAGAGGAGAGGTGAAAATAAAAGATAGTATAAGGTAATAAAGGAGGAGGATTAGTAGATAAGAGAATATTAACCCTGACAATTACACCATACGATTTTCTGACTGTTGTGCGAATGAATGCCATCTAGTCCTCATAAGGAGGGGAGAGTTATCCCCTCCACCACCTCTATTCCTTGTTCATTCCGTCTGGTAACTTTAATGTAACTTTAAATAACAGGCTTTGAGTGGCACGTCTTCGAGACGTGTGGTGTAACCAAAGCGATATTTATAGACGTGTTACTGCCAGGGTTAAAAGAAGTAAACGTTTAAAGAAAATGGGATAGGATAGGGAAATAAAGGAGGGATATTTAGAGTGGGTTAGGAGGATGGATTATTTCAGGTAGGAAACGTGGGTAGGAACTGTGGAAGGCATGGGAAATTGAATTCGTGTTTAGAAATTTAGCATTTTTGAGAAGAAGGATTAGGAAGTTGAAAAGAATATTGGTTTTCTCAGATATGTCGTTTAAATTGAAATTAGGGTTGAAGTATTGGTCAGGGTGAATAAAACGATTTTCAGTAGTGTTTAGAAGGGGGCGTTTGTTAATGATTTTAAGTATTTTTATGTCTTTTTCAATATTGGTGAAATTATGTTTGGAGTCTCGTATGTGTTGTCCTATAACAGAGAATCTGTTGTATTTAATGGCGTTGATGTGTTCGGAGTATCTGATATTAAAGTTGCGTCCAGTTTGAGTGATGTACGAGGAGCTGCAGTTGTTACATTTGAATCTGTATACTCCAGATTTAGAAAAAGCACTAGATTTATTTTGTGATTTAGAGTTGTGTAATATATCAAAAGGACCCCTAGTCGCCAACCCACGCTTCCAAGTTAAGAGCCCTGGGGCTTTCATGTTCTTGTATAAGCTTCACAGAAATTGTGAAAGTATGTGATGGAGAGTTAGAAAAGGTTAACTGTTATATTAATGTGAGATGTACCTCGTGGGGGAAGATTTTATATAGCAATGTAAGGTAGTATTTAGAATTTATGGGACGTGCATATGGACTCTCGGGTGGATGAAAGCCTCGATACGGCCTGTATATCACGAAGGAAGTTCTCTGGATAACTGGAAATGATATTACGGTTCAGTTTTTGGAACCTTGACATGCCGGATTTGTTTCTAAGGAAACGTATATCTCATTATTGTCACAAAAACGTATTAATGTATGAGAAAGTGGCAACTTCTCATACATGCGACACATAGTAATCACTGATCTTTGAGCGTGATGCACCATATCCAGGACTGAGGTAGAAACATTACTACAGTATTTGATATCCTTAAAGGAAAAAGTGTCCAGAACAGAATGCGAGGGCAGACGTTTCACAGCCCAATTCAACAATCCTCCGGAAGGAAACAATATAATATACGAGAGAAACTGAGTTCTATTTTCTTACGACCTTATTCCTTAGTGTAATATACCTATAATTTTAAGTTCTGGTAGGAAATAATAGAATTTGGAGAAGCCTTCATTCTACTCCGTAATCGCAACACATTCGGTGCACAGTCAACAATAAGACACGACAGAAACATACTATTGTTGAACAGGTCGCTTACTGTGCAGTCCGCTTTCAGTTCATATAAGAAGGATAAGAAAAGTTGTCGCTATTCCCCGTTCACCCAGCACGCGTCCGTAACGATTTCGGGGGCGATCAAGCGTGCTGACTCACTGGATGGTTGCCACGGGTGATGGCGGGGAGGGGCCATCACTACGGGGAAGCCTGCTGCGATCGCAGTTGGTACTACCCCACTGTACTTGTTAATATCGCCGGGGTGACAGTCGAACTCGACACGAGGTACTGCTCCTCAGAACAGGGGTTTTCTCTGTTTGGGGATTCAGTCCCGAGTGTCGGAAACGACTGAAACTTCGGAGATATTAACAAATACGCGGGATGAGGTGCGCGTCCGAAAGGATTCCGGGGGCGACAAAGCGCATCGACTTACTGGATGGTCGCCACGGGTGATGGCGGGGAGGAGCCATCACCTCTACGAAAGCTTCCTGCGTTAGGTCAAGGAGCCATGGTGGAGAAATTCTACCCACTATCTGACAAGAAAGAAGAAACGTGCGGTGAATCGACAAAATGACGCATGTTCAGTTGATGTAAAGAGATTCAATTGTAAAATGTTGGTATCAGTGGATGGTAATAAAATCTATGTATGGATAATTTTGTATATCCCTATGATATTCGCTAAATAAAATTCATCATCACTGTTCTTAACTACAGTATTTTTTTAATATTCAATCAAATAAAGAAGGTTAAATGTATTTACACTGATGGGTTATTGAAAAGCTCACAACCATAGTTTTAACAGGAGATTTAAGATAAGATAATACACACCTTCCATAGTTTCGGAAATCATAGAGTCGGGAGATGGTATTGATTATTTTAATCTTGATTTTCGATACATGCAGTTTACAAAAATGATTATAGTATAATTGAAAAACGTGCACTAAAAGCACAAATAAAGAATAACCTGTCCGGAAATATGACGAATAAAAAATGAATACAAGTATTTGTGAGTAATTTAGAAGTTGAACAGAAAAAAGAATGGCCTGAAAAATGTGTTAGAAATATTACTGTAAGAAATGGAACTTCTCGGACATGCTATCGAGGAAACATGGCACCCGCCCCAAAGAGGTCAGCACAGTAGTTATCCTCAGTCCCTCCATATGTCCGACTCCTGAAATGAATATTAATATCGACTGTCGAAAGAAAAACAAAAAACGTTCAGACTAATAGAACTATTACGATAAAATTATTATATGCTATATCTATAATCTACGTACCTAACTGTTCTACTCTTGAACGGAGTTCTATTTTCTAGTATATACATATAAATGGATGTTTGTTTGTATGTCACAAATGGACTCAAAACCTACTAGACCGAAATGTCACCATGCTTTCTTATTACTCTTGGGAGGGTTTAGGAATTCATTTGAACGAAATCTGATGGGTAGTATTTTTGTAATGAGTAATTTTATATAATTAATTTAATTGCAAACCGCACCAAGATCGGATCGACTTGATCGACAGACTGTCGCTAGGCGACAGCAGTTTACGCTAAATGAAATGAAATCGTGTATGGCTTTTAGTGCCGGGAGTGTCCGAAGACACATTTGGCTCGCCAGGTGCAGGTCTTATGATTTGGCCCCCGTAGGCGACCTGCGCGTCGTGATGAGGATGAAATGATGATGACGACAACACATACACCCAGCTCCAGTGCCAGAGAAATTAACCAATGATGGATAAAATTTCCGACCCTGTCGGGTATCGAACCCTGAACCCCTATTATCAAATGGCTAATCATTTAAGCATGGAGCCGGACAGTTTACGCTATATCATGGTAGTCCGGTGAGAAATGCTGTACATAGGAGGATGGGAATACGCCACCAAGCTTTATAAAGTACATTTCTTGCTAGGAGGATCATTACCGTACCTGTTATTTGGAAATAGCAACCCAATATGCGGCGATGGAGATGTAACTGTACTTTCATGTCACAAGACCAACTTTGATAGGTCTGCCCAGTTTTAAGAATATAGCTGCGTATTAGATGTGAAAAAGTTAGGGTAATTGTAGCCTATCTCAAAACTGAAGGTCACAGGCGTGAAAATTGGTACTTGGAATCTCCGTTAAAAAACGAAAGATGTATTCTTTTGTTTTAGGAAAATATTCTTTTTTCGGAAGATCCACTTAAGGAATGGGGGAGGGGTGTGAAGAAAATGAAGACTGGGTTGAATTATTTTCATGGGGAAACTTATAAAACTGATGTTACAGACATGGAAATTGTTATTTGGAATTTCCTAAAAGAATGTATTATTTTTCGACTTGAGAGTGGGCTGTTTCTCACACGGACAGTTCCATGTCACAAGATCCAATGCCACACGCGGTTCTCAAAACGTTACTGGGGTAAATGAACCTCACTTTTCCGGTAAGTTTTTGTGCCTTAGGAAGTTTCAGAAAATCTCTTTGTGCAGTAGCGAGGAATGATTACTTTTATCAAAGTACGAAATCCACGCGAGCAAAGCCGCGGGTAACAGCTAGTTCTGAATAATTTAAAGCAATAAATAGTCTCTTTTTTTAACAAGCTATAGTTGTTCTTCACACTATGACATATATTGTATCTCGACAGATTTTAGTAGTCAACGTGTGGCGGATGTACGGTACGTATAGTAGTACCGGTACTATGGAATCGTAATCTTATTAAGTAATAATGAACCAGTTGAACGTATAATATGTAATTATTAAGGCTAGTACGTAAACACTTCGGATATCACGCTTAATGTCTTTAATGTGCTCTTATCGATGTGAATGTGTAAGAAACTTGGGAGACTACCTCCATTCATTTTTTTGTATGTTTGTTACTAAGTACATAAAAACCGTACTTTTCATGAGCTAGGTACCAGTGGAAATTGAATGAAATGTTAACCGGCAGTGTGAGTTTCATACGATGAAGCAAATTTGGAATTTAATCTATGTCTGTCAGAATTGAAGGTATGTGGACATTTAATTCAGCAAGGAGAAATCTTCATCATGCTATTATGGTTCTTGTCAGGCAGGGTCACCATGTATAATTCGATTAATTGCATATGCTATGTGCAAGAAATATGCGAATGTTAGCCATAACTGAAGAATATATGTGCGAAATAATGTGCAGAGTTTCCACTACATTAGAAACAACAAAATAATTTGTGTAGAATCTCAGTTTAAATTTTAAATTCTTTACATTCGTTGCTCGTATTTCTCATACGAAGGTTAAAGCGTGATTAAACTTACAGATACATGTATCATCTTCGAAGTGAAGCTCTGGACAATATTGGTTTTATTTAAGCGTTCTTCAAAGCCTTGCTGATTTTTGCAAACACGAGGCGCGACTACCCATTCATCATAAAGGACATTCCATAATTAGGAGTCGGTATATTGCATTGATTCTTTGGATCATGAATAATACAGTCGAGCATAAACTAATTTATTTATTTTTCAGTTATTAATAGTAGGAAAGGAGTGTTGAGTATCGGTGTTTAAAAGGCCAACGTCAAGTTCGTTCACAACCCAAATATAATGTTTGCAATTCTCAGGAGTACATGATGGATGTCCTGTACATTTCCATACATTTCAACCTGTTTTGAACCATTCCCTTAAAAATGACCGAACTGTGATTTGTCTGTCTAAGTATGTCAATCCGACCACTGTGCGGCATCCATTCGTCTCCTTACACCAGGGCCTCTCAGAGTTCATGCGCCGGTGCATTGCACGACGCAAGGTACAAAAGACTACCTCGCTAGGTTGACCAGAGTGCCATGTAATGGTTATAACGCCACTGTCTTATAAACGGTTACTGATGATGATCCAACTAACTTTCATTAAGCATGATCAAAAAATGAGGATCTAAATCAATCTACGTTGCATTTAATGTTGTTTTGTTGGATTAATTGAACCTAGAGATGGTTTATATTTCAAGGCGATATTCATTTGGTTTATAGGTAATATGACTTATTATGCAGGCCATTGATGTTCACCTAGATATTTTGTTTTCTTGGATTGTAAATAATGACAGTTTTTGTGGATAGCTGATCATGGATAGGACTGTTTTATTGAAGGATCGTGGTGATTTGTTGAGTTATGTCAAAGGATAAGGTTAGTAGAGTAAACAATAAGTCATGGTAGGTGCGAATTACCGATTCAGCTGGGATACTCATTCCGATTCAATGTTGTGTAAGCTAGTAGGTGCAGAATAGTCGTTACCACATGCAACATTTAATAGTCGACCACCAGTCCCTGGGTGTTTTGTTAGTGGTGTATTTTAGATATTTTTAAAATTTTTCGGGCTTCAGATGGCTTTTCATTTTTAATATTTGATGACAGTGTAGGATAATATTGTGTATTCCTCTAGTTTAACATGTCGTAAGTTAGTGAGTGAGAATTAGACTCGTGCAGCGCAGCTGGATTAAGGAAACCCTACCCGTTATGTAGATTTATATTTATGAGTTGTGATTTCTTCAACGCTAGAGAACGTTAACACGATAAAGTAAGTAATTACGCACATTTCTTTCAGAGCGTGACATCATAGAAAATTGTGTTGTGCCATAAGGTACATACCTACAATTTTCGATGTTCCATGTTAACAGTTTTCAATGTTCAGTGTTAACCATTTTCGATGTTCGATGAAAACTATTTTCGATATTCAAATGTTAGTTTTATTTGTCGCCCAGTTGCAATATCAGATATGTGTTCAATGTTATATATTCACTAGCTAAAATATCGGTTTTTCATAAAATACTTAATACCATTGTCATCTATATAAGTAAAATCGTAACGACCGTGTGCTTGTAAATTTAATATTTGGCTGACATTTTCTTACAGTTATACCGCATCAAGTGAAATAGTTACAATCTACATTTCTTTTAGTTTTAGTGTCTGTCAGTTTGTTTCAGTTCTTAAAACTGAAAACTACTGGATATATTTTCACCAAAGTTCATATTTACGATCCACCTACCCAAAGGCAGGCTTTAAGATCCATATAATTACAAATTCCCAGAAGTGACTGACCCTGTGGTGTAGTGTAGCATGTCTGCCTCTTACCCGAAGGCCCCGGGTTCGATTCCCGGCCAGGACAGGGATTTTTACCTGAACCTGAGGGCTGGTTCGAGGTCCACTCAGCCTACGTGATTAGAATTGAGTAGCTATCTACGGTGAGATAGCGGCCCCGGTCTCGAAAGCCAAGAATAACGGCCGAGAGGAATCGTCGTGCTGACCACACGACACCTCGCAATATGCAGCCCTTCAGGCTGAACAGCGGTCGCATGGTAGACCAAGGTCCTTCAAGGGCTGTAGTGCCATGGGGTTTGTTTGTTTTAGAAGTGACTGGGGGTTTATACGAAGACAGGAACAGTGCTTTAACTCTTTCAAATATATCCATGATTAATCGAAAACTGCAAACCATAATGGAAAATGTACAATTTATCCATAGAAGAATTAATGAAGGTTATGTTATTAACGGAATATTTTACAGCTTAAGTCTAAGCGGACATAGCCAAAAAGCGGGTGCTCTTAGAAGAGATTTCTTATTACTGGAACACTACCGGGAGGTACACCTCAACCCCGTACATTTCAATGAAGCGCCCCGAAGAACGGTATCTATCATATAAAAATTGAAACATCTAGTACAAGAAGTTGGGACGTTGATCAAAAGATGTCACTACTAAATGATGGAGTAATATGTTATTTTAAAGTTTCCTAAACTGACTGGATTTCTTTGTTTTGTTTTGGTGTACCACAGGAAGTTCGGACTTTTCTCCATAGATGCCTCTATTAAATAACTGATGTTATGCACTCTGGTGCAAAGTGGAGTAACTAGAGATTTAAATTTTTCAGTTTATAGGTTTTCTCAGCTGAATTGACTTTCATTATTCTTGATACTTCAATGTTTGCAACACTTCCTTCTCATCTCCGCCAGTTTTGGTTTCTGACCAATCAGAAATTTTGTGTATTTAATTTTCAGCCAATTATAGGCTTCATGTAACTTTTTGTCTGTCCAATAAAATGAGAGGGTGTGTCCGGATTTAGTCCAGAGCCTTCTCGAAACTTCCTCTCGGGTAGAAAAGCTGGCGCTTTTTTAGTTAAACTGTCCTTTTGATCACCGAATTACTGAGTGTGTGTCTTAAGAGAGGGGACGAGGGTCGTCATTCTTCGGCAGGCAAAACATCCGCCCAGGTAATGGCCACCAGTTTTCTATCTCTGTAGTTATCTCCGCAAGCTGAACTCGAGGGGAAGGTTCCAATCTTTAACTATACAACTCGTAATTCCTAAAATCTAAACTTTCTTTATTCTCATGTAAAATTTCATGTACGTCCTAAGGACTTAAACTGTGAATCGGGGATAGAGAGTGCTGTACCCTCTCGAATTCCCCTTCAATTAACCTTTATGTGACAAAGATTTTGTAACTGATTTTTTCCTTGTAAATCGTAAATTTATTTGTCCTTCTAGTCACCTCAGTAGTTTGGAATTAGCCTCTGCATCATCGGGCTGAAAGCCCAAGTAGGGTTTTAACCTTGGTTTTCTAGGAGCGCAAGTGTACGCCTCCATACATTTCTGAGTTTGGACCAGTAATTTAACCAGTTCTTTTTCACGAAGACTCAGTCGAATGGGTACTAGATACCCCTGTGTAAACTAAAAGGTAATTAATATGGTATTGTAAATTGCAGGTTATGCCTAGAGATGCCTGAAGGTGTAATTGTATTGACCAGAGACGCTCTTTTCCGTCTTGTAATATTTAATGGTAGCCTTGAGTAGGCCGTATGAGTTCAGGAGCGCTGTTTCCTTGGTAGAATTTGTAGAGCATGTAAGCTCTTTTGTGGTAATGTAATAGATATTTGTGTACTATTGTGTGGTGCCGTAACTTGTAACTGTTGGAGCAAAGTGCTCTTGAAAATAGTGTTTTGGGAGATTTATCTCCTTGTCTACCAAACTAAATGCAATATTAGCGATGTTGGAACCTTGTAAATTAGGAGCTTAAAGCTCAAAATTGTAAATTACCAATTCTTGGTTTTTCTATTTTTGTATCAATTACCTCTGTACCTGAAAGGTTGTTATTTGTTGAAATTGAAGATCTGAAAAGAAATATAACCTTTATTTTAAAGTTTTAAATTAATCTTTGACTATCGTAGATAGACCCATTGCAGCCCGTACCTTTCTTCACCTCTGTGATCCACGAAAACTCGGTAACAGAAAACTACGAACAATAATGGAAAATGTACAATTCATCCATAGAAGAATTAATAAGGGTTATGTTATTAACGGAATATGTTAAAGTCCAAGCGGACATAGCTAAAAAGCGGGTGCTCTTAGAAGTGATTTATTACTGGAACACTACTGGGAATATTTATAATATACCTATCCAAAGGTAAATTTTAGAGTTTGTACAATTTCAAAATACATTAATGAACTCGAGTTTGGAGGAAGGACAAAACAATGATTTTTGCTCTGCAAAAAATATCCGTCATCAACATTAATAGAAATATTTTTAAAAACTTTTCCTCGTGTACACGTTTTTGATAGAAGGAATAATAATATTGGAGATATTATTATCGAAAACTTTTTTCAGTCCAAGTCCTACCAGGCACAGCCTAAAGGTGCGCGTAGAGTTGATTTCTTATGTAGGGAAAGCTAACGAACATACACTGGAGGAAAACATATCCAAACACCAAGAAATAAGAAATGTAGAAAACAGAATTTTTTGCAATACATTTATCGAGGTAACATGTTTAATTGATTCAAGGTACAATACTACAGGTTAATATCCGCGCGAGAAAGGCTATCGCAAATGCGCCATGCTGGTCCAAAAATAACCGGTGTAATAACCGGTAACTGATGAATGCAGGTATGCAAATGTGCATGCATTGCGTCGTACAGGTGTCGGATGTCAGCTTGTGGGATGGAGTTTCATGCCTGTTGCACTTGGTTGGTCAATTAGGGGCGGTTAATGCCGGTTGTGGATGACGATGAAGTTATCGTCCAATGATATCCCATACGTGCTCAATTCGGGACAGATCGGTTGATCAGGCAAGCCAAGACAACATGTCGATACTCTGTAGAGCCCGTTGGGTTACAACAGCGGCACAGGGGGGTGTATTATCCAGTTGCAAAGCACCCCTGGGAATGCAGTTCACGAATGGTAGCACAACAGGTCGATTCACCAGACGGACGTACATATCTGCAGTCAGGGTGCGTGGGATAACAACGAGAGTGCTCCTGCTGTCATAGGAAATTGCTCTCTCGACCATAACTCCCGGTGTAAGTCTCCAGTTTGTCGACGCCGCAGACAGGTGGAATGCAGGCACTCACCTGGCCGCCTTCTAACCAACACACGGCCATCACTGGCACCAAGGCAGAAACAGCTTTCACCAGAAAACACAACGGACCTCCACTCCATCCTCCAATGAGCTCTCGCTTGACACCACTGAGTCACAGACGGCGGTGGTTTGGGATAAGTGGAATGCACACCCAGGGAGTCTGGCTCGAAGCTGTCCTTCAAGTAACTGATTTCGAAGAGTTCGTTGTGTGACTGTGGTGCCAACTGCCACTCGAACTGCTCCCCTGCGCCACAGCCATACGCCGATTACGGCGGTCCTCCCTCTCGGTGGTGTCACGGAGACGTCCGGAGCTCGGTCTTCTTGCGAGCGTACCTTCTTGTTACAACTGTTGCCAACACGCATGCACAGTGGAGACATTCCTGCCAAGTCGTTCTGCAATAGCGCGGAAGAAAAATAAACCTCCACGTAGCCCTATAATACAGCCGCGTGAGCTGTTGATACTGGCCTCTTCGTCGTCGTCAAGGCATTCCTGACCCACTCATAGTCACTCCGTCCAATTTCAAAGGTAATTAATGCTCTCGAGCAGTACAGTGCTCATTTAAAGCAAACCTGATGTGCAACGTCTTGGGGCCACTACTAGCACCACGCTAAAGCGATTAGCGGGAAATCTGAATCAACGTCATCTTTCAGATAGATAAAAAATCCTACCAACGTTCGTCAATCTAGCACAACTCTTTCTTGGTGTCTGGATATTTGTTCCGCCAGTATTTCCATCAAACTACACATTTAGAATCCACCTCTACACAGGTATTTTTTAAGCTTCACAACTCACATTTCCTTATATGAACAGGACACTGAAATATATAATAGATGCGTTGTAAAATATTCACCCGTTTTACCCAGAATTTTTCTAACACATATTATTGTTGAGAATTGCATTAGTGTAAAATCTATTAAGTTTATCTGCGAATACGTAAATCAGGGCAGTGATCAAGCTTCATTTTCTTTGGAAAATGTTGATGAAGTTATGAAATACCAGAGAGGCAGGTATCAGCACGTCCGAAGCTGTTTGGCGGATTCTTGAATTCCCAATTCATGATGGGTACCTGGCAGTAATTCATTTGTATGTTTATCTGAGAGCTGTCACCGCGTATTTTTCACTGCTGAAAACACAAGGAATGTTGTTCCGAATCCACGGAACACAACTTTAATGTTATTTTTCTTAACTTTCCCAAAGTGATCATGAAGAAGATCAGTCTTTCTACTCCTTCAATGGGAAGGAGGGTACCATTCACAGAAGGAAACGGGGAATGGACATATCATGCGTCCCAGGAATTAAGAATAAACACATTATTGGAGGAGTGAATGCATTGCACCCAAAGAACGCAGAATGATTCAGTGTGCCGTTATTATAGCACACTGTGAGATCCTCTACTTCTTTCACTGAACTCAGGGCTTTAGATGTCATCCTAAAGCCCACCCAACAAAGCGCCAGCAAAGTTCTGGGTCTTCTGGAGGATGATTCTCACTGGGCACCGCCATGAAGGAAGCACCTGTTTCTCGCAGTCCAATAAATATACGGAAGCTTTACGCAAGTTATGTTAGTTTCAATTACACTTGTGGGAAACGTACAAACAAAGCATGGCCGACAACGTTCGAAGACAGTCACAACTTTTCCTCCATTACTGGATAGACTTCTTTATCGATAGGTGGTCAGCAATTGATTAATTACAGAATGCTTGCTCTTGATAACGTGGAAAGCTTGACGTTAGAATATCTCAGAAAAACTTGCTACTGCAAGAATAACTTTCCGAAGACCGTTCTTCATAATGAGTCGAAACCGACCGATGAGTCGGGCTAAGTTTACTGAGGGGTATGCCTGTGATGGAGCAAACAGTAGCATTGATTCCTGGTGGTAAGGGCAAAACGTTCATAATCAATTTGTTTCTTGCTAAATTCAGAAAAGACGGCAAAATATTTGTCGCGTTTGCATCATCCGAAATCACCTCAACTCTGCTACCGGGAGGTAGGATACCACATCCCGTGTTTCAATTGTTCATTGATCATGCAATCATTGCAAAAAAAATTTTTCTGATGGAGTAGCAGTCTTCTTCTCGGGTGAGTGTCAACAGACTTGGCCTATTGTAGCTAAAGGAACAGAAGCATAAGAAATTAATGCCTCTCTGAACAGATCAGCTCTATGTTCAATCATTCAAAAACGCTATATCGCTCGAAATATGATAGGTGACCTTGGAGGAAATCCCGACAGCACACTATTTTCCAAGATATTCATATATATTGGCAATGGAACGGTGGGAAGAAGTAACAAAATCATTATTCTATCAGACTGAATTTGTACATTACTTCCGTATGTCGATGACGCCATCAGCAATGTTTCTCCATTCTTCAATAAAACAATCTGAAGTAGACTGAATGGCTCTGTGAGTGACTGTACCAACTCCGATCAACAACGAAGCCGGAACTATCAATGGGTCCATCATGAATTGACTTCAAGCTGGAGGTGGTGTATACAATGGTGAAGCGAGTCAGCAATCACGATGACGCCGTGCACCATCCTGTTTAAATTCCTCAGTTCTGTGACTTTTTCGTATTATCGGCGCAAATTGTAACTCTGAAAATAGGAATACCCTTCATGTTTTTCAGGAACCTGTCTCCTGAGACATTAATATGATAATCTGTAACCCTATCCGTTTTAAATAGTTAAGGAAGAAATTGGTGGGATCGATCATTTCGGAATACTGGAGCATAATCGACGGTGTTAATAATAAATGGTAACTTGGAATCGTTGTTTCGAGGGAAGTACGACAGATAATACTTCTCTTCTTTCACAAACAAAGCGAGCGCTCGGCTCGTCTCGTACTTGGCTGCGTGTCATAAATCACGTTTGCCGTGACCTTGTTCACTTCCAAACACAATGTGTTACCCTTTCTGGGTCCCTTTCAATCTATCCTTTCACAGCGGAATACATCATTCCTTTCCTGTTATTACATATCGTATCTACTTCCGGCCTTAATTGTTTTATCTGTGGCGCGGCGCATTCCTCACGCTAATCCATTTAACTCGAAAGGAGCTTCATCTACATTTCGCAATACCATGTCTAAACTACAGCCTGGACAATAAGCTGTCTCCATCCACTCGATACGCCGAGAACAAGCTACTTTGTGGATGAATCTCTTACACGGGTCAAGTTATTCCAAGCAAATCCCGAGCTAAATAGGCATGCGATATGTATATTCCAATTTCATGTCTCAGTCGCTGTCTCCGATGTCTTAAATTCTAAACGGTGGTTTCCTGTCTCATTATATGAAGTATCCAATTAACAAATTGAAAAACTTGTGATGACTCCTGTTAGCTAGTGAATCGATGATGGCCTGAGTCAATTGTACAGAAAATTTTACGCCCTATTAACTTACGACACTTCACACATAGTTAATCTAAGATTTTTAAATTTCCGTCATGCAGTACAAAGCCTTGTAAATACGCAATAAAGAAATATGATTGCCTCAACCATGAAGAAATTTCTCACACACAAAAAAACCATCAAACAAATACTGCTATCCCGCTTAAACAGCATACGAGTGACCTGTGTTAAATCTACATGCAAATTTATCATTTTATTTTACAGAGTGATAGAATATTCAATCGATAAAATAATAATTGGAAATGTACTCAGCCTCCAGCGACCACGAACACAGCTTTACAGGAGGTCACACCCATGGATTTATTCGGTCTTCATGATGGCTTCAGCGATGTGAAGTCCTTTGACGACCAAGTGATGGGTCACGAACATGACGGCATGATCTCGTGCGACGTTCCAGACGCCCTTTGCTATACCAGGCGAAATTTCGGCAGGCAGCTGGATGCTTCGTCCACTCAGACGTTCTTGTAGACTCCTTGTGTAAATGCGTTAGTTTATATCACACATCACAGATTAAATATATGGTTGGGTCTGCTCAATGGCATAAGCACCTCAGCCTCATGACGGTTATGTCTCTGAAGCCCGACATTATTCCCTCCTCATCTACTTACCCTTCTTATTGACAGCTACTCTAAGTCCTGAAATTCCACTGGTCCAGTTAGAAACACTACTGGATACGCTACTAATGCGTTAACACTCCCGTACTACACAACAATAATTCAGGCATACTCTACTGTACTTAATCATACGTAGGTCGAGCTCTTTACGGCGTTAGGGACTGATCTGACGAGGCACTGCCCTTATACATCCCGACAATGAGCCCTTCATTTACTTTCCTAAACATATCACGTTCGTTCCTGATACACTCGCTCCACGCACTTAGTTAAATGCGTGCCTATTTATGTTAATTGAGCCGTATTAGTTTAGGCATATATGAGGCTCGACGCACGACCTCTTCTTCACACGGACAGCGATCATCACGGTTTCGTACCGTTTCTACTAAAATTGTTGTGGTTATTTCTACATACATTCACAGATTTTAATCAATCACTGTTTTACACTGTTCACACTACAGAACGATTTCTTCATAAAGGACTCACACACAAATCACGACGAACTGGTAACGAACTGATGTCGAACTGAAAATGAACTGGTGGTGTCGGTTCTGCAGCTCCGAACTATATAGGCAAGATACCCTGAAGCTAGCAATGCGGGAATGACACGCTCCTTTCTCGAAATGTGCTCCGGTAATACGTAACGGACAGTAACTCACGGGGTATCAAATTGTAGCTCCTGTACTCCCATTTCCACTGAGTGAATCTAATTAAAATAGCTTCGATGATCCTCAAGCAATCTTAAAAGCGTCATTTGGTCTCTGTCGGTAGATGATGGCGAGCGCTAGGGGAATCCTCGAGCTAGTTCCCACGGTTGAGACCCAACATCTGGTAACCATTAAGGCGCACCCTTGTTACGGCGTAATTACTGATCTTTCAATTATGTTGAGCACTTCTCGGTTTTATAATTGTGTGTAAAATTCTCTGATCCAAATGAATGTTTGCACGTGACTCTCTGTTGAGTATTTTGCGCTTTATATTAATTGTCTGGTGAAAAACAATTGAATTCGACGAGTTGGCAGTGGTGAATGAATGAGGGAAATACGGTATAATGTTAGTTCCTACGTTGGATGTCCTCCATGAGCTCTGCTAGTGACCTAGATTCTCAGTCACGTGACAACGCGTCTCCTTTCATCTTGCTCGTGGTTGGAGTGGAGCGCTCCTACAATGCCGCGCTGCTAATTACCGGCAACTAGATTTGGGTCGCGCGAGTCAGCGTACTGTCGTTCGCACCCCGGAACGGGTGGGAAAATCCTAACTTGGACAGTTTTTACCGTAGAATTACGCGGAAAACGGCATATTTCATCTCCTGGGTATCATGGCATACTATAGGTGACGTTGTGAACGGTCACAGTATTCAGCCCGAATGTGATCTTATGTTGGGTATTCAGCTCGAATGTGATATAATGTTGGGTATTCAGGCCGAATGTGATCTAATGTTTGGTATTTATCCCGAATATGACTTAATGTTGGGTATTCAGCCCGAATATAATCTTATGTTCGGTATTGAGCCTGAATGTTATCTGATGTTGGGTATTCAGTCCGAATGTGATTTTATGTTGGGCATTCATTCCGAATATGATCTGATGTTGGATATTCAGCCCAAATGTGATCTTATGTTGGGTATTCAGCCCGGGTGTGATCTTATGTTGTGTATTCAGTCCGAATGGGATTTTATGTTGGGTATTCAGCCCGAATGTGATCTGATGTTGGGTACTCAGCCAGAATGTGATCTCTTGTTGGATATTCAGCCCGAACGTGATCTTATGTTGGGTATTCAGTCTAAATATGATCTTATTTTGGGTATTCAGCACGAATATGATTTTATGTTTGGTATTCAACCCAATGCGATCTTATGTTTGGTACTCAGCCCGAATGTGATTTTATGTTGGATATTCAGCACAAATGTGATCTTATGTTGCGTATTCAGCCCGAATGTGATCTAATGTTGGGTAATGAGCCTGAATGTGATCTGATGTTGGGTATTCAGTCCGAATGTGATTTTATGTTGGGTATTTAGCCCGAATGTGATCTGATGTTGGGTATTCAGCCAGAATGTGATCTTTTGTTGGGTATTCAGCCCGAACGTGATCTTATGTTGGATATTCATCCCAAATATGATCTTATGTTGGGTATTCATCTCGAATATTATCTGATGTTGGGTATTCACCCGAATGTGATCTTATTTTGGTATTCATCTCGAATATTATCTGATGCTGGGTATTCAGCCCAAATGTGATCTGATGTTGTAAATTCAGCCCGAATGTGATCTTATGCCGAGTGTTCAGCCCGAATGTTATCTGATGTTAGGTATTCAGCCCAAATGTGATCTGATGTTAGGTATTCAGCCAGAATGTGATGTTATGTTGGGTATTCACGCCGAACGTGATCTTATGTTGGGTATTCAGCCCGAATATGATCTTATGTATGGTATTCATTTTTTTGCTAGTTGATTTACGTTGCACCGACAGAGATAGGTCTTACGGCGACGATGGGACAGGAAAGGGCTAGGAGTGGGAAGGAAGCGGCCGTAGCCTTAATTAAGGTACAGCCCTAGCATTTTCCTGGTGTGAAAATGGGAAATCACGGAAAACCATTTTCAGGGCTGCCGACAGTGGGGTTCTAACCTACTATCTCCCGAATAATGGATACTGGCCGCACTTAAGCGACTGCAGCTATCGAGCTCGGTGTATGGTATTCAGGCCGAAGTGATCTGATGTTGGGTATTAAGCCCGATTCTGATCTTATGTAGAGTATTCAACCTGAACATGTTCTTTTGTTGGGTATTCGGCCCGAATGTGATCCGATGTTGGGTATTAATCCCCAATGTGATCTTACGTTGGGTATAGAGCCCGAATGTCATCTCATGTTGGGTATTCATCCCGAATATGATTTGGTGTTGGGTATTCAGCCTGAATGTGATCTGATGCTGGGTATTCAGCCCGAATGTGATCTTATGTTGGGTATTCAGCCTGAATGTGATCTTATGTTGGGTATTAAGCCTGAATGTGATCCTATGTTGGGTATTCATCCCGAATGTGATCTTATGCAGACTGACAGCCTTGTGGGACGGTCGTGGTGGTGATTATCTCTTTAAGAGGGAGTCAAATTGGGCCTCCATTATCTCGAATCAGGTGATCCTTCGAGTTATGAAAGTATCAGCAAAATAAAGGGAAGGGCCAAAATAGGCGTGAAGAATAAAGGCACCGTAGGCCTCGTAACCTAATATCTTCAGGGTAGGAAGAGAACAAGATTTGACCAAAGGAGGTTGGATAGTAAAGATGACATGATGAGCATGATGCAAGTACAGTAAACGGAAGCAATCGCAGATTCAGTTAGGGAAACCATGGCCATCAACACACACTACCAATCTGAGAGTCCCTTGCCACCCTCGCAGACATTTCTTACAACAGGAAGGGGATACCGTTTATGTATTCTACCAACCCTATGCACAGGGCGAGATCACTAGAGCGACCGTGACTCATCACAACTCGTATGCATGGAGACAATTTTGTGACTTGTGAGAACATGAAGTTTTGTCGACGTTCAAATTTTCGTGTCATAATATCGTGAACACGACTGTTCCGACATTAATGTGGAATAAATCTTATTCCGTTGGGATTCCGGGCCTTTCAGAATGATATCAGACAAGTAGAATTGTGCAATCTGCAACTAATGTATTAATGAATATAACTGATATAGAAATCATTTGCTATATAAAACTGGTAAGGAGGAACTTTAATCTTGCTAAAATTATTGTCATTATTTTGTACATTTTGGGTTGGAATTATTTTAAATGTGCCCAAAGCATGAAAATATCTCCAGAACTTCTCCAAGAAGGACAAAAGGAAAGAAGGAGTGTCTGTCACCTTCAAGATGTCTTAAGATGGCATCGTTAATTTCTAAATGCAACAAAAGAACTCAGTGAAGCTATTTAATTGACCGTGAAAGGACGACTATTTTAGTCATCTGAATAGACGGACGTTTCATAACAGCGTGGAACTTCGCGAGATCTTCCGTACTGCCTACCGGAACTGCTCCCATACATGAAAATCTCCATGAACACAATAATGGAGTATTCCAAAATTAACAAAGCTAAAAGGCTGCACTTAATCCTCCAACGCAGTAAAAGATTATTTTCAGAGTTCAGTTATCTTCTGTGTATGACTCATAACTCACTGCGCAGAGTGGTCGGAAAGAACGTGAACCGGGTATAAAAGCGTCAGAGGGGTGGCCATCTGATAAATAATTGGAAAAAATAATTCAGTATCACACGCCGTAGTCATTTTATGAGCTGCTGAAGTTAGCCAATCAGATCGCTTCGCGGGTGAATTCAAACGGGCATTGCGAGGCGGTGTTGCTGGATCTGCTCCTGGCAGACTGGCTGGAGAGGCATGCAGGGAAATCAGCACCAGAACCGGTATACCCAATTTTACCTTCGCAGCCCAGAGTTTATAACATTATAAGGAAGCGAAAATGCAAATCCTACTTGTAATTCTTTTTAGAGGAGAGATGTGTTCATTGCGATGTCTGGGAACCGACCATCCCGCCCCAAGAAGTAAATTTACTTTTATAACCTTATAAAGAGCAGCACCCGCCATCCGCCATGGCTAAAATAACTTCTTGCATTCTCACTGGTCAACGTGAATGGAATGCCATCAATGCTGATAAATACTTTGCGTTACCAACCCCGGCTGAATAAAAGCACAAACAAAAAAACACCATGTGAAGTAACAATGTGGCTTGTAACCGTCCAGACCAATGGTCTTGTCCAGATCCTATCATAACCGTCCGCACGTCAAGAACCAGTCCAGACCAATCGTGTTTCCACACGAAACTAGGGATCTAGGGCCGCTTCGCGGCTTCTAACCGTCCAGACCAATGGAACTGTCCATGGCAAGAAACCTAACCATCCAGACCAATCGTCTTGTCCACGGCAAGAATCCTAAACGTCCAGACCAATCGTCTTCCGTCCAGGCCAATCGTGTTTCCACACGAAACTAGGGGCCTAGGGCCGCTTCGTGTCTGCTAACCGGCCAGACTAATGGACGTGTCCACGGCAAGAATCCTAACCATCCAGACCAATCGTCTTGTCCACGGCAAGAATCCTAACCGTCCAGACCAATCGTCTTCCGTCCGGACCAATCGTGTTTCCTCACGAAACTATGGGCCTAGGGCCGCTTCGCGGCTTCTAACCGTCCAGACCAATGGTCTTGTCCAAATCCTATCCTAACCGTCCTCTCGGCAAGAACCAGTCCAGACGAATGGTGTTGTCCAGGTCTTATCCTAACCATCTGCATGGCAAGAACCAGTCCAGACCAATCGTGTAACAATAATCACCACCACCAGCTATCGAAGCACCACTCACTAATCAGTTTCTAAGTACAGAAGTTGGCAGCACTGAGCACTGCTTGACAACACCTTTCCCGAGCGTGTAAACAAACGACAGTCGTTCCGCGCGCTGCTGAATGTACTGAGTAGTGGGCTGCAAAGGTAAAATTATAACCCAAAAACAAACACACCGGTGTTTTTAGAAGTAGGAAAGATCACAGTATGAAGATAAAGTTGGAATTCAAGAGGACAAACTGGGGCTATTATTCGTTTATAGGAAGATAAGTTAGGGATTGAAATAATTTACCAAGGGAATTGTGCAATAATTTTACAGACTCTTATATTATTTGAAAGGCTAGGTAAACAACAGATAGGGAATCTGCCACCTGGGCATATACCCAAAATGCAGATAAGTGATGATTTATTTATTTATTTTTATTTATTTATTTATATATGCATTTATTTATTTATTTATTTATTTATTTATTTATTTATTTATTTATTTATTTATTTATTTATTTATTTATTTATTTATTTCAGCCCGTGTCACCACAGCGTACGTGCTGTGGCACGAGGTGCGTGTTCGAATTCCTCCCATCACGAAGTTTTTCCTTCGATTGCTGCTCTTAAGTCGGTCTTAGTCACGTGAAGATTTGGCAGTACCATTTGACAAACCCCATTTGAAATCGTCCAAAAACCGATCTGATTGGCTAATTTCATATCCTGGTAAAATGAAAAACGCGCGAGTTATCGAATTACATTTCTTCAAATTGCGTATCAGTATGATCAATCCTCCGACCCTCATACACCCGTTCAACATCGTTTCCGACCACCTTGTATATGTACACACCCATTATTCTGTACTGATATTTAATTGAAGACTGTCCCACGTTCAATATTTTGTTCAAATACAACTAGAACACTCTCATGGACCACTACCTGCGCAAACAGAGTTGGCAGTAACAACGTCTGGGTATAGTTAATTTGGTCTAGTTAATTCTCTGACTAGTCTGTGCAAGCGTACTTCCGAGCCCTTTGTCCGAGTCCAATGTGTCTCGGAAATTTGTTACCTACCGGAACTTGGAGAACACACGTGGCGAGGGTAACAATACAGGTAACTACTTGAGGGATCACCTTGGGGCCGGGAAAGCCAATCAAACTGAGATGACATGCAAGTTACAATCACAGCTAACTAAGCTGTCTCGCACGTGCGATATTCCCTGTAGAATGTCAGCCTCGCCGATGTAATTATTAGTCTGCAGGTAACTTGCTTCTAAAGGGCACGATACACAATATGTAACCTGTATACGAGATTAGTTTCATTACTGTCTGCATGAAATTGGATTTGTATTACTTGCGATCGGGGTATTACATCAACAGTTGTAATGAAACTCATCTCACACTGAGTAAATGCAAACTTTAGTCTGATCATGCATTGATTGCCATTGAATAATAATAATAATAATAATAATAATAATAATAATAATAATAATAATAATAATAATAATTTGATACTTTCACGACTTACATTAATAGACGTGGCAACTTCTCATTGGAAGTAGTAGTAAGGTAAGGGTGTATTCTGCCCAAAGGCAGGTCCGAACCTCCGCAGAAGTGTGCCTGAGCCGGAGTTTACATACAGTAGGGTGGCCAAATCGTTTCCGCTCCTCCATTTCCTTACCCCCACCAACAGCACGTGTCAACCCATCCAAATCTTGACCACGCCCAATGTTGCTTAACTTCGGAGATCTCACGGGATCCGGTGTTTCAACACGGCTACGGCCGTTGGTGAATTGTCTTCTAATGATTATGCTACACTACATTTAATCGAATATTATATAAATAACAGCAACCACCATCCTAATACGCTGGCTCGATTATTATATAAACAAAGACTAAGAACAGAAAAACCATACATGGAAAAAGGAAATACAGTTTCCTCGACAGTATGAGCAAGAATATGTACAAAATAACTAAACTTTTCAACGTTTAAAAGTAGCCTTTGGAAAGAACAACACACTGCAAAGGGACATCAGCAAATGCAACCTAAATAAAAATAGTCCTGTTCTCCAAATTGGGAACTTACGAACCGAAATATAAAGAGTCAAACTGAAACAGCACATGTATAGGTAAACCCAAACCTAACTTCCACTCCAGATGTAAAGAACACAAGAATGCTGCTAGATACAATCGGTATTCAACATTCCGAGGGAATGTAAACGACAGTTCACACCATTTCACACACACCAACAGCAAAAATGTTTACACATCGGAGATAAAAACAAATAATTACACGTTAAAGAAGAAATAGAAATTTACATCACAAAACATCCAACCAAACCAAACTCAACGATCATATACGTTTGAAAATTCCCCCTATTCACGCTACTAATTTTTTCACAATTTCAGTACCGCTTAATGAATCACACAGATGGTAACTCTGTCGCCAAAGGTCTGGAGTTTGGATTAGATTATTTTTATATGTACTAAATCCCTTGAATTTAAGCAACGTTCTCGCCAATCGAGACGTCTTAGTAGGTTATTATTTGTCACTAGAAATTGTATCTTATAAGGTATTCGTTAATTCATTTACGCAGTTTTACTGGAAATAATTATCATGCATTTACTCACTAATATGCATTAAAGACAAATACAATGAAACAAAGTAGCAATTACCCTCCCCTCTACGCAAACAGACTTATTGAAAACCGCCTTCCCCTCAGCCCCTACCCTCGACCGGAGGAAGGAAAATGACTTCAGTCCAAACGTAATAGCTGGAGGTAACGGACGGTTAGCAGTTTGAAATAAGTACAAGAAACTTTCTCTTAGTTACAAAGGTGACGGTGGAGGATTTATGCATTCACAATTTGCCTCACAATCGTTGGCAAGTTTACGCAAAGTTAACAGCACAGTACATATTTACTCATGATTAAAAGCAAATTGACAGAATCTGAGGAACGAAAGAGGTCATTCTTTGTTTGTTATACCAAACACGGAATATAAACACGAGAGAGGAGCCAGATTTTCTCGTTCGCCTGCTCAAACCAATGGAATAGCGTGGAGTTGGCTGCTTCATTGAGTTCGATTTTATTTATTTCCGTGCATGAAAAGAATTACAGATTCAATTTTTTTGGTGATGCTATGTGATAACACTAAAAAATCTGAAGCTGTCTTCCCAAACACCGTGATTCTACGACCAGGCGTTCGAGAAACACCATTTACCCTGATACCGAAGGGATTCTTTTAATATCTGCTTTTCTAACTGAATGAGAAAGTTAAGAAGGTACTAAAATTCACTGGGGAATCTCTCTCGGCTAAATACAAGTTACATAGACTGACAGTATCGCGTTGGTATTGTTGTATCAGCTATCAGGTTAATATGGTGAAAAAAGTTTAAGACGTGCTTTTGTATTCACAACGTCTCTTAGCAAACCGAATAGCAGTGGAGCTCTTGATAGCGGTATTACCTGTAATGTTTTACATATTCAGGCGATAAATTTAATTTACAATTTGTATAGCATTTCAAGAAAGTTTTCAAATACAGAAGTACGTGAGAACACATTTTTTTTCTCAAAGCTTACGTCTCAAGCTTGCGGTATGAATATATATAGAGAGTCCAATATTCTTTCTGAGGGCAGAACGAATGATGTGATAGTGAACCCATATAACCAGTTCACGGTCCAATTAGAATCATTTTATATAACCAGTGCATTCAAATCTAGCACCATGTAGAGCCCAAACTCCGTGCTTTAGGAGGAGGGGGCCCCATAGCACAAGTTCCAGTCGGTGCGATTACTTGTAAAGACTCCGGACGGGAAAGAAGCTTTATTTCAAACTTGCTGGTAAAGACCCCGGAGATAGCGTTATCCAACCAGGGAGAGAGAGAGAGAAGAGATCTCGCGAGGGTGACAGAGAGATTTGAATTTGTCACGTGGAGCGAATAATGCCAACTGCGTGTAGCCAAATATGAGCATTTCAGGCTTGGCAGCAAGTCATTATATCAAGCTATTTACACACGAGCGCCAGTTATATCATTCACTGGACACTATAACATGCCGATTTAATTTATGGAAGGCTACTTGCACCATTGCGATGAGATGTCTTCAGTTAGATTCGGTTGTAAGATCACTTCTAGAGTCTCGAACGGCGAACGCGGTATCGTATATCATGTAGTTAATGTCAGGATGAGCCCAGATATTTGTGTGTACTACCGCTACGAGATAATATTGATATTAGCAGTGTGAAGGCTAAGTTAATAGGCCGAGAGTGAGCCAAGATTCGAACCTGTGTATTCGAGATGCTAGACGCCAGAAGCACTAATGAGTATATGTGTAAAGTACGGGTCACTGTGAGCTCTGACGTGACATTTTGACGCAAATATTGGAATGCAAAGAGGGCTTATTTGTGTCGCTTTTATGTCAATGTGGCAAGTGAAGCTCGTTCTGTAAGTCATAAGGACAAATATTTGCGAAGACCTCGGATAGTTTCATATCAGCGACCCGAGGCGTGGTAAATGAATGAGTGTACACAGGGTACCGTTATGTTTCTGACCAAGGTTGGGAAGGTCCGTCCGCATTTAAAGTTCCATATTTCCGTTGCTCAATCAATTTCACCGCTCAGCTGATAATTCTAGCTTAGTCGATCAATCCCTGCCGTGTGCGCAGGATATAGCTGGTGATATCCCGAGTTCGCAGCCAGGATATCTGACGACGACATCAATTGTATACATGTTTTCTTTTTCTCGGGATGTTTCATAGTATATTATATTGTTCGTGTTTGCATTTCATTTTGTCCTTTGTATTGCCCCCATCATGCCGGGCTCAGCTCGCCGGTGAGCGAGAGTCTCAAAGGTAGACCGTTCGCTTATCGGCTGTGCAGAAAATTTTAAAAGGCAGGAATAGATGAAGGACTAGCGACAAATGAAAAGAAGCTAAAATAGGTTTTATACATTTATTAAAAACAATCACTCTTCCAATAAACAATTAAATTTACAAAATCTGGGAATATTTCTTGAAAATCTCTTCTCCTCGTGCTATCGTCTATAAGGAATCTTGATCAAATTAAAGCTCAACGAATGTTCTTGTCTGTAATAATAATAATAATAGGGATCATTAATTTACTATAAACTGGATTGAAAATCAAAATAATATCTGGATATGTGGGCAGCCTTTCAAGAAGGGGCAGTTACCGAGTGACAGATAAAATATGCCGGAAGGAGAGAGTCCTCTCCACCTGTGTCGTTTTTTAGGATAAGCTCTACAGAAAGGTATAAATACGTCAGACCTTACTATGAAAAGGAAAGAAGCCCGTTGTTAACAGAATGAGATCTGTATTTGTACTCCCAATAACATTATGCTCGATTCGGTATTGGAATATTTTTTTGAACGCTAGACTAGAATATAGTTTTTTCTCATCTATAAAATTAATAGGTAGGGATTTCAGTGACCAGATCCTGGTACCGTGCACACGAACATCGGTTTGTGTCCCAAGGCAAATCCAGGATTTTCGTCACACACAGTTTTCAATGAAATACAGCCATTCACATTTTTCTGTTACCAAAGGAGTTGTGCATTGCGTATATATGTTTCACTTTATGTTGTTATAGTTATGCGTGTGCGTGTCAGATTTTGAAAGCGGATTCTGCCCCGTTGTTTGGGTTCTTACTCTGTGCGTTGTGGGTTCAAAATCCGGAACCAACCTTTGTTTATTTTTGTACTGTCTATTGTTTCTTGTCCATTATGCATTTGCATTATATGGCGTTATTTAGGAGTTTCTTTGTCATTTCGTTAGGCGACCCTCAAAGTTGGCTCCTGAATTCGGGAGTATAGTATGTTTACATCTAATATAGAATAGGTAGGTTAACGAAAAATCATCGCATTTACAAATAAATATTTGTATTAAGGCGGGTACAGACATGCGCGCCTAACTCTGTAACATAACCACGTCGCGCGCCAAGGTTATACGGGGCAATGTTACGCACCGCGGTTGCGAGGTAAACTTTTCTACCCCGCGCCGCAGGTCGTAACGCGTAACCTACCAGCGTTCCACCAGTTGAGACAGTGCAGCTTTGAAAGATGGACACAGCTGCAGCAGCCTATATTTATTTGCATTATGCAATCAAACGAAAATAGAAGCATAGGCGATGGTGGCAAACTCAGCTATATTCACGTGGAACTACACATGGTGGTTCGAATTTGCTGGCTGACATGAAGTTTCAGACAGTTAGTGGGCATTATGAAAATTTTACTCGAATGACATCTACAGACTTTGAATACCTCATCAATTCGATAGAGCTTTAAGTTCCTAAGAAGGATACCACATTCAGAGAGGCTATCTCGGTGTAAGAGAGACTGGCAGTGAAAGTACGATTTCTAGCAACCGGTGATTCATACACTAGTCTGTAGTATCTTTTCAAAATATCCAAACAGTTGATTAGTGTTATCGTACCGGAAGGTGTCAAACTCTGATTGAAGCACTGAAAGATAATATAAACGTAAGTAAGGAATTTATTGCTGGGATATTCTATGTTACATACATCAAACATTATCTATTTTAATTGCTTATTCAACACAGAAACACTACTATGTAAGTCTAATCAAGTTCCGTCGCCAGCTAGTTCCATGCATCATTCATTAAAATTTTGTTGAAATGCCTGGGATAGCTAGCTAGCCACAAAATTTCCTTAGCTCTGTACATTTCAATAAAATGCAGTGTGTTCTGCTCGGTCCACTCCATGTTTACTGATCAAGAGGCGAATGCGTGTTACGCGCCGAGGTCCTGTGTACGTCCAAGCTTGCTGTAACTTCCGCGCACGCAGCTCTTTGATGTGACGCGGGAAAACCGACAAGAAGTGGAACGCAGCGAACCTCGTTCCGTATCGTTCATGTTGCGGGCTAAGGTTGCGCGACGAAGTTACGCAGTACCGTCCAGGCAGTAGCGCGACGCGAGTCTGCAAGTCTGGACGCGCCTTTAGGGAATATTTTAAATTAGTGTTCAAGGAGTCGGTGTGCTTATCGTATGGTTCAGAAACAAAAAAAGAAAGATCATTCATCGAACGTGGAATTGAAAATTGAGCGGAGTCATTCCTCCAATTTGAGTTATTTTTGGCCGATATGTATAGTATTATTATTATGATTATTCAGGGTTACTATTTTGTGTGTGTTTTAACAACAGTGATTAACAACAGTATGTTCAAAAATATATTAATTTTGCTATTATCATTTGCCGTAGTCTTGATAGCATCCTCACTTTCCCCCGTTGTGATATGCCTAAAAGGTAGTATTAGAATTTAATTTTTGCCACGAACGAACCACGGCTCTGTGAGGCCGGAGGTTGTAACTACAGGAACGGAGGGATGTGCGGTCGACCCTTGCACGGTCTGAAGGGCATTTGTTCACCCATCAGTTTGGAATTATATTTTCGGCGGGTTTTCCAGATGAGGTAGCATTTTACACTTGACCAAAAAGGTCTCATACCTTACAGCAATATAGCGTATGGTCGCGTATGAGTGTTTATCAACAAGGCGTGAGTTACGCAGGGAGCCCTCTAATCTGAGGGAGTCTAATGCCTTCACATATGAAATCCTTTAACATCTCCAAAAGTACTCGTCAGCACATCACTGACTTACAGCTTGATTCTTAGTCGTTCTATCAGATGAAATTAGAATATTCCTGTTTAGAAACCAAAGTTGTTCCCGGTAAATGTCTTTCTTTTGAGACGAGTTGGACGGCGTTTTATGAGCCCCTTAATACAATTTAAGAATTTGAAATCGGAATGTATATATCTTTTTTCAGATCAGAAGACATTTGAGGCGGACAACTTAAGTGAATAATCCTGTATACAACTCTCTTGATAAGTTGTTGACTAAATAATTCTGCAT
This sequence comes from Anabrus simplex, assembly GCF_040414725.1. Lineage (NCBI taxonomy): Eukaryota > Metazoa > Arthropoda > Insecta > Orthoptera > Tettigoniidae > Anabrus > Anabrus simplex. Next base: position 249,147,750 of record NC_090269.1, read on the forward strand.
TCTGTCTGTCCTCGCATAAACACTCTCCCTTGTTCATTATTGGTCCCTGGAAAGTCCTTGCCGCCTTGCTCGATTCTGCCCAAATTAATTATATTCAATGTGATCAGAGAGCACGGAGAGTTCGGCAGAGTCATCTGTTCAGTGAAGTTGAGCATCCTTTCGTACTCGGTTAACACTCATTGACCAGAGTGCTCGAGCATGTTGCCTTGAACGGGTCTACAGTAGTCCGAGCAAGACTATCCCCTTATAAACGAGTTTGAACTGGTCTTTACGTCATTTTGCACAGATCAAGCACCGATAGTCAACGATTGATTTTCGGTCCTATTTTAAACGCAAATTCTTTCTATCTTGCCATTATAAAATCACCACACATTGCCATTAGCAAGAAGAAATTGTCTGAGGTCGATTTATCTAGTTGTGGACGAAAACTACAGATTTTGCATCTTCCTCTTGAAAATTCATGCTTCTTGCTTTGCAGCACAGAAGTGACTCACATATTCAAGAAAGAGTCTATGTCCACCAATGTTTCACTGTTTGCAGACGAAAAATTCCAATTATTGTGAGGAGAAGTGGTCAATACTGTTACATTAAAGAGACGCTCGTGGTTTACGAGGGGAATGCAGTCCACGAACTTTTGGATCCTATTCTGTATATTTCTTTTGTGGTGTTTGGACGTCGCACTGAGTCTGAAAGTTTTTCAATTGATGTGGAATAGGAAAGGGCTGGGACTGTGATATAATACTACCGTATTGTCATTACATGTACGTCCCACTAACTACTTTTTTGACGGTTTTCGTACACGCCGAGGTGCCGGAATTTTGTCCCGCACTGTTTATTTAACATGCCAGTAGATCCACCGACAAGAGGCTGTCGTGTTTGAGCACCTTCAAGTACCACCGGACCGAGCCAAGATCAAACCTGTCAAGTTGGGGTCAGAAAGCCAGCGCTTCAACCGTCTGAGCCACTCACCTCGGCAGGGTTGATAAGGAAGTGATCGTGACCGTTATTAAGACACTTGGTAAATTCATAATTTAATTAATAGCAATGCCTTTGCTGGTGAGATGTAGTGTTTACCGTCCACTATGACTTCTGGTACGAGCTAGAATAAATATCTTACTTTCATTGCCCTGTCTCAGTCTCATCCTTGGCTTTGAAAATATGAGGTATGCTAGCAATACCATTCCTTATGCAGCCAGTCCCTGTTATGAATGGTGTGAAAATATTACTCAAAGGGGCGGCTTGTGCATGCATTTCAGTCGGCGTGACAGACAGACGCGTAATAGCAACTTCTGGCTCGGTGAGGAAAGCTACGGGAAACTACCTCACTCCCCATTTCTCTAGTACGCCTCTTCAGTGACGCCTAGGATGACTATGACAGCTGTTGGTGGAACTGTGGAGGATCAAACCAGCCTTCGGGACGAAATCCAACATACACACAATTTTATTAATAACAAGATAATTTACCAAGTGTGACAATGAAAGCTCGAACCTGGAAAACCACTTTCAGGCTTAACTAAGGTACGGTTCGAACCCCTCACCTCCCGAATGCATGCCTAGGTGCCGTACAGGCAGTTCTATCAATATATTCCCCAGGTCTGTCTATATAAATGAGACAGGAATACCTGTCTGTCAATTTTAGATTTTACACCACTTTACGAGTTCCAGAAGAAATCCGAGCAGATGGTGGATAAAAACACATCCATCAATTTATCTGTCTATCTCTTTGTTGAGCCATCACGAAAAATCACCGGAGATATTTTCATGGAACTTGGTATTTATGTTAATACAGGATGCTGCTTACTGTGAAAATATAAGAGTGATGTTGTAAGAAAATATGGAAGATCACTTCTAAATATATACCTTGATATTGGAGATACGAATAATGTAAAACAAAGAAATAGGTGTATTTGACTTCCAACAACTGTTGTGGTACACAAATGAACTCGGCATGAAGGTTTTGGTATCCGGAAATACATGGACAGAGTCCGACAGAGCACGGTAAGGTAAGGGTTATTCTGCCCGAAGGCAGGTCCGAACCTCCGCAGAGGTGTTACTGAGCCGGAGTTTACGTGCGGTAGGGTGGCCAGTTTCTTTCCGCTCCTCCATTCCCTTACCCCCCACCAACAGCGCGTGGCAACCCATCCAACTCCTGACCACGCCCAATGTTGCTTAACTTCGGAGATCTCACGGGATCCGGTGGTTCAACACGGCTACGGCCGTTGGCAACAGAGCCCGAATCTGTCAGTAATTATTTTGTTCCTTTGAACAGAATTGACAACGGTTCAGAGTTCAACAATAAACTACCAAAAAGCGTTAAGTTACCACTATCGTACCTCAGTTACGTCGTTTCCCTGTAGTACTATGTAGTCCACCTGCCCCTTAATTATTAGCGATCTAACAAAGTCGGGCCCTCACAGATAGTATATACTTTTAATCATTTTGGAATAAGGTTGGGTTAGATACCGTTAAATTGAAGACATGTTCACTTTCAAAATATTTCTGGGACCACTGTGTGAAGATTCGAACTAAGGATGACCATCCACAGCTACACATGCAGACTGAGATATTCTCGTTTTTTCCAGCAAAATTCTATTCTCAGAGTTCCTTGTTTAAGGAATTCTTCAAATATTCGCGCCGGAATTAATATAAGCATATTTATTACCTGCCGGTATAAAGAACAAACAATCTATACCTATGTAATATTTAATTCAATCCCAGAAAGTTCTTGATGATGAGCGATTTCGTAATTGACAGTGAATTACTGTGTACCCCATTAAACTAAAAACTACCAGTGGTCGGCAGTAATACTGGACACGTGTTACACCTGCACTGGGCAGGTAATTCCACTCAGTGCAGCGCAAGGGTAATTTACGTTATATCCCATTGGTGTTACCTCGCACGGTGACACTTTGTTAACAGTCCCAGAGCAGTCTACCCTCTTCCCACAATCCGTCACCCTTCACCGCACTCCCCCTCAGCTCCCTCTAGACTCACGGCTGTCTGTCCCACGTTCTAGACCTATAGACTAGATGTGTTTTTGTTTTGCGAATTTGCCAGTTGGAAATTACATGAAATGCAAACTATGTTGCAGGTCTGCACTCAGACTAAATTAGTTTATCCCACTCACACGTTTCTGCACGTGATAGGTGTGTGGTTACCTGGATATATATATATATATACAAACTCAGCCTTCAAGCCCATTAACGACGAACATTGTTCTAGACCAGGTAAAGTTACAAAACCCTTCCATCTATCTACTACTAGACGATATAAATAGATTTTTTAAAATCTCTCTGTAAATCCCTCCTCCCGACCTCCTCCACCCAGTTTCCCAACAAATTACTGTCTGTCGAGGCTTGGAGCAAACCAATCCCATTAACTGGAAGTTCCTCACCTGAGTGCCGTCTAAAGTAGCGTCCGATTGAGTTGCTCGTTTCGCAGAACACATGCATATTTAATTTAAAACAGACACAAGTATAATAAAACAAACATTTTCAAAATTATGTACAATTAAATTTGAAACTTTCCGTCTATAAATATGTAAATGCAGTCTAGTTGAGTAAACAACAAAGTTAAATTCGCGGTAATTCACTTGATCAGTCACAGTAATAAAAAGATTGACGAGGACACGTGTGTAAAATACATTCTGGTTCAGTTAACAATATTACTGCAAAGTCGCTTTTAAGGGCGCACCTAGCTTACTAAAAAATGAACAGGATATGCGATTATTCACACCTTTATAATTCATGGATTTATACCACACAATGATAAATGCACGCAGAACGCTTACGGGTGAATGAGTCCAGTTATTGCGATACCATATGCAGGCAATGGATGTGTGGACCCACTGAGTCGTAAATTTACCTTCATACTCAATGTCCTTTTATTACAACCTGAGGTAAATATGACAGATAAAAATCTGGGAAACAAATTGAACAATTTAAAACATTCATTTCTCTCTATATCTATATAGATTTCCACCAAACATCTGTAACCGTCTGTTTTTCACGGCGATATAGGGAAAATACTGTAGGCAGTTACCTCCCTTTCACAAGAATAAATTATCGACAGCGAGATTTGTAATTTTTAATCAAAAATATTTCCTCTCAGCGAAATGATTGTGAAATTTTAGGCATATTGACGCTCACAAATCCGTCTTTCGTCATGAGTTCGAACGACGTTCATCCATGAGTTCTGTCACGTACGGCAGCGATACTGAGAAAAGGAAAACGTTTGGAAGGCTGAATTTGGCTGCAGACATAGGTTAAAAGAACAATAAAATATCATTATTACTTTCATGATTGATCCATTAAATGAAAAACACCTTTCAGTGAAGTGAATTTATAATCGTCTGTATTCAGATTTCCTCCATCTATAACCACGAGGTAGAACTCTTACTCTGATTTTAGAGAATGGTAAAATTAGATTGGCCCCTAGTGACACAAAAGAATGAGAGCTCCCATTTAGAACCACACTCAATATGGTTTAGGAAGAAAGTGTTTAATATCTGTTTTGATTCTATACATATATACTATTTACGCTTTGTACACTACAATTCTGTGCTAGATTATGCAATATGGGTTACGTAAATTTAATTCATTAAATTAACTGTCATCGTCTATAGAGTAACGATTTGCGTTATTAGCAGCCGTCCTCAGTGGCCTAGCTTCATTTCCTGGTATTTCTAGAGATTGTCAAAAAGGCTGGCATGTTGTTAACAAGATGCATCCAGCTCGTCTCCATAGATGGTGCGCGTTAAAAGAACTCCACCACTTCTGAGAGAAGTAGGACATGAATTTACTTCACAAATTAATTTTCTTCCGTCCCTTAATCCCAATTTACTGCTATCAGCAAATCGTGGGATAAAAATAGTGGTCCTTGGTGACACACCGAAATGGCAATGTGGTAATAAAGCGTCTTCATAAGTAGTAATGCCACCCTGAACAACGCCTTCTCACGCGTCTAACAAGGTGCCGCACGTCCAGTTGTAGTAGACGCTTCCACTCTATCTAAAAGGCATCTTCAAGGGCGAGATGTTGGATTTTTCACTATGATTCCTTGCTCCAGTTGGTTGCAGACGAGCTCGATTGGTTTCAAGTCGGAAGTTCAGGATGGCCACTCCACTCGTTACACGTGATGGTCTTGCAGGAATCTCCATACGATGATGCCATCATAAGCTGTATCATTATCATGCAAAAATACTGTACATTCTTGAAGTTGCTTCTTGTAGGAATCGCATGTGGCATCAAAATACAGAGCGAGTTAGCAATACCTTTAGGGTAACGAACCTGTGAGCTTGCATTCGGGGGATGGTGGGTTTGAATCCCACCATCGGCAGCCCTGAACATGGTTTTCCGTGGTTTCTCATTTTCACATCCTTCCGTCGCCCAAAAACCTTCGATTTGTTATTGAGATATTAAACCACTAGCAGAAAGTACAGCAAATAAAAATGGCATTAAAATATCATCAGTGCACTTACCAACAATTACCGACCCATTACGAATGATCAGGATATCGGCTTTCGTGTCAGGACTTATGCGTGCCCCCACCATAAGAGATCCACCTCCCTAAGCAACGATAGATTGAACAGCTATCGAACGAAATCGCCTTTCACGTCCTCTCAAGACTCGCAGACTACTATCCTTACGATATAATGCGAAAAGGGATTCTCCGAGATCAGTTCGAGGCGCCAGTGTCTTAGCTTCCAGTGCAGGTGATCTCTGGCAAACTGCAGTTTCCTGCCGCAATGTCGTTTGTCCAGCGCAGGTACTGGAGAGGATCATCTGGATCTTAGACTGGTCTGTAGAAGCCTATTTCTGACTGTTTGGTCGCTATAGATACACCTGCAGTTCTCATGCCGTAACTTGGCGGTTGCGGATGGCTTGTATATGCACAAAATAATCCAGTCCTAGGGTGAATTTCCTTTGGCGCCCCGTGCCAACCTTCGCACCCACTTTGAATTGAGGCACTCGTACAGTTAAAATGAAACTGACAATCTCCCAAACATTTAGATGAAAATGGAGCTCTCTTTTATATAAACTGGGCATTTTGTTGCCGTAATATTCCAATTCCCATTTCACTATATACACGTACAATATACGTAAGCCATCCATAAATTAAGTTTCCCCATTTCTTTTCATGTAGAGTAATCGTAATTAGCCGGGAAATATGAGCAAGCGGGACAGATCTATGACGAAGCACTCATATACCCGCCTGATGTCAGTTGCGCAGCAACAGTGGCTCCAAATGGCGGCTCGCATTCTCTCTCCTGCCGCCTGCAAGGCTTGGTCTGTGATAATATTTCTACGAAAATTGCCATGGACCATCCAAAACAAGAGGCGTGGAATGCTCAGTGCAAGTGTTGCGTTCGTCCATGGCAATGCTCGCCCACATACGACCCGGCGCTCAGCAACTGTTCTGCAGGAGTTCGGCTGGGAGGTGTTTGAGCGTCCACCTTACAGTACTGATCTTGCTCCCACCGCAAGAAATCCCTGTCCTCCTGGCAGCATTTTGACACGGATGAAGAGCTGAAGATATATGTCACAGGCAGGTTCCATTCCTAGGCGGCAGTCTTCTACGATATCGGCATACAAAAGTTAATCCCACAATATGACAAGTGTCACGATTCTGGCGGTGATTATGTGGAAATATAGCTTCAACATATAGCTGTATCCGGTGCCAACAAAATTTTCATGTAACAGTGTAGTTTTTTATATTGGGAAACTTAATTCCTGGATGGCTCTCGTGGTTAGGAACACTTGAGGACATCACCAATGTTTTCCTTTTCTTTTTCTTTTTCTTTTTGAGCAGTGCAATACATTATAATATCCTACAACATAAGTCGTTCTCTTTCTTGCCACTTCTGTGTCATTTATCACATCTTTTCTGAAGTTATTTGACTTCTTTTTCAACTATTGAAGTACTCAACGTTCTTAATATTATAATTTATTTTAACTAAATCTCTTTACTAATTAAATCTGCACATTGACGCTAGAGTGTTCTGCGTCTTAGCAACGTTTCAAATTCACACCCGTGCGTAAGTTTCTTAAGAGTGCTACTTTCGTAGGTATGTGCACTCCTATTCACC